>NW_027135963.1:314116-628233 GCF_039906515.1 Pseudorca crassidens | reverse complement strand
ATGCACTTGGCAAAAGAGGGCATATGTGTTTTATCCAGAGCTCTCATAACCGAGGGGAGGAGATTCCCAGCAGGCTCCAACTGCCACCTGAAGGCTCACGTTGTCAAGGCAACGTGAGCAAGCCAGGCAGGAGTTACCTCACAGCAGAGGTCCCAGCTCACAGAAGGGTGAGAAAATCAGCCAACATCAGACTCTCACCAGAGGGCCCACATCACCAAGGGGATGGGAACCAGGCAGGAGTGTCTTCACACCAGTGGGGCCACATCATCGAAAGGTGAGGTACTCAGCACATGTGTCCTCAAACCAGAGGACCCACATCACCAAGGGCCTCGGAGTGAGGCAGGCAGGAGTAGCCTCACAACACTGGGCCCATAGAACAAAAAAGTGAGGAATCCAGCAGTTGGAACCTCCCAGCAGGCGGCCCAGAGCACCGAGGCTATGGGATCCAGGCCACAGTGAACTCACAGAAGAGGGCCCATGTCATGAAACTGAGCAACCCAGCCATTGGGACCTCAGAGCAGGAGGCCCACATCCCCATGGGGATATAAATCTGGTAGGAGTGTCCTCGCACCACTGAGAACGTATCAGAAAATTTTGGGAGACCAGCAGTTAGGGCCTGACGCCAGAGGACCCTCATCACCAAGGGAAGGAGGCTCCCAGCAGGCTCCAACTGCCACCAGAGGGCTGACGTCGCCAAGGTGATGTGTGCCAACCAGGCACGAATGACCTCACAGCAGAGGGCCCACCTCAGAGAAGTGTGATGAACCCAGTCAGGATCACACTCGCACCAGAGGGCCCACATCACCAAATGGATTCGAACCAGGCAGGAGTGTCCTCACATGAGTAGGGCCACATCATCTAAAGCTGAGGAACCCAGAACATGTGGCTTCAAACCATAGGACACCCATCATCAAGGGGCTGGGAGTGAGGCAGGCAGGAGGAGCCTCACAAAAGAGGGCCCAAAAATAAGAAAGGTGAGGAGTGACCTCACAGCAGAGGGCCCACCTCACAGAAGGGTGAGGAACACAGCCAGGATCAGACTCTCACCAGAGGGTCCACATCACCAAGGGGATGGGAACAAGGCAGGAGTGTCCCCAAACCAGTGGGACAACATCATCGAAAGGTGAGGATCCCAGCACATGTAGCCTCAAACCAGAGGAACCACATCACTAAGGGGTTCGGAATGAGGCTGGCAGGACCAGCCTCACAACACAGGGTCCATAGAATATAAAAGTTGAGGAATCCAGCAGTTGGAACCTCCCAGCAAGTGGCCCAGAGCACCGAGGCTATGAGATCCAGGCCGCAGTGAACTCACAACAGACGGCCCACATCATGAACCTGTGAGCAGCCCAGCCGTTGGGACCTCAGAACAGAAGGCCCACATCCCCATTGGGATGGGAACCTGGCAGAAGTGGCCTCGCACCACTTAGCACATATCAGAAAATGTTAGGAGCCCAGCAGTTAGGGCCTGACGCCAGGGGGCCCTCATAACTGAGGGGAGGAGACTCCCAGCAGGTTCCAACTGCCAACAGAGGGCCCACGTCTACAAGGAGGCATGCGTCAGCCAGGCAGTAGTGACCTCACAGCAGAGGGCCTATCTCACAGAAGGGTGAGGAACTGAGGCAGGATGAGACTCTCGCCAGAGGGCCCACAACACCAAGGGGATGGAAACCAGTCAGGACTGTCCTCCCACCAGTGGGGCCACATCATCGAAAGGTGAGGAACCCAGCACATGCGGCCTCATATCAGAGGACATACATCACAAAGGGGATGGGAGTGAGGCAGGTAGGAGTAGCCTAAATACAGAGGGCCCAAAGAATAAAAAAGGTGAGGAATCCAGCATTTGGAACCTCCCAGCAGGCGGCCGAGAGCACAGAAGCTATGGGATGCAGGCAGGAGTGAACTAACACCAGAGAGCCCACATCATGAAACTGTGAGCAACCCAGGCGTTGGGACCTCAGAGCAGAAAGCCCACATCCCCATGGGGATGGGAACCTGACAGGAGTGTCCTGGCATCACTGGGCTCACATCAGAAAACGTGGGGAGCCCAGCAGTTATGGCCTGATGCTAGAGGGCCGTCATCACCGAGGGCAGGAGGCTCCCAGCAGGTTCCATGTGCCAACAGAGGGCCCACGTCGCCAAGGTGATGTGTGCAAGTCAGGCAGGATTGACCTCACAGCAGAGGGCCTACCTCACAGAAGAGTGAGGAACCCAGCCAGGATAAGACTGTCACCAGAAGGCCCACATCACCAAGGGGATGGGAACCAGGCAGGAGTGTCCTCACACCAGTGGGGCCACATCATTGAAAGTTGCGGAACCCAGCACATGTGGCCTCAAACCAGAGGACCCACATCACGAAGGGGTTGCGAGTGAGGCAGGCAGGAGGAGCATCGCAACACAGGACCCATAGAATACAAAAGTTGAGGAATCGAGCAGTTGGAACCTCCCAGCAGGCGGCCCAGAGCACAGAGGCTATGGCATCCAGGCCAGAGTGAACTAACAGCAGAGAGCCCACATCATGAAACTGTGAACAACCCAGCCGTTGGGACTTCAGAGCAGAAGACCCACATCCCAATGGGGATGTGAACCTGGATAGAGTGTCTTCGAACCACTGGGCGCACATCACAAAATGTGGGGAGCCCAGCAGTTAGGGCCTGACGCCAGAGGGCCCTCATCACCAAGGGGAGGAGGCTCCCAGCAGGCTCCAAGTGCCACCGAAGGCTCATGTCCACAAGGCGAGGTGAGCAAGCCAAGCAGGAGTGACCTCACAGCAGACGGCCCACCTCACAGAAGGGTGAGGAACCCAGCCAGGATCAGACTCTCAACAGAGGGCCCACATCACCAAGGGGATGTGAACCAGGCAGGAGTCTCCTAAGACCATTGGTCCCACATCATCGAAAGGTGAGGAACCCAGCACATGTGGCCTCAAACCAGACGACACACATCACGAAGGGGCTGGGAGTGAGGCAGGCAGGAGGATCCTCACAACAGAGGGCCTAAAAAATTAAAAAAGTGAGGAATCCAGCAGTTGGAACCTCCCAGCAGGCGGCCAAGAGCACAGAGGCTATGGGATCCAGGCCACAGTGAACTAACACCAGAGAGCCCACATCATGAAATTGTGATCAACCCAGCCGTTGGAACCTCAGAGCAGAAGGCCCACATCCCCATGGAGATGGGAACCTAAGAGGAGTGCCCGAGCATCACTGGGCTCACTAAGAAAAGTTGGGGAGCCCAGCAGTTAGGGCCTGACGTCAGAGGGCCCTCATCACAGAGGTGAGGAGGCTCCCAGCAGGGTCCAAGTGCCACCAGAGGGCTCATGTTAACAAGGCGAGGTGAGCAAGCCAGGCAAGAGTTACCTGATAGTAGAGGGCCCACCTCACAGATGGGTGAGGAACCCAGCCAGGATCAGACTCTCACCAGAGGGCCCACATCACAAAGGGGATGGGAACCAGTCAGGATTATCCTCACACCAGTGGGGCCTCATCATCTTAAGGTGAGGAACCCAGCACATGTGTCCTCAAACCAGAGGACCCACATCACCAAGGGCCTTGGAGTGAGGCAGGCAGGAGTAGCCTCACAACACAGGGCACATAATATAAAAAACGTGAGGATTCCAGCATTTAGACCTTCCAGCAGGCGGCTCAGAACACCGAGGCTATGGGATCCAGGCCGCAGTGAACTCACAGCAGAGGGCCCACATCATAAAACTGTGAGCAACCCAGGCGTTGGGACCTCAGCGCAGAAGGCCCACATCCCCATGGGAATGGGAACCTGGCTGGAGTGTCCTCGCACCACTGGGCGCACATCAGAAAATGTGGGGAGCCCACCATTTAGGGCCTGATGCCAGAGGGTCGTCATCACTGAGAGGAGGAGGCACCCTGCACGCTCCAACTGCCACCAGAGGGCTCACGTCTCCAAGGTGACGTGTGCCAGCCAGGCAGGAGTGACCTCACAGCAGAGGGCCTACCTCACAGAACGTTGAGGAACCCAGCCAGGATTAGACTCTCGCCAGAGGGCCCACCTCACCAAGGGGATGGGAACCAGGCAGGAGTGTCCTCACACGAGTGGGGCCACATCATCGAAAGGTGAGGAACGCAGCACATGTGGCCTCAAGCCATAGGACAGTCATCACCAAGGGGCTGGCAGTGAGGCAGGCAGGAGGAGCCTCACAACAGAGGGCACATAGAATAAAAAAGTTGAGGAATCCAGCAGTTGGAACCTCCCAGCAGGTGGCTCAGAGCACCGATGATAAGGGATCCTTGCCGGAGTGAACTCACAGCAGAGGGCCCACATCATGGTACTGTGAGCAAGCCAGCCGTTTTGACCTCAGAGCAGAAGGCCCATATCCCCATGGGGATGGGAACCTGGCAAGAGTGTCCTCACTCACTTGGCACACATCAGAAAATGTGGGGAGCCCAGCAGTTATGGCCTAAGGCAAGAGGGCCCTCATCACTGAGGGGAGGAGGATCCCAGCACACTCCAACTGCCACCAGAGGGCCCATGTCGCCAAGGTGACGTGTGCCAGACAGGCATGAATGACCTCACAGCAGAGGGGCCACCTCACAGACGGGTGGGGAACCCAGCCAGGATCAGACTCTCACCTGAGGGCCCACATCAGCAAGGGGATGGGAACCAGTCAGGACTGTCTTCCCTCCAGTGGGGCCACATCATCGAAAGGTGCGGAACCCAGCACATGTGGCCTCAAATCAGAGGACACATATCACAAAGGGAATGGGAGTGAGGCAGGCAGGAGTAGCCTAAAAACAGAGGGCCCAAAGAATAAGAAAGGTGAGGAATCCAGCAGTTGGAACCTCCCAGCAGGTGGCCGAGAGCACAGAAGCTATGGGATGCAGGCAGGAGTGAACTAATAGCAGAGAGCCCACATCATGAAACTGTGAGCAACCCAGGCGTTGGTACCTCAGAGCAGAAGGCCCACATCCCAATGGGGAGGTGAACCTGGCTGGAGTGTCCTCGCACCACTGGGCGCACATCACAAAATGTGGGGAGACCAGCAGTTAGGGCCTGACGCCAGAGGGCCCTCATCACCGAGGGGAGGAGGCTCCCAGCAGGCTCCAAGTGCCACCAGAGGGCTCATGTCCACAAGGCGAGGTGAGCAAGCCAGGCAGGAGTGACCTCACAGCAGACGGCCCACCTCACAGATGGGTGAGGAACCCAGCCAGGATCAGACTCTCAACAGAGGGCCCACATCACCAAGGGGATGTGAACCAGGCAGGAGTCTCCTAAGACCATTGGTCCCACATCATCGAAAGGTGAGGAACCCAGCACATGTGGCCTCAGACCAGACGACACACATCACGAAGGGGCTGGGAGTGAGGCAGGCAGGAGGATCCTCACAACAGAAGACCCAAAAAATTAAAAAAGTGAGGAATCCAGCAGTTGGAACCTCCCAACAGGTGGCCAAGAGCACAGAGGCTATGGGATCCAGGCCTCTGTGAACTAACACCAGAGAGCCCACATCATGAAAATGTGAACAACCCAGCCGTTGGAACCTCAGAGCAGAAGGCCCACATCCCCATCGAGATGGGATCCTAAGAGGAGTGCCCAAGCATCATTGGGCTCACTAAGAAAAGTTGGTGAGCCCAGCAGTTAGGGCCTGACGCAAGAGGGCCCTCATCACCGAGGGGAGGAGATCCTCAGCACGCTCCTACTGCCACCACATGGCTGACTTCACCAAGGCAATGTGTGCCAGCCATGCAGGAGTGACCTATCAGCAGTGACCTCCCTCACAGAAGGGTGAGGAACACAGCCAGGAACAGACTCTCACCAGGGGGTCCACATAACCACGTAGATGAGAACCAGGCAGGAGTGTCCTCACACTAGTGGGGCCACATCATCGAAAGGTGAGGAACCCAGCAAAGGTGGCCACAAACCAGAGGACCCACATCACCAAGGGGTTGAGAGTGAGGTAGGTGTCTGGACGGGCATATTTAACACTCATTTCCCACCAGGAAGAGGAATTAACCAAAGGCTCAGCGTGCCCTGCCAGAAGCAGATTAGGGCCTGAAGCAGTCTTGCGGGTTTGCGGCCAGCTCACAAGAAAGCGAGTTGAAGAAAGGAGCTCAGGGGCCCTGTAATTCACAAACCTGCAGAGTTATAAATGACAGCTATCATCCAAAAATATATTGAAGTAAGGCTGCCAAGAGGACTTGAAAGCGGGGCAGAATTTCAGGAAACCGATTTCAGGAGGTAGACTGGATTTGCATTTAAAGCATAGGAAAAGAGGCAGAACATCGACAATGATGCACTTGGCAAAAAAAGGGCGTATGAGTTTGTTCCTGAATATATTCAGGAAAAAACACATACGCCCTTTTTGGCAAACCAAGCAAGCTTGCAATGGAAATCCGAACTACTATGAAGTGTCACTTCCCCCCGGTCTAAAGGGCCATCTGAAAAAAGTGTAAAATCCAGAAAGGCAAGACAGGCCATGGGGAAAAAGGAGCCTTGTTATGCTGATGGGCGGGATGTAAATTGCCAACAGCCACTCTGGAGAAGTGTATGGTGTTTCCTGATACATCTGAAAAACAAAGCAACAGAGTCTAGGGCATTTCCACTTATGGTCCTATAGCTTAGGGAAATTAAAATCAAAAAGACACAGCCACCCCAAAATTTGGGACGGCTCTGTTTACAAGAACCTCGTTTACGGTCCAAGTTCAATATCACAGAGAGCAAAAACTGGATAAAGAAGTTGTGGTACTTATGTACAATGCAATATCACTCAGCAATGAAATCTGTGTCACCAGGCCTGTACCAGCATAATGAGTGGATTGAGGCACGGTGATTCTAAGTGAAACAAGTAACACAGAAAAAGAAACATCATAAGGTATCACTAATGCACGGAATGTAAACTTGGCTACACATGAACTGAATTACAAAACAGAACAGGGTCTCAAGTTTAGAAAACCAACTTATGCTTGCTTAAGGGGAAAGGTGAGTTGGGGTGCTGCATAAAACCAGAGTTTGAAATTAGCACAGATACCGTTCCATAAGCCAAATATGTAATAGACAAGACCTACCCCTTGTTCATCGAAATGGACTCAACAATGAGGTATCACCTCACACCTGTTAGAATGGGCATCATCTGAAAATCTACAAACAACAAATGCTGGAAAGGGTGTGGAGAAAAGGAAGCCTCTTCCACTATTGTTGGGAATATAAATTGATACAGTCACTATGGAGAACAATATGGAGTTTCTTAAGAAACTAATAATAGAATTACCATATGATACAGCAATCCCAGTACTGGACATATACCCAGACAAAACCATAAATCAAAAAGAGACATTCACCGTAATGTTCATTGCATCACTATTTACAATATCGAGGTAATGGAAGCAACCTAAATGCCCACAGACAGACGAATGCATAAAGATGTGGTACATATATAAAATGGAATATTACTAAGCCATGAAAGGAATGAAACTGGGTCATTTGTAGAGACGTCGATGGATCTAGAGACTGTCATACAGAGTGAAGTAAGTCAGAAAGAGAAAAACAAATCTTGTATATTCATGCATATATGTGGAACCTAGAAAAACTGTACAGATTAACCGTTTTGCAAGGCATAAATAGAGCAACAGATGTAGACAACAATCGTATGGACAACAAGGGGGGAAAGCTCTTGGGGGTGGTGGTGGTGGGAGGAGTTGAGAGATTGGGATTGGCATGTAAACATTTATATGTATAAAATAGATAACCAATAAGAACCTGCTGTATAAAAATATAAAATAAAATTCAAAATTAAAAAGAAATAAAATTTAAAAAATAAAACAGAAAAAACAATTATTCCCTTCACATACATGTATTTATATGAATAAATTATTTCCATGCTTATATCTGTAAATACAAAAAAGAGGAATAAAATCTACCTTGAACCAAAAACGAAAAAGAGAAAAAAAAAACAGAACCCACCAGTTACTCAGAGGAAAACCGTATCAGGGCACTTGCTCCAGTTGTAAACAATTCTGAAGTTGGTCAGTGGTGGGGAATCGTCTCCCATTCAGCCAGCAGCCCCCACACAACAAGCGTCCTCATTGCAAAGCTGGGGCACCGTGCCGAGGCATCTGTGAGTAAACGTGAGCTGAGCCCCAGGCCAGTTGCTGCTGAACTGTTCCCACCCTTCCCAGGTAAAACACCTGAATATATACAAGGACTTGAAAGCCTAGAGGAAGGGCCATGGAGCCACACGAGTGACAGCATGCCAGCTGACTTGGTGCCTGCAGGCCAGCCAGGATGGTCCTGGCCCTGGGTGCTCTTCTGGAAGATTTCCATTTCCCTGCCTGAGATACCCGTCCTGTCCCTGCCCCCACTGCTTTTTTCCTTCCTCACCTCTGCCCAGGGAGCAATTCCAGCAGCAGGTATGGGTGACACATCCTCTTCTTTAGCAGGTGGCAGCCTGGCAACTGCTGCAGAAAGTCCAGCAGAGCCCCACTCACACTGGGCCACCCACAAAGCCGTGGCCTCTCACTCCCTCCCACCAGCCCAGCCCCGAGACTGCTGACAGGGCAGAGAAAATGGCGTCAGACACAGCTGCAGGGGCTCTTGCTGCCTGGAGTGGTATTTATATTGATCTCAACCCAGGCACACCTGGGGAGGGCTGGCCGGCACCGTAAGGCTGCCCAGGTCAGCCAATCGTCACCCCTCAGGGGCTCACAGTTGCAGAAAATGGAACTTGCTGAACCGGCCAGGTCCAAGGAACAGGTGTGGGCTCCTGAGAGTCAGGATAGACAAGGGGCTGCAGCTTTGGCTTGTTTTCTAATCATTTTATCTGGCCCATGAGTGGGAGACAACTTCAAGAAAACCCTCTCCTAATGAGAGGAACCCAGGAGTCAGGGAGAGGAGGGGTGGGTGGTGGTTGGAGACAGAGGCCTGGTGCCCCGGGTGCAGTGGAAGTCTCTGGAAGACCAGGTGGAGGGAGGCCACACAGAGTGATGCCCAGGGTCACAGACCTGTCGGAGCTGCTGTTTGTTAGTTCAAGTCCTGCTCTGAGGTGCTCTGTGTCAGCTCTGAGCGACAGGTGAGCTGGGGGTGCTCTTCAATGAGGGCTATGTGCACGGTTCCTGTGTGCCCAGCCCTGCCACGGTACCTGCAAGGGTAGCTCTGTATCCTGGGAGGGGCCTGACCACGAGAGCCCCGTGGGCTGGCTTGGGGGTGGGGTACCTGCCCAGGAGAGCTCCATATCCTGGGATTGGCCTGACCACGAGAGCTCCATGGGCTGCTGGGGACCTGGTAAAGGATGTCAGGACAGTCAGTGAAGCCACCGAGGATATACCTCCAGTTGCTCCTAATTCCTACACCCTGCTGGTCATTCTACCAACCACCAGGACATGGTATTCTGTATTAGTCTTCAATGATGCCTTCTTTTGTATTCCATTAGTCCCAGAGTCACAAGAAATTTTGGCTTGTGAGTGGCAGGACTCAACATACAACTAAAACAATACTTCCGGGCCGTCTTGCCCCAAGGGTTCAAAAATTCCCACACCATCTTTGGGGAAAGCTTAGCTAAAGACCGAAAAGTTCTACCTCTGGAAAAGGAAACCCTCCTTCAATATGCAGACGACATTCTGATCGCCAGCCCTACTAAGGAGGCCTCTGAACTACCAAGCCAATAAAGGATAGAAGTTGTCCAAGAAAAAGCTCAAATATCACAGACTGCGGTGACTGCCTGGGCTTCATTCTCACACAAGGTCGGAGAAGCCCATCCCAGGAAAGGGAAGAAACCATTTGCAGCCTTACCCCTTTCTAAAACGAGAAGACAGCTTAGGGGTTCCTGGGGAGGCCAGGGTTTGCTGCTTCTGGATCCCTAACTACAGTCTACTAGCTGGGCCTCTATATGAAACACTGAAAGGAAAAGATGATGATCCTTTTGAACAGAATCCAGAAGTGGCCTTTCAAGAATGGAAAGAGCAGTCAATTCAGACCCTTGCCCTGGAACTCCCTAATTGAGCTAAACCCTTTGACCTTTCCATTCCCGGTGAAAGGTGAATCGCCATTGGAGAATTAGTGCAAAAACTGGGACCACTTGAAATGGAACAACGCAAGAATGCCATCCAGGTAGGATAAACTACAGTCACCAAGGGGCTTGGCCCACTGCCACATCTGGCCAAGATACTGGCGGTATCTAAAAACCTGGAAATCAGCAGCCCAAAAGGCCACCTCCCTCCTAAGGGAAAAGGACCCCACGTGGTGATCCTAATCACCAACCATGCCCTGAAGTTGCAGGGTTCGCTCCGTGGGCACACCGACCTCGAGTGAGGAGGCCCTCCAACTCCAACATCCAGAGAGATAACCGGGGGCAGCAGGGCACCATGACGACTCGTGTGAACATCACTTGACCTGGAGTTTCTCTCATAAAACAACAATAGTGTGTCCCGAAGGAGTAGACTACTGCTTGCAGGACTTACTGCACCCGGAGGGGAGCTAATAATCTTGGCGGGGGAACCGTATATCACACTGTCACCATAGAAAAGCCTACAGACACCGTGATGATGGTGGCCAATAAGACCGGCTGGACTCCTGTTTACTTCAAAAGGCTGTTGACTCAGTGGCCATCATGGTCCTTGATCACCACTGACCCTGGACTGTCTGGGAGTTGAGCGGGCAGGGCTCTGACACCTGGTGCTGTTTTTACGTTAATTCAGGGACCTAATTGAAGAAAGAGCAGACTACTGGTCAGAGCATCTAGGCTGGCAGAAACGGTCAGCCTAAGGTGGCCGAACAAATGTGGGGCGGGGTGAAACCGGCCCCCACAGTGTCTCTGCACATCTCTTTCCTGGACCCTTAAAGGTCATTAGAATCTATAACACTTCCAATGCTGGTGCTCAGGCGGACGAGCAGGGAGGCAGGGGTCCTGGGGCCAATCAACGTCACCTGGAGGCTGCTGGGGAGAAGTTCTGACCCTCGTCCCCTGGTATGAGGGCTCCCAACTCAGCACTCAGCAGTTACAGAAGAAGGGTCTGCACCCTCAGCACTCCAAGAATGAGGAATGGGACAAAAGGCAGAGGAGGGGTTTGTCCCCAGCAAAGCCCATTAAAAATCCCTGGGAGATAAAAATAGAATCTGGGCAATAAAGTCAAGTCTGACCTTTTTTATCCTTTGTGCTTTGTCTAATTTCACGTGCTCCTAGGGTCCCGCATACAGAGGTTCCACACCCGGCACTTCAGACCAGATTTCCTAGTGCAGAATGGCTGGGTCGACACCTCAGCTCCTGGGGCCCAGTGCAGACTCCGAGATATAGAGCCTGAGCTGCAGCCAACCCGGCCCTCGAGAGCTCCGCCCCCTCCCTCCCACTGACTCTGACAGGATCTCTACACAGCAGCCCAGCCCACAGCCCACGGGGTAGTGCATGCTCTCACCTCTCCATTCTCTGATCAAAATATAAAGTTTCCTTTGCTTGTGAACCAAACTCAGTCTCGATCTGTTGGCCCCAATGACACTGGGCAGGGGGACACTTGTTGGGGTCCACTCTGGAGGATCAGTAACAGAAATTGAGACTACTGTAACTTCAATGAACAGATGTGTGAGCCAAACTGTAGTTAACATAGAACAGTTTATAAGGCTCGGGTAAAATAAGATGTTTCTAACACTTCCATTTGATATTTCCATCACTTTATTATAAGCAAGTTCAGTGAAAAGGTTTGTCTTATTTGTCAGGTCAATATTAGAGAAATGAAGTGATTTCTTTCCAAGGATGTACATCTAATAATCTTGGTTAAAGCTTCAATCTTGTTTTAAATGCTTTTCCATTGAAAATGATACCTCTCTTTCAGCTCCCCCATTTCTGAGAAGTATAAAATCTTATAATTTATTATTACCAAAGGGGAAAGGTGGGAGGAGGGATAAATTAACAGTTTGGAATTAACACATACACACTGCTATGTATAAAATAGATCATCAACAAGGAACTACTGTATAGCACAGGGAACTACACTCAATATTTTGCAATAACCTATAAGGGGAAATAATCGGAAAAAGAATAGATATTTTTATTGACATCATCTATCAATGACAGTTAAAGTGTAACCTAAGGGAAGCCGGTGGTGAGTGCTTCTGACCCTGAAGACTTCAATCATCTAAAGTTTGGACTCTGCCTACTTCCCAAGGCCCTTAATGAACATATGTGTAGCCGTAGCTTAAAAATTTCCCCAGTTTGGGTTTCGGGGAGACACTGATTTTGAAAAAGCCCTGGTGTTCTCCTTACATGAATGGGACCCTTCCTACTGCTAAAACATGTCTGTCACACCCAGAGGATGGTATACCGTCTGATCGGGAAGAATTTGGAAAAGGCATCTCATCTCCTCATCTCCTGGTGCTCGGGTTCACCCCTCCAGCGTCTTTACTAACAGTCTCCCCACTTGGAGATGTCAGCACTGTCAACATCCTGTTGCGTACAGTTTGGAATTTGCCCAGAGGATGAAGCGGAAGGATGAGGAACAATGAGAGACAAGTCCTAGGTGTTCAGACAGGCACATGTCACTCTAATTTCCAATCAGGAAGACGAATTGACCAAAGGCTAGGGTTGCCCATGGAAACAGTATAGGGCTTGAGGAAATCCCACTGCTTTGTGGCCAGTTCCCATAAACACAAGTTGAACAATGGAACTCAGGGGCAGTAAAATTCACGAAACTGCAGAGTTGAAAATATCTATCACTGAAAAATGTCTTGAGGAAAGTCAAAGAAAAGGATTGGTAAGCAAGGGAGAATGGCAGGAAAGGGATTTGAGGAGGTAGAAAGGACTCGCCATTAAGCACAAGAAAAGGGGCTGAACATTGCCAACATTGCAGTTGGCCAAAAAGGCTGTATGCGTTTTTTTCTGTATATATTCAAGAAAAGGGCATACACTTTTTTAGCCAACCAAACAGGTGGGCACTGGAAATCAATACTACAAAAGATATCACTTCACATCAGTCAGAAAAGCCATCCTCATAAAGTGTAAACACCAGAAATGCAGGACAGGGCAAGGAGAAGAGGGAGCCCTGTGAGGCTTATAGTGGAAATGTATATTGCCAACGGCCATTCTGGAGAAGTGTATTGTGTTTACTAAAGCATCTAAAAAATGAGCTACAGAGCATAGGGCACTTGCACTCATGGGCGTATATCTTGGGAAAAACAAAAATCGAGAGGACACAGGCACCCCAATGTTTACTGCCTCTCTGTTTAAAAGATCCTCGACTAGGATATAACTTAAATGTCTCTGGAGGGAAAAAATGGATAGAGATGTGGTACTTATGTAGAGTGGAATATTACTCAGCCTGGAAATCAATGAAATATGGCCAGTTGTAACAACTCCGGAGGAGTTACGTATGATCATTCTAAGTGACATAATTCAAAAAGAAAAAGACACATATCATAAGATATCACTTAAAGGTGGAATCCAAAATGGCTACACATGAAATAAATTACAAAACAAAAACATAGTCAAATATGTAGAAAACACGCGTAAGGCTGCTAAACGGGAAAGGTGGGGAGGGGTGAGGCATCATCCAGGAGGTTGAAATTAGCAAAGATACCATTCCAAATACCAAACTGATAATCAACAAGGCCTACACGGTAGCTAAAAGAACTGCACTCAGCACACTCAAGTCACCGGAAAAGAATATCTATGACTGGTAAGAATCTGAAAAAGAATTTATTGATGTCTCTCTGTACGTGAATCAAGTGGATGTACAGCAGCAAGAAACAGAGCTTTGAAAATCAGTTGTAACCAATATAGTAATAAATTGAAAAAAATAAACGACAGAGAGACAGAGAAAACCTCTTACAACTTTTCCTCAGGGACGGTGATGCAACATGGATTGAACACATCTAGACCCACAGCAGGATGAGACATAAGGCTGGAAACTGTTCGCGCTAAGAGAAATGTGAGGTTGGGTGAGGAAATGCACACCCTTTAAAGTAATACTACCTGGTACCCATTCAATGGGTCCCAAATCTGCAGGTTCAAGGAATCTTCCTACAGCTAAAACATGCATGGAAAACATGCATGGAAAACACCATGTGATCGGGAGATGTGTCTAAAATGCACCTCATTTATCCTCTCCTGGTGCTCCTGTTCATCATTCCAGCCACGTTACTTAGAATCTCCCCACTTAGAGAATCAGCACATTTAAACTTCTGTTTCACACATTTTGCAAATTGTGAGGAGGATGAACGGGAAGAGGGGGAACCAATGAGAGAATAGTTGTAGGGGTTTGGACGGGCACATGTCACTCTAATTTCCCATTAAGAGTAAGAATTAAAAAAAGGCTCAGCCCGCCTCGCCGGAGCCAAAATAGGGCCTGAAGCAATCCTGCGGCTTTGAGGCCAGCTCACAAAAGAGCAACTTAAAAAATGGAGCTCAGGGTCACTGCAATTCACAAACCTGCAGAGTTATAAATGAAAACTAACGTCCAAAAATATGTTGAGGTAAGGCAAAGAAGAGGATCTGAATGCAAGACAGAATTGCAAGAAACAGATTTCAAGAGATAGATTGGACTCGTCCTTAAAGTACATGAAAAGCGGCAGAATTTCGACAATGATGTAGTTGGCCCAAAAGGGAGTATGCGTTTTTTCCTGAATATATCCAGGAAAAAACGCATACGCACTTTATGGGCAACCAAGCAAGCAAGCAATGCAAATGTGCACAACAAAGAAGTCTCATTTCCCACCGGTCAAAAGGGCCATCCGAAAAAATTGTAAAAACCAGAAATGCAGGACAGGCCATGGAGAACAGGGAGCCTTTATACGCTGATGGACAGTGTGTGAACTGCCGAGAGCCACTCTGGAGAAGTGTATGGTGGTTCCTAAATCATCTAAAAAACAGAGCTACAGAGCATAGGGCACTTCCAATCATGGAAGTATATCTAGGGAAGTCTAAAAATCAACAAGACACAAGCACACCACAGTTTAGGGCTACTCTGTTTACAAGAACCTCAACTTCAGTACACCTTAAATATCCCAGGAAAGAGAACAATGGATAAAGAAAATGTGGTACTTATGTACAATGGAATATCTCTTCACCATGAAATCAATGTAATAAGGCTAGTAGAAGGATAAAGAGTGGATTTAGGTCCGATAATACTACTTGAAATAAGTCAAACAGAAAAAGAAACATATCATAAGATATCACTTATAGAGGGAGGATAAATATGGCTGCACAAAAAATGAATTACAAAACAGAACAGTGTCTCACATTTAGAAAACACACTTATGTCAGCTTAAGGGGAAAGGAGAGGTGGGGTGATGCATAAAACCAGAGTTTGAAATTAGCACAGATACCGTTCAATAAACCAAATAGGTATTAGACAAGATCTACACCTTGCTCAATGAACTGGCCTCAACACACCCTATACACCGCAGAGAAATATATCTGAGTAATAAGAATCTTAAAACCCATGTATTGATATATCTCCATAAGGGAATCAAGTGTGTGCAGAGCGGCACAAACACAGCAGTGAAAATGAGCTAAACCCCATTATAGAAATAAATTTTAAAACCAAAACGCAGAAACAATGAAAGAGAGAAAAATTCTTACAAAATTCGCTCAGGGGCTGTGATGCAACCTGTAATGACCACATATAAACCCACAGCTGGATAAGACATAAGGCTGGACACTTGGGGCTGAGAGCATTGGTGAGCTTTGGTGAGCAACTGCCGAAAGTTTAATGCAATACTTCATACTACTCATTCCAAGGGTCCCAACACTCCAGGTTGAAGGGAATCTTCCTACAGCTAAACCATGCATGGGGAATCCAGCAGATGGTATACCATATGATCGGGAAAGGTTTCTAAAACGCACCTCATTTTCCTCTCCTGGGGCTCCGGATCAACATTCCAGCCACTTTACTAACAACATCTCCACATGGAGAGTCAATGCCTTTAAGTTCCGGTATCGCACAGTCTGCAGTTAGTGCGGAGGATGAATGGGAATAGGGGGAACCAGTGAGAAAATAGCTGTAGCGGTTTCAATGGGCACATGTCACTCTAATTTCACATCAGGAAGAAGAATTAACCAAAGGCAGAGCAAGGCGCCCCAGAAGAAGGATAGGGCCTGAAGAAATCCTGTGGATATGAGGCAAGATCACAAAAATAAGAGCTGAAAAATGGAGCTAAGGGCCACTGCAATTCAAAAACCTGCAGAGTTATAAAGGCCAACTATTTTCCAAAAGTATATTGAGGTAAGGCTATGAAGAGGCACTGACAGCAAGGCAGAATTGCAGGAAACCGATTTCAAGAGGTAGACAGGAACTGCATTGAAAACATATGAAAAGACTCAGAACGTCGACAATGATGCACTTGGCCAAAAAGGGCGTATGCGTTTCTTCCTGAATATATTCAGGAAGAAACGCATACGCCCTTTCTGGCCAACCAAGCAAGCTTGCAAAGGAAATCTGCACTACAATGAAGTCTCACTGCCCCCCGGTCAAAAGGGCCATCTGAAAAAAGTGTAAAATCCAGAACGGCAGGACAGGCCATGGAGAACTGGGAGCATTTTTGTGCTTATGGTCAGGATGTAAATTGCCAACAGCCACTCTGGAGAAGTGTATGGTGTTTCCTGAAACATCTAAAAAACAAAGCAACAGAGCCTAGGGCACTTCCACTTATGGTCCTATAGCTTAGTGAAATTAAAATCAAAAAGACACAGCCACCCCAAAGTTTGGGACGGCTCTGTTTACAAGAACCTCGTTTACGGTACAAGTTCAATATCGTAGAAAGCAAAAAATGGAGAAAGAAGTTGTGGTACATACGTAGAATGCAATATCATTCAGCAATGAAATCTATGTTATCAGGCCCGTAGCAGCATAATGAGTGGATTCAGGTACGATGATTCTAAGTGAAATAAGTCACACAGAAAAAGAAACATCATAAGATATCCCTAATACACGGAATGTAAACTTGGCTACCCAGGAAATGAATTACAAAACAGAACAGGGTCTCAAATGTAGAACCAACTTATGCTTGCTAAAGGGGAAAGGTGAGTTGGTGTGCTGCATAAAACAAGAGATTGAAATTAACACAGATACCGTTCAATAAGCCAAATATGTAATAGACTAGAGCTACTCCTTGCTCAACGAAGTGGACTCAACACCACATATTAAACGCCTAAGAATATACCTGACTAGTAAGAATCTTAAAACCTATGGATTTATATGTCTCCGAAAGAGAATCAAGCGTGTGTACAGCGGCATAAACGCAGCAGTGATAGGATTGGTGAGGTTCAGTGAGCAAATGCAGACCCTTTGAAGTCATATTGCATGGTACCCATTCCATGGTTCTCAACTCTCCAGGTTTAAGGGATTCTTCCTTCAGCTAAAACATGCATGTGGAACCCAGAGTATGATCCACCGTGTGATCGGGAAACGTGTTCAAATGTGTCTCAGTTTTCATCCCCTGGTAATCGGGTGCAACATTCCAGACGCTTTACTAACACTCTCCCCCACTTGGAGAGTCAGTGCCTTTAACCTCCTGTTTGGCCCAGTTTGCAATTTCTGCGGAAAATGAACAGGAATAGGGAGAACCAATGAGAGACTAGCTGGAGGTGTCTGGACGGGCAAATTTAACTCTCATTTCCCACCAGGAAGAGGAATTAACCAAAGGCTCAGCCTGCCATGCCAGAACCACACTAGGGCCTGAAGCAATCCTGCGGTGTTGCGGCCAGCTCACAAGAAAGCGAGTTGAAGAAAGGAGCTCAGGGGCCCTGTAATTCACAAACCGGCAGAGTTATAAATGACAGCTATCGTCCAAAAATATATTGAAGTAAGGCTGCCAAGAGGACTTGAAAGCGGGGCAGAATTGCAGGAAACCGATTTCAGGAGGTAGACTGGAATTGCATGTAAAGCATAGGAAAAGAGGCAGAACGTCCACAATGATGCACTTGGCCAAAAAGGGCGTATGCGTTTCTTCCTGAATATACTCAGGAAAAAACGCATACGCCCTTTTTGGCCAAGCAAGCAAGCTTGCAAAGGAAATCTGCACTACAATGAAGTCTCACTGCCCCCCGGTCAAAAGGGCCATCTGAAAAAAGTGTAAAATCCAGAAAGGCAGGACAGGTCAAGGAGAACTGGGAGCCTTGTTATGCTGATGGGCGGGATGTAAATTGCCAACAGCCACTCTGGAGAAGTGTATGGTGTTTCCTGAAACATCTAAAAAACAGAGCAAAACAGCCTAAGGCACTTCCACTTATGGTCCTATAGATTAGGGAAATTAAAATCAAAAAGACACAGCCACCGCAATGTTTGGGACGGCTCTGTTTACAAGAACCTCGTTTACGATACAAGTTCAATATCACAGAAAGCGAAAAATGGATAAAGAAGTTCTGGTACTTACGTACAATGCAATATCACTCAGCAATGAAATGTATGTCATCAGGCCAGTAGCAGCATAATGAGTGGATTCAGGTACGATGATTCTAAGTGAAATAAGTCACACAGAAAAAGAAACATCATAAGATATCACTAATACACGGAATGTAAACTTGGTTACACAGGAACTGAATTACAAAACAGAATAGGGTCTCAAATGTAGAAAACCAACTTATGCTTGCTTAAGGGGAAAGGTGAGTTGGGGTGCTGCATAAAACCAGAGATTGAAATTAGCACAGATACCTTTCCATAAGCCAAATATGTAATAGGCAAGAGCTACTCCTTGCTCAACGAAGTGGACTCAACACCCCATATTAAACGCCTAAGAATATACCTGACTAGTAAGAATCTTAAAACCTATGGATTTATATGTCTCTGAAAGAGAATCAAGCATGTGTACAGCGGCATAAATGCAACAGTGATAGGATTGGTGAGGTTCGGTGAGCAAATGCAGACCCTTTGAAGTCATATTGCATGGTACCCATTCCATGGTTCTGAACTCTCCAGGTTTAAGGGATTCTTCCTTCAGCTAAAACATGCATGTGGAACCCAGAGTATGATCCACCGTGTGATCGGGAAACGTGTTCAAATGTGTCTCAGTTTTCGTCCCCTGGTACTCGGGTGCAACATTCCAGACGCTTTACTAACACTCTCCCCACTTGGAGAGTCAGTGCCTTTAACCTCCTGTTTGGCCCAGTTTGCAATTTCTTCGGAAAATGAACAGGAATAGGGAGAACCAATGAGAGACTAGCTGGAGGGTTATGGACGGGCAAATTTAACTCTCATTTCCCACCAAGAAGAGGAATTATCGAAAGGCTCAGCGAGCCATGCCGGAAACACACTAGGGCCTGAAGCAATCCTGCGGTGTTGCGGCCAGCTCACAAGAAAGCAAGTTGAAGAAAGGAACTCAGGGGCCCTGTAATTCACAAACCTGCAGAGTTATAAATGACAGCTATCGTCCAAAAATATATTGAAGTAAGGCTGCCAAGAGGACTTGAAAGCGGGGCAGAATTGCAGGAAACCGATTTCAGGAGGTAGACTGGAATTGCATGTAAAGCATAGGAAAAGAGGCAGAACGTCCTCAATGATGCACTTGGCCAAAAAGGGCGTATTCTTTTTTTCCTGAATATATTCAGGAAAAAACGCATACGCCCTTTTTGGCCAACCAAGCAAGCTTACAAAGGAAATCTGCACTACAATGAAGTCTCACTGCCCCCCGGTCAAAAGGGCCATCTGAAAAAAGTGTAAAATCTAGAAAGGCAGGACAGACCATGGAGAACTGGGAGCCTACTTAGGCTGATGGGCGGGATGTAAATTGCCAACAGCCACTCTGGAGAAGTGTATGGTGTTTCCTGAAACATCTGAAAAACAAAGAAACAGAGCCTAGGGCACTTCCATTTTTGGTCCTATAGATTAGGGAAATTAAAATCAAAAAGACACAGCCACCCCAAAGTTTGGAACGGCTCTGTTTACAAGAACCTCGTTTACGGTTCAAGTTCAATATCGCAGAAAGCAAAAAATGGATAAAGAAGTTGTGGTACTTACGTACAATGCAATATCACTCAGCAATGAAATCTATGTCATCAGGCCAGTAGCAGCATAATGAGTGGATTCAGGTACGATGATTCTAAGTGAAATAAGTCACACAGAAAAAGAAACATCATAAGATATCACTAATACACGGATTGTAAACTTAGCTACACAGGAACTGAATTACAAAACAGAATAGGGTCTCAAATGTAGAAAACCAACTTATGCTTGCTTAAGGGGAAAGGTGAGTTGGGGTGCTGCATAAAACCAGAGATTGAAATTAGCACAGATACCTTTCCATAAGACAAATATGTAATAGACAAGAGCTACTGCTTGCTCAACGAAGTGGACTCAACACCCCATATTAAACGCCTAAAAATATACCTGACTAGTAAGAATCTTAAAACCTATGGATTGATATGTCTACGAAAGAGAATCAAGCGTGTGTACAGCGGCATAAACGCAGCAGTGATAGGATTGGTGAGGTTCGGTGAGCAAATGCAGACCCTTTGAAGTCATATTTCATGGTACCCATTCCATGGGTCTCAACTCTCCAGGTTTAAGGGATTCTTCCTTCAGCTAAAACATGCATGTGGAACCCAGAGTATGATCCACCGTGTGATCGGGAAACGTGTTCAAATGTGTCTCAGATTTCATCCCCTGGTACTCGGGTGCAACATTCCAGACACTTTACTAACACACTCCCCACTTGGAGAGTCAGTGCCTTTAACCTCCTATTTGGCCCAATTTGCAAATTCTGCTGAAGATGAACAGGAATAGGGAGAACCAATGAGAGACTAGCTGGAGGTGTCTGGACGGGCAAATTTAACTCTCATTTCCCACCAGGAAGAGGAATTAACCAAAGGCTCAGCCTGCCGTGCCAGAACAACACTAGGGCCTGAAGCAATCCTGCGGTGTTGCGGCCAGCTCACAAGAAAGCCAGTTGAAGAAAGGAGCTCAGGGGCACTGTAATTCACAAACCTGCAGAGTTCTAAATGACAGCTATCGTCCAAAAATATATTGAAGTAAGGCTGCCAAGAGGACTTGAAAGCGGGGCAGAATTGCAGGAAACCGATATCAGGAGGTAGACTGGAATTGCATGTAAAGCATAGGAAAAGAGGCAGAACGTCCACAATGATGCACTTGGCCAAAAAGGGCGTATGCGTTTTTTCCTGAATATATTCAGGAAAAAACTCATACGCCCTTTTTGGCCAACCAAGCAAGCTTGCAAAGGAAATCTGCACTACAATGAAGTCTCACTGCCCCCTGGTCAAAAGGGCCATCTGAAAAAAGTGTAAAATCCAGAAAGGCAGGACAGGCCATGGAGAACTGGGAGCCTTGTTATGCTGATGGGCGGGATGTAAATTGCCAACAGCCACTCTGGAGAAGTGTATGGTGTTTCCTGAAACATCTAAAAAACAAAGCAACAGAGCCTAGGGCACTTCCACTTATGGTCCTATAGATTAGGGAAATTAAAATCAAAAAGACACAGCCACCCCAAAGTTTGGGACGGCTCTGTTTACAAGAACCTCGTTTACGGTACAAGTTCAATAGCGCAGAAAGCGAAAAATGGATAAAGAATTTGTGGTACTTACGTACAATGCAATATCACTCAGCAATAAAATCTATGTCATTAGGCCAGTAGCACCATAATGAGTGGATTCAGGTACGATGATTCTAAGTGAAATAAGTCACACAGAAAAAGAAGCATCATAAGATATCACTAATACACGGAATGTAAACTTGGCTATGCAGGAACTGAATTACAAAACAGAATAGGGTCTCAAATGTAGAAAACCAACTTATGCTTGCTTAAGGGGAAAGGTGAGTTGGGGTGCTGCATAAAACCAGAGATAGAAATTAGCACAGATACCTTTCCATAAGTCAAATATGTAATAGACAAGAGCTACTGCTTGCTCAACGAAGTGGACTCAACACCCCATACTAAACGCCTAAGAATATACCTGACTAGTAAGAATCTTAAAACCTATGGATTTATATGTCTCCGAAAGAGAATCAAGCGTGTGTACAGCGGCATAAACGCAGCAGTGATAGGATTGGTGAGGTTCGGTGAGCAAATGCAGACCCTTTGAAGTCATATTGCATGGTACCCATTCCATGGTTCTCAACTCTCCAGGTTTAAGGGATTCTTCCTTCATCTAAAACATGCATGTGGAACCCAGAGTATGATCCACCGTGTGATCGGGAAACGTGTTCAAATGTGTCTCAGTTTTCGTCCCCTGGTACTCGGGTGCAACATTCCAGATGCTTTACTAACACTCTCCCCACTTGGAGAGTCAGTGCCTTTAACCTCCTGTTTGGCCCAGTTTGCAATTTCTTCGGAAAATGAACAGGAATAGGGAGAACCAATGAGAGACTAGCTGGAGGAGTCTGGACGGGCAAATTTTACTCTCATTTCCCACCAGGAAGAGGAATTAACCAAAGGCTCAGCCTGCCATGCCGGAACGACACTAGGGCCTGAAGCAATCCTGCAGTGTTGCGGCCAGCTCACAAGAAAGCGAGTTGAAGAAAGGAGCTCAGGGGCACTGTAATTCACAAACCTGCAGAGTTATAAATGACAGCTATCGTCCAAAAATATATTGAAGTAAGGCTGCCAAGAGGACTTGAATGCGGGGCAGAATTGCAGGAAACCGATTTCAGGAGGTAGACTGGAATTGCATGTAAAGCATAGGAAAAGAGGCAGAATGTCCACAATGATGCACTTGGCCAAAAAGGGCGTATGCGTTTTTTCCTGAATATATTCAGGAAAAAACGCATACGCCCTTTTTGGCCAACCAAGCAAGCTTGCAAAGGAAATCTGCACTACAATGAAGTCTCACTGCCCCCCGGTCAAAAGGGCCATCTGAAAAAAGTGTAAAATCCAGAAAGGCAGGACAGGCCATGGAGAACTGGGAGCCTTCTTATGTTGATGGGCGGGATATAAATTGCCAACAGCCACTCTGGAGAAGTGTATGGTGTTTCCTGAAACATCTAAAAAACAAAGCAACAGAGCCTAGGGCACTTCCACTTATGGTCCTATAGATTAGGGAAATTAAAATCAAAAAGACACAGCCACCCCAAAGTTTGGGACGGCTCTGGTTACAAGAACCTCGTTTACGGTACAAGTTCAATATCGCAGAAAGCGAAAAATGGATAAAGAAGTTGTGGTACTTACGTACAATGCAATATCACTCAGCAATGAAATCTATGTCATCAGGCCAGTAGCAGCATAATGAGTGGATTCAGGTACGATGATTCTAAGTGAAATATGTCAAACAGAAAAAGAAACATCATAAGATATCACTAATACACGGAATGTAAACTTGCCTACACAGGAACTGAATTACAAAACAGAATAGGGTCTCAAATGTAGAAAACCAACTTATGCTTGCTTAAGGGGAAAGGTGAGTTGGGGTGCTGCATAAAACCAGAGATTGAAATTAGCACAGATACCTTTCCATAAGCCAAATATGTAATAGACAAGAGCTACTGCTTGCTCAACGAAGTGGACTCAACACCACATATTAAACGCCTAAGAATATACCTGACTAGTAAGAATCTTAAAACCTATGGATTTATATGTCTCCGAAAGAGAATCAAGCGTGTGTACAGAGGCATAAACGCAGCAGTGATAGGATTGGTGAGGTTCGGTGAGCAAATGCAGACCCTTTGAAGTCATATTGCATGGTACCCATTCCATGGGTCTCAACTCTCCTGGATTAAAGGATTCTTCCTTCAGCTAAAACATGCATGTGGAACCCAGAGTATGATCCACCGTGTGATCGGGAAACGTGTTCCAATGTGTCTCAGATTTCATCCCCTGGTACTCGGGTGCAACATTCCAGACGCTTTACTAACACTCTCCCCACTTGCAGAGTCAGTGCCTTTAACCTCCTGTTTGGCCCAGTTTGCAATTTCTGCGGAAAATGAACAGGAATAGGGAGAACCAATGAGAGACTAGCTGGAGGTGTCTGGACGGGCAAATTTAACTCTCATTTCCCAACAGGAAGAGGAATTAACCAAAGGCTCAGCGAGCCGTGCCGGAACCACACTAGGGCCTGAAGCAATCCTGTGGTGTTGCGGACAGCTCACAAGAAAGCGAGTTGAAGAAAGTAGCTCAGGGGCACTGTAATTCACAAACCTTCAGAGTTCTAAATGACAGCTATCGTCCAAAAATATATTGAAGTAAGGCTGCCAAGAGGACTTCAAAGCGGGGCAGAATTGCAGGAAACCGTTTTCAGGAGGTAGACTGGAATTGCATGTAAAGCATAGGAAAAGAGGCAGAACGTCCACAATGATGCACTTGGCCAAAACGGGCATATGCGTTTTTTCCTGAATATATTCAGGAAAAAACGCATACGCCCGTTTTGGCCAACCAAGCAAGCTTGCAAAGGAAATCTGCACTACAATGAAGTCTCACTGCCCCCCGGTCAAAAGGGCCATCTGAAAAAAGTGTAAAATCCAGAAAGGCAGGACAGGCCATGGAGAACTGGGAGCCTACTTAGGCTGATGGGTGGGATGTAAATTGCCAACAGCCACTCTGGAGAAGTGTATGGTGTTTCCTGAAACATCTGAAAAACAAAGCAACAGAGCCTAGGGCACTTCATTTTTGGTCCTATAGATTAGGGAAATTAAAATCAAAAAGACACAGCCACCCCAAAGTTTGGGACGGCTCTGTTTACAAGAACCTCGTTTACGGTACAAGTTCAATATTGCAGAAAGCGAAAAATGGATAAAGAAGTTGTGGTACTTACCTACAATGCAATATCACTCAGCAATGAAATCTATGTCATCAGGCCAGTAGCAGCATAATGAGTGGATTCAGGTACGATGATTCTAAGTGAAATAAGTCACACAGAAAAAGAAACATCATAAGGTATCACTAATACACGGAATGTAAACTTGGCTACACAGGAACTGAATTACAAAACAGAATAGGGTCTCAAATGTAGAAAACCAACTTATGCTTGCTTAAGGGGAAAGGTGAGTTGGGGTGCTGCATAAAACCAGAGATTGAAATTAGCACAGATACCTTTCCATAAGCCAAATATGTAATAGACAAGAGCTACTGCTTGCTCAACGAAGTGGACTCAACACCCCACATTAAACGCCTAAGAATATACCTGACTAGTAAGAATCTTAAAACCTATGGATTTATATGTCTCCGAAAGAGAATCCAGCGTGTGTACAGCGGCATAAACGCAGCAGTGATAGGATTGGTGAGGTTCGGTGAGCAAATGCAGACCCTTTGAAGTCATATTGCATGGTACCCATTCCATGGGTCTCAACTCTCCAGGTTTAAGGGATTCTTCCTTCAGCTAAAACATGCATGTGGAACCCAGAGTATGATCCACCGTGTGATCGGGAAACGTGTTCAAATGTGTCTCAGTTTTCGTCCCCTGGTACTCGGGTGCAACATTCCAGACGCTTTACTAACACTCTCCCCACTTGGAGAGTCAGTGCCTTTAACCTCCTGTTTGGCCCAGTTTGCAATTTCTGTGGAAAATTAACAGGAATAGGGAGAACCAATGAGAGACTAGCTGGAGGTGTCTGGACGGGCAAATTTAACTCTCATTTCCCACCAGGAAGAGGAATTAACCAAAGGCTCAGCGAGCCATGCCGGAACCACACTAGGGCCTGAAGCAATCCTGCGGTGTTGTGGCCAGCTCACAAGAAAGCGAGTTGAAGAAAGGAGCTCAGGGGCACTGTAATTCACAAACCTGCAGAGTTATAAATGACAGCTATCGTCCAAAAATATATTGAAGTAAGTCTGCCAAGAGGACTTGAAAGCGGGGCAGAATTGCAGGAAACCGATTTCAGGAGGTAGACTGGAATTGGATGTAAAGCATAGGAAAGGAGGCAGAACGTCCACAATGATGCACTTGGCCAAAAAGGGCGTATGCGTTTTTTCCTGAATTTATTCACGAAAAAACGCATACGCCCTTTTTGGCCAACCAAGCAAGCTTGCAAAGAAATCTGCACTACAATGAAGTCTCACTGCCCCCCGGTCAAAAGGGCCATCTGAAAAAACTGTAAAATCCAGAAAAGCAGGACAGGCCATGGAGAACTGGGAGCCTTGTTATGCTGATGGGTGGGATGTAAATTGCCAACAGCCACTCTGGAGAAGTGTATGGTGTTTCCTGAAACATCTAAAAAACAAAGCAACAGAGCCTAGGGCACTTCCACTTATGGTCCTATAGATTACGGAAATTAAATTCAAAAAGACACAGCCACCCCAAAGTTTGGGACGGCTCTGTTTACAAGAACCTCATTTACGGTACAAGTTCAATATCGCAGAAAGTGAAAAATGGATAAAGAAGTTGTGGTACTTACGTACAATGCAATATCACTCAGCAATGAAATCTATGTCATCAGGCCAGTAGCAGCATAATGAGTGGATTCAGGTACGATGATTCTAAGTGAAATAAGTCACACAGAAAAAGAAACATCATAAGATATCACTAATACACGGAATGAAAACTTGGCTACACAGGAACTGAATTACAAAACAGAATAGGGTCTCAAATGTAGAAAACCAACTTATGCTTGCTTAAGGGGAAAGGTGAGTTGGGGTGCTGCATAAAACCAGAGATTGAAATTAGCACAGATACATTTCCAAAAGTCAAATATGTAATAGACAAGAGCTACTGCTTGCTCAACGAAGTGGACTCAACACCCCATATTAAACGCCTAAGAGTATACCTGACTAGTAAGAATCTTAAAGCCTATGGATTTATATGTCTCTGAAAGAGAATCAAGCGTGTGTACAACGGCATAAACGCAGCAGTGATAGGATTGGTGAGGTTCGGTGAGCAAATGCAGACCCTTTGAAGTCATATTGCATGGTACCCATTCCATGCGTCTCAACTCTCCAGGTAAGGGATTCTTCCTTCAGCTAAAACATGCATGTGGAACCCAGAGTATGATCCACCGTGTGATCGGGAAACGTGTTCAAATGTGTCTCAGTTTTCGTCCCCTGGTACTCAGGTGCAACATTCCAGACGCTTTACTAATACTCTCCCCACTTGGAGAGTCAGTGCCTTTAAACTCCTGTTTGGCCCAGTTTGCAATTTCTGCGGAAAATGAACAGGAATAGGGAGAACCAATGAGAGACTAGCTGGAGGTGTCTGGACTGGCAAATTTAACTCTCATTTCCCACCAGGAAGAGGAATTAACCAAAGGCTCAGCGAGCCATGCCGGAACGACACTATGGCCTGAAGCAATCCTGCGGTGTTGCGGCCAGCTCACAAGAAAGCGAGTTGAAGAAAGGAGCTCAGGGGCCCTGTAATTCACAAACCTGCAGAGTTATAAATGACAGCTATCGTCCAAAAATATATTGAAGTAAGGCTGCCAAGAGGACTTGAAAGCGGGGCAGAATTGCAGGAAACCGATTTCAGGAGGTAGACTGGAATTGCATGTAAAGCATAGGAAAAGAGGCAGAACGTCCACAATGATGCACTTGGCCAAAAAGGGCGTATGCGTTTTTTCCTGAATATATTCAGGAAAAAACGCATACGCCCTTTTTGGCCAACCAAGCAAGCTTGCAAAGGAAATCTGCACTACAATGAAGTCTCACTGCCCCCCGGTCAAAAGGGCCATCTGAAAAAAGTGTAAAATCCAGAAAGGCAGGACAGGCCATGGAGAACTGGGAGCCTTCTTATGCTGATGGGCGGGATATAAATTGCCAACAGCCACTCTGGAGAAGTGTATGGTGTTTCCTGAAACATCTAAAAAACAAAGCAACAGAGCCTAGGGCACTTCCACTTATGGTCCTATAGCTTAGGGAAATTAAAATCAAAAAGACACAGCCACCCCAAAGTTTGGGACGGCTCTGGTTACAAGAACCTCGTTTACGGTACAAGTTCAATATCGCAGAAAGCGAAAAATGGATAAAGAAGTTGTGGTACTTACGTACAATGCAATATCACTCAGCAATGAAATCTATGTCATCAGGCCAGTAGCAGCATAATGAGTGGATTCAGGTACGATGATTCTAAGTGAAATATGTCACACAGAAAAAGAAACATCATAAGATATCACTAATACACGGAATGTAAACTTGCCTACACAGGAACTGAATTACAAAACAGAATAGGGTCTCAAATGTAGAAAACCAACTTATGCTTGCTTAAGGGGAAAGGTGAGTTGGGGTGCTGCATAAAACCAGAGATTGAAATTAGCACAGATACCTTTCCATAAGCCAAATATGTAATAGACAAGAGCTACTGCTTGCTCAACGAAGTGGACTCAACACCCCATATTAAACGCCTAAGAATATACCTGACTAGTAAGAATCTTAAAACCTATGGATTTATATGTCTCCGAAAGAGAATCAAGCGTGTGTACAGCGGCATAAACGCAGCAGTGATAGGATTGGTGAGGTTCGGTGAGCAAATGCAGACCCTTTCAAGTCATATTGCATGGTACCCATTCCATGGGTCTCAACTCTCCAGGTTTAAGGGATTCTTCCTTCAGCTAAAACATGCATGTGGAACCCAGAGTATGATCCCCCGTGTGATCGGGAAACGTGTTCAAATGTGTCTCAGTTTTCGTCCCCTGGTACTCGGGTGCAACATTCCAGACGCTTTACTAACACTCTCCCCACTTGGAGAGTCAGTGCCTTTAACCTCCTGTTTGGCCCAGTTTGCAATTTCTCTGGAAAATTAACAGGAATAGGGAGAACCAATGAGAGACTAGCTGGAGGTGTCTGGACGGGCAAATTTAACTCTCATTTCCCACCAGGAAGAGGAATTAACCAAAGGCTCAGCGAGCCATGCCGGAACCACACTAGGGCCTGAAGCAATCCTGCGGTGTTGTGGCCAGCTCACAAGAAAGCGAGTTGAAGAAAGGTGCTCAGGGGCACTGTAATTCACAAACCTGCAGAGTTATAAATGACAGCTATCGTCCAAAAATATATTGAAGTAAGGCTGCCAAGAGGACTTGAAAGCGGGGCAGAATTGCAGGAAACCGATTTCAGGAGGTAGACTGGAATTGGATGTAAAGCATAGGAAAAGAGGCAGAACGTCCACAATGATGCACTTGGCCAAAAAGGGCGTATGCGTTTTTTCCTGAATATATTCAGGAAAAAACGCATACGCCCTTTTTGGCCAACCAAGCAAGCTTGCGAAGAAATCTGCACTACAATGAAGTCTCACTGCCCCCCGGTCAAAAGGGCCATCTGAAAAAAGTGTAAAATCCAGAAAAGCAGGACAGGCCATGGAGAACTGGGAGCCTTGTTATGCTGATGGGTGGGATGTAAATTGCCAACAGCCACTCTGGAGAAGTGTATGGTGTTTCCTGAAACATCTAAAAAACAAGCAACAGAGCCTAGGGCACTTCCACTTATGGTCCTATAGATTAGGGAAATTAAAATCAAAAAGACACAGCCACCCCAAAGTTTGGGACAGCTCTGTTTACAAGAACCTCGTTTACGGTACAAGTTCAATATCGCAGAAAGCGAAAAATGGATAAAGAAGTTGTGGTACTTACGTACAATGCAATATCACTCAGCAATGAAATCTATGTCATCAGGCCAGTAGCAGCATAATGAGTGGATTCAGGTACGATGATTCTAAGTGAAATAAGTCACACAGAAAAAGAAACATCATAAGGTATCACTAATACACGGAATGTAAACTTGGCTACACAGGAACTGAATTACAAAACAGAATAGGGTCTCAAATGTAGAAAACCAACTTACGCTTGCTTACGAGGAAAGGTTAGTTGGGTTGCTGCATAAAACCAGAGATTGAAATTAGCACAGATACCTTTCCATAAGCCAAATATGTAATAGACAAGAGCTACTGCTTGCTCAACGAAGTGGACTCAACACCACATATTAAAAGCCTAAGGATAAACCTGACTAGTAAAAATCTTAAAACCTATGGATTTATATGTCTCCGAAAGAGAATCAAGTGTGTTTACAGCGGCATAAACGCAGCAGTGATAGGATTGCTGAGGTTTGGTGAGCAAATGCAGACCCTTTGAAGTCATATTGCATGGTACCCATTCCATGGTTCTCAACTCTCCAGGTTTAAGGGATTCTTCCTTCAGCTAAAACATGCATGTGGAACCCAGAGTATGATCCACCGTGTGATCGGGAAACGTGTTCAAATGTGTTTCAGTTTTTGTCCCCTGGTACTCGGGTGCAACATTCCAGACGCTTTACTAACACTCTCCCCACTTGCAGAGTCAGTGCCTTTAACCTCCTGTTTGGTCCAGTTTGCAATTTCTGCGGAAAATGAACAGGAATATGGAGAACCAATGAGAGACTAGCTGGAAGTGTCTGGACGGGCAAATTTAACTCTCATTTCCCACCAGGAAGAGGAATTAACCAAAGGCTCAGCGAGCCATGCCGGAACCACACTAGGGCCTGAAGCAATCCTGCGGTGTTGCGGCCAGCTCACAAGAAAGCGATTTGAAGAAAGGAGCTCAGGGGCACTGTAATTCACAAACCTGCAGAGTTATAAATGACAGCTATCATCCAAAAATATATTGAAGTAAGGCTGCCAAGAGGACTTGAAAGCGGGGCAGAATTGCAGGAAACCGATTTCAGGAGGTAGACTGGAATTGCATGTAAAGCATAGGAAAAGAGGCAGAACGTCCACAATGATGCACTTGGCCAAAAAGGGCGTATTCTTTTTTTCCTGAATATATTCAGGAAAAAACGCATACGCCCTTTTTGGCCAACCAAGCAAGCTTACAAAGGAAATCTGCACTACAATGAAGTCTCACTGCCCCCCGGTCAAAAGGGCCATCTGAAAAAAGTGTAAAATCCAGAAAGGCAGGACAGACCATGGAGAACTGGGAGCCTACTTAGGCTGATGGGCGGGATGTAAATTGCCAACAGCCACTCTGGAGAAGTGTATGGTGTTTCCTGAAACATCTGAAAAACAAAGAAACAGAGCCTAGGGCACTTCCATTTTTGGTCCTATAGATTAGGGAAATTAAAATCAAAAAGACACAGCCACCCCAAAGTTTGGAACGGCTCTGTTTACAAGAACCTCGTTTACGGTTCAAGTTCAATATCGCAGAAAGCAAAAAATGGATAAAGAAGTTGTGGTACTTACGTACAATGCAATATCACTCAGCAATGAAATCTATGTCATCAGGCCAGTAGCAGCATAATGAGTGGATTCAGGTACGATGATTCTAAGTGAAATAAGTCACACAGAAAAAGAAACATCATAAGATATCACTAATACACGGATTGTAAACTTAGCTACACAGGAACTGAATTACAAAACAGAATAGGGTCTCAAATGTAGAAAACCAACTTATGCTTGCTTAAGGGGAAAGGTGAGTTGGGGTGCTGCATAAAACCAGAGATTGAAATTAGCACAGATACCTTTCCATAAGACAAATATGTAATAGACAAGAGCTACTGCTTGCTCAACGAAGTGGACTCAACACCCCATATTAAACGCCTAAAAATATACCTGACTAGTAAGAATCTTAAAACCTATGGATTGATATGTCTACGAAAGAGAATCAAGCGTGTGTACAGCGGCATAAACGCAGCAGTGATAGGATTGGTGAGGTTCGGTGAGCAAATGCAGACCCTTTGAAGTCATATTGCATGGTACCCATTCCATGGTTCTCAACTCTCCAGGTTTAAGGGATTCTTCCTTCAGCTAAAACATGCATGTGGAACCCAGAGTATGATCCACCGTGTGATCGGGAAACGTGTTCAAATGTGTCTCAGATTTCGTCCCCTGGTACTCGGGTGCAACATTCCAGACACTTTACTAACACACTCCCCACTTGGAGAGTCAGTGCCTTTAACCTCCTATTTGGCCCAATTTGCAAATTCTGCTGAAGATGAACAGGAATAGGGAGAACCAATGAGAGACTAGCTGGAGGTGTCTGGACGGGCAAATTTAACTCTCATTTCCCACCAGGAAGAGGAATTAACCAAAGGCTCAGCCTGCCGTGCCAGAACAACACTAGGGCCTGAAGCAATCCTGCGGTGTTGCGGCCAGCTCAGAAGAAAGCGAGTTGAAGAAAGGAGCTCAGGGGCACTGTAATTCACAAACCTGCAGAGTTATAAATGACAGCTATCGTCCAAAAATATATTGAAGTAAGGCTGCCAAGAGGACTTGAAAGCGGGGCAGAATTGCAGGAAACCGATATCAGGAGGTAGACTGGAATTGCATGTAAAGCATAGGAAAAGAGGCAGAACGTCCACAATGATGCACTTGGCCAAAAAGGGCGTATGCGTTTTTTCCTGAATATATTCAGGAAAAAACGCATACGCCCTTTTTGGCCAACCAAGCAAGCTTGCAAAGGAAATCTGCACTACAATGAAGTCTCACTGCCCCCCGGTCAAAAGGGCCATCTGAAAAAAGTGTAAAATCCAGAAAGGCAGGACAGGCCATGGAGAACTGGGAGCCTTGTTATGCTGATGGGCGGGATGTAAATTGCCAACAGCCACTCTGGAGAAGTGTATGGTGTTTCCTGAAACATCTAAAAAACAAAGCAACAGAGCCTAGGGCACTTCCACTTATGGTCCTATAGATTAGGGAAATTAAAATCAAAAAGACACAGCCACCCCAAAGTTTGGGACGGCTCTGTTTACAAGAACCTCGTTTACGGTACAAGTTCAATAGCGCAGAAAGCGAAAAATGGATAAAGAAGTTGTGGTACTTACGTACAATGCAATATCACTCAGCAATAAAATCTATGTCATTAGGCCAGTAGCACCATAATGAGTGGATTCAGGTACGATGATTCTAAGTGAAATAAGTCACACAGAAAAAGAAGCATCATAAGATATCACTAATACACGGAATGTAAACTTGGCTATGCAGGAACTGAATTACAAAACAGAATAGGGTCTCAAATGTAGAAAACCAACTTATGCTTGCTTAAGGGGAAAGGTGAGTTGGGGTGCTGCATAAAACCAGAGATAGAAATTAGCACAGATACCTTTCCATAAGCCAAATATGTAATAGACAAGAGCTACTGCTTGCTCAACGAAGTGGACTCAACACCCCATATTAAACGCCTAAGAATATACCTGACTAGTAAGAATCTTAAAACCTATGGATTTATATGTCTCCGAAAGAGAATCAAGCGTGTGTACAGCGGCATAAACGCAGCAGTGATAGGATTGGTGAGGTTCGGTGAGCAAATGCAGACCCTTTGAAGTCATATTGCATGGTACCAATTCCATGGTTCTCAACTCTCCAGGTTTAAGGGATTCTTCCTTCATCTAAAACATGCATGTGGAACCCAGAGTATGATCCACCGTGTGATCGGGAAACGTGTTCAAATGTGTCTCAGTTTTCGTCCCCTGGTACTCGGGTGCAACATTCCAGATGCTTTACTAACACTCTCCCCACTTGGAGAGTCAGTGCCTTTAACCTCCTGTTTGGCCCAGTTTGCAATTTCTTCGGAAAATGAACAGGAATAGGGAGAACCAATGAGAGACTAGCTGGAGGAGTCTGGACGGGCAAATTTTACTCTCATTTCCCACCAGGAAGAGGAATTAACCAAAGGCTCAGCCTGCCATGCCGGAACGACACTAGGGCCTGAAGCAATCCTGCAGTGTTGCGGCCAGCTCACAAGAAAGCGAGTTGAAGAAAGGAGCTCAGGGGCACTGTAATTCACAAACCTGCAGAGTTATAAATGACAGCTATCGTCCAAAAATATATTGAAGTAAGGCTGCCAAGAGGACTTGAATGCGGGGCAGAATTGCAGGAAACCGATTTCAGGAGGTAGACTGGAATTGCATGTAAAGCATAGGAAAAGAGGCAGAATGTCCACAATGATGCACTTGGCCAAAAAGGGCGTATGCGTTTTTTCCTGAATATATTCAGGAAAAAACGCATACGCCCTTTTTGGCCAACCAAGCAAGCTTGCAAAGGAAATCTGCACTACAATGAAGTCTCACTGCCCCCCGGTCAAAAGGGCCATCTGAAAAAAGTGTAAAATCCAGAAAGGCAGGACAGGCCATGGAGAACTGGGAGCCTTCTTATGTTGATGGGCGGGATATAAATTGCCAACAGCCACTCTGGAGAAGTGTATGGTGTTTCCTGAAACATCTAAAAAACAAAGCAACAGAGCCTAGGGCACTTCCACTTATGGTCCTATAGATTAGGGAAATTAAAATCAAAAAGACACAGCCACCCCAAAGTTTGGGACGGCTCTGGTTACAAGAACCTCGTTTACGGTACAAGTTCAATATCGCAGAAAGCGAAAAATGGATAAAGAAGTTGTGGTACTTACGTACAATGCAATATCACTCAGCAATGAAATCTATGTCATCAGGCCAGTAGCAGCATAATGAGTGGATTCAGGTACGATGATTCTAAGTGAAATATGTCAAACAGAAAAAGAAACATCATAAGATATCACTAATACACGGAATGTAAACTTGCCTACACAGGAACTGAATTACAAAACAGAATAGGGTCTCAAATGTAGAAAACCAACTTATGCTTGCTTAAGGGGAAAGGTGAGTTGGGGTGCTGCATAAAACCAGAGATTGAAATTACCACAGATACCTTTCCATAAGCCAAATATGTAATAGACAAGAGCTACTGCTTGCTCAACGAAGTGGACTCAACACCCCATATTAAACGCCTAAGAATATACCTGACTAGTAAGAATCTTAAAACCTATGGATTTATATGTCTCCGAAAGAGAATCAAGCGTGTGTACAGAGGCATAAACGCAGCAGTGATAGGATTGGTGAGGTTCGGTGAGCAAATGCAGACCCTTTGAAGTCATATTGCATGGTACCCATTCCATGGGTCTCAACTCTCCTGGATTAAAGGATTCTTCCTTCAGCTAAAACATGCATGTGGAACCCAGAGTATGATCCACCGTGTGATCGGGAAACGTGTTCCAATGTGTCTCAGATTTCATCCCCTGGTACTCGGGTGCAACATTCCAGACGCTTTACTAACACTCTCCCCACTTGCAGAGTCAGTGCCTTTAACCTCCTGTTTGGCCCAGTTTGCAATTTCTGCGGAAAATGAACAGGAATAGGGAGAACCAATGAGAGACTAGCTGGAGGTGTCTGGACGGGCAAATTTAACTCTCATTTCCCAACAGGAAGAGGAATTAACCAAAGGCTCAGCGAGCCGTGCCGGAACCACACTAGGGCCTGAAGCAATCCTGTGGTGTTGCGGACAGCTCACAAGAAAGCGAGTTGAAGAAAGTAGCTCAGGGGCACTGTAATTCACAAACCTTCAGAGTTCTAAATGACAGCTATCGTCCAAAAATATATTGAAGTAAGGCTGCCAAGAGGACTTCAAAGCGGGGCAGAATTGCAGGAAACCGTTTTCAGGAGGTAGACTGGAATTGCATGTAAAGCATAGGAAAAGAGGCAGAACGTCCACAATGATGCACTTGGCCAAAACGGGCATATGCGTTTTTTCCTGAATATATTCAGGAAAAAACGCATATGCCCGTTTTGGCCAACCAAGCAAGCTTGCAAAGGAAATCTGCACTACAATGAAGTCTCACTGCCCCCCGGTCAAAAGGGCCATCTGAAAAAACTGTAAAATCCAGAAAAGCAGGACAGGCCATGGAGAACTGGGAGCCTTGTTATGCTGATGGGTGGGATGTAAATTGCCAACAGCCACTCTGGAGAAGTGTATGGTGTTTCCTGAAACATCTAAAAAACAAAGCAACAGAGCCTAGGGCACTTCCACTTATGGTCCTATAGATTACGGAAATTAAATTCAAAAAGACACAGCCACCCCAAAGTTTGGGACGGCTCTGTTTACAAGAACCTCATTTACGGTACAAGTTCAATATCGCAGAAAGTGAAAAATGGATAAAGAAGTTGTGGTACTTACGTACAATGCAATATCACTCAGCAATGAAATCTATGTCATCAGGCCAGTAGCAGCATAATGAGTGGATTCAGGTACGATGATTCTAAGTGAAATATGTCACACAGAAAAAGAAACATCATAAGATATCACTAATACACGGAATGTAAACTTGGCTACACAGGAACTGAATTACAAAACAGAATAGGGTCTCAAATGTAGAAAACCAACTTATGCTTGCTTAAGGGGAAAGGTGAGTTGGGGTGCTGCATAAAACCAGAGATTGAAATTAGCACAGATACATTTCCATAAGTTAAATATGTAATAGACCAGAGCTACTGCTTGCTCAACGAAGTGGACTCAACACCACATATTAAACGCCTAAGAATATACCTGACTAGTAAGAATCTTAAAACCTATGGATTTATATGTCTCCGAAAGAGAATCCAGCGTGTGTACAGCGGCATAAACGAAGCAGTGATAGGATTGGTGAGGTTCGGTGAGCAAATGCAGACCCTTTGAAGTCATATTGCATGGTACCCATTCCATGGTTCTCAACTCTCCAGGTTTAAGGGATTCTTCCTTCAGCTAAAACATGCATGTGGAACCCAGAGTATGATCCACCATGTGATCGGGAAACGTGTTCAAATGTGTCTCAGTTTTCGTCCCCTGGTACTCGGGTGCAACATTCCAGACACTTTACTAACACTCTCCCCACTTGGAGAGTCAGCGCCTTTATCCTCCTGTTTAGCCCAGTGTGCAATTTCTGCGGAAAATGAACAGGAATAGGGAGAACCAATGAGAGACTAGCTGGAGGTGTCTGGACGGGCAAATTTAACTCTCATTTCCCACCAGGAAGAGGAATTAACCAAAGGCTCAGCGAGCCATGCCGGAACCACACTAGGGCCTGAAGCAATCCTGCGGTGTTGCGGCCAGCTCACAAGAAAGCCAGTTGAAAAAAGGAGCTCAGGGGCACTGTAATTCACAAAGCTTCAGAGTTATAAATGACAGCTATCGTCCAAAAATATATTGAAGTAAGGCTGCCAAGAGGACTTGAAAGCGGGGCAGAATTGCAGGAAACCGATTTCAGGAGGTAGACTGGAATTGCATGTAAAGCATAGGAAAAGAGGCAGAACGTCCACAATGATGCACTTGGCTAAAAAGGGCGTATGCGTTTTTTCCTGAATATATTCAGGAAAAAACGCATACGCCCTTTTTGGCCAACCAAGCAAGCTTGCAAAGGAAATCTGCACTACAATGAAGTCTCACTGCCCCCCGGTCAAAAGGGCCATCTGAAAAAAGTGTAAAATCCAGAAAGGCAGGACAGGCCATGGAGAACTGGGAGCCTTCTTATGCTGATGGGCGGGATGTAAATTGCCAACAGCCACTCTGGAGAAGTGTATGGTGTTTCCTGAAACATCTAAAAAACCAAAGCAACAGAGCCTAGGGCACTTCCACTTATGCTCCTATAGATTAGGGAAATTAAAATCAAAAACACACAGCCACCCCAAAGTTTGGGACGGCTATGTTTACAAGAACCTCATTTACGGTACAAGTTCAATATCGCAGAAAGCGAAAAATGGATAAAGAAGTTGTGGTACTTACGTACAATGCAATATCACTCAGCAATGAAATCTATGTCATCAGGCCAGTAGCAGCATAATGAGTGAATTCAGGTACGATGATTCTAAGTAAAATAAGTCACACAGAAAAAGAAACATCATAAGGTATCACTAATACACGGAATGTAAACTTGGCTACACAGGAACTGAATTACAAAACAGAATAGGGTCTCAAATGTAGAAAACCAACTTATGCTTGCTTAAGGGGAAAGGTGAGTTGGGGTGCTGCATAAAACCAGAGATTGAAATTAGCACAGATACATTTCCAAAAGTCAAATATGTAATAGACAAGAGCTACTGCTTGCTCAACGAAGTGGACTCAACACCCCATATTAAACGCCTAAGAGTATACCTGACTAGTAAGAATCTTAAAGCCTATGGATTTATATGTCTCCGAAAGAGAATCAAGCGTGTGTACAACGGCATAAACGCAGCAGTGATAGGATTGGTGAGGTTCGGTGAGCAAATGCAGACCCTTTGAAGTCATATTGCATGGTACCCATTCCATGCGTCTCAACTCTCCAGGTAAGGGATTCTTCCTTCAGCTAAAACATGCATGTGGAACCCAGAGTATGATCCACCGTGTGATCGGGAAACGTGTTCAAATGTGTCTCAGTTTTCGTCCCCTGGTACTCGGGTGCAACATTCCAGACGCTTTACTAATACTCTCCCCACTTGGAGAGTCAGTGCCTTTAAACTCCTGTTTGGCCCAGTTTGCAATTTCTGCGGAAAATGAACAGGAATAGGGAGAACCAATGAGAGACTAGCTGGAGGTGTCTGGACTGGCAAATTTAACTCTCATTTCCCACCAGGAAGAGGAATTAACCAAAGGCTCAGCGAGCCATGCCGGAACGACACTATGGCCTGAAGCAATCCTGCGGTGTTGCGGCCAGCTCACAAGAAAGCGAGTTGAAGAAAGGAGCTCAGGGGCACTGTAATTCACAAACCTGCAGAGTTATAAATGACAGCTATCGTCCAAAAATATATTGAAGTAAGGCTGCCAAGAGGACTTGAAAGCGGGGCAGAATTGCAGGAAACCGATTTCAGGAGGTAGACTGGAATTGCATGTAAAGCATAGGAAAAGAGGCAGAACGTCCACAATGATGCACTTGGCCAAAAAGGGCGTATGCGTTTTTTCCTGAATATATTCAGGAAAAAACGCATACGCCCTTTTTGGCCAACCAAGCAAGCTTGCAAAGGAAATCTGCACTACAATGAAGTCTCACTGCCCCCCGGTCAAAAGGGCCATCTGAAAAAAGTGTAAAATCCAGAAAGGCAGGACAGGCCATGGAGAACTGGGAGCCTTCTTATGCTGATGGGCGGGATATAAATTGCCAACAGCCACTCTGGAGAAGTGTATGGTGTTTCCTGAAACATCTAAAAAACAAAGCAACAGAGCCTAGGGCACTTCCACTTATGGTCCTATAGCTTAGGGAAATTAAAATCAAAAAGACACAGCCACCCCAATGTTTGGGACGGCTCTGGATACAAGAACCTCGTTTACGGTACAAGTTCAATATCGCAGAAAGCGAAAAATGGATAAAGAAGTTGTGGTACTTACGTACAATGCAATATCACTCAGCAATGAAATCTATGTCATCAGGCCAGTAGCAGCATAATGAGTGGATTCAGGTACGATGATTCTAAGTGAAATATGTCACACAGAAAAAGAAACATCATAAGATATCACTAATACACGGAATGTAAACTTGCCTACACAGGAACTGAATTACAAAACAGAATAGGGTCTCAAATGTAGAAAACCAACTTATGCTTGCTTAAGGGGAAAGGTGAGTTGGGGTGCTGCATAAAACCAGAGATTGAAATTAGCACAGATACCTTTCCATAAGACAAATATGTAATAGACAAGAGCTACTGCTTGCTCAACGAAGTGGACTCAACACCCCACATTAAACGCCTAAGAATATACCTGACTAGTAAGAATCTTAAAACCTATGGATTTATATGTCTCCGAAAGAGAATCCAGCGTGTGTACAGCGGCATAAACGCAGCAGTGATAGGATTGGTGAGATTCGGTGAGCAAATGCAGACCCTTTGAAGTCATATTGCATGGTACCCATTCCATGGGTCTCAACTCTCCAGGTTTAAGGGATTCTTCCTTCAGCTAAAACATGCATGTGGAACCCAGAGTATGATCCCCCGTGTGATCGGGAAACGTGTTCAAATGTGTCTCAGTTTTCGTCCCCTGGTACTCGGGTGCAACATTCCAGACGCTTTACTAACACTCTCCCCACTTGGAGAGTCAGTGCCTTTAACCTCCTGTTTGGCCCAGTTTGCAATTTCTCTGGAAAATTAACAGGAATAGGGAGAACCAATGAGAGACTAGCTGGAGGTGTCTGGACGGGCAAATTTAACTCTCATTTCCCACCAGGAAGAGGAATTAACCAAAGGCTCAGCGAGCCATGCCGGAACCACACTAGGGCCTGAAGCAATCCTGCGGTGTTGTGGCCAGCTCACAAGAAAGCGAGTTGAAGAAAGGAGCTCAGGGGCACTGTAATTCACAAACCTGCAGAGTTATAAATGACAGCTATCGTCCAAAAATATATTGAAGTAAGGCTGCCAAGAGGACTTGAAAGCGGGGCAGAATTGCAGGAAACCGATTTCAGGAGGTAGACTGGAATTGGATGTAAAGCATAGGAAAAGAGGCAGAACGTCCACAATGATGCACTTGGCCAAAAAGGGCGTATGCGTTTTTTCCTGAATATATTCAGGAAAAAACGCATACGCCCTTTTTGGCCAACCAAGCAAGCTTGCGAAGAAATCTGCACTACAATGAAGTCTCACTGCCCCCCGGTCAAAAGGGCCATCTGAAAAAAGTGTAAAATCCAGAAAAGCAGGACAGGCCATGGAGAACTGGGAGCCTTGTTATGCTGATGGGTGGGATGTAAATTGCCAACAGCCACTCTGGAGAAGTGTATGGTGTTTCCTGAAACATCTAAAAAACAAAGCAACAGAGCCTAGGGCACTTCCACTTATGGTCCTATAGATTACGGAAATTAAATTCAAAAAGACACAGCCACCCCAAAGTTTGGGACGGCTCTGTTTACAAGAACCTCATTTACGGTACAAGTTCAATATCGCAGAAAGCGAAAAATGGATAAAGAAGTTGTGGTACTTACGTACAATGCAATATCACTCAGCAATGAAATCTATGTCATCAGGCCAGTAGCAGCATAATGAGTGGATTCAGGTACGATGATTCTAAGTGAAATAAGTCACACAGAAAAAGAAACATCATAAGGTATCACTAATACACGGAATGTAAACTTGGCTACACAGGAACTGAATTACAAAACAGAATAGGGTCTCAAATGTAGAAAACCAACTTATGCTTGCTTAAGGGGAAAGGTGAGTTGGGGTGCTGCATAAAACCAGAGATTGAAATTAGCACAGATACATTTCCATAAGTTAAATATGTAATAGACCAGAGCTACTGCTTGCTCAACGAAGTGGACTCAACACCACATATTAAACGCCTAAGAATATACCTGACTAGTAAGAATCTTAAAACCTATGGATTTATATGTCTCCGAAAGAGAATCCAGCGTGTGTACAGCGGCATAAACGAAGCAGTGATAGGATTGGTGAGGTTCGGTGAGCAAATGCAGACCCTTTGAAGTCATATTGCATGGTACCCATTCCATGGTTCTCAACTCTCCAGGTTTAAGGGATTCTTCCTTCAGCTAAAACATGCATGTGGAACCCAGAGTATGATCCACCATGTGATCGGGAAACGTGTTCAAATGTGTCTCAGTTTTCGTCCCCTGGTACTCGGGTGCAACATTCCAGACACTTTACTAACACTCTCCCCACTTGGAGAATCAGCGCCTTTATCCTCCTGTTTAGCCCAGTGTGCAATTTCTGCGGAAAATGAACAGGAATAGGGAGAACCAATGAGAGACTAGCTGGAGGTGTCTGGACGGGCAAATTTAACTCTCATTTCCCACCAGGAAGAGGAATTAACCAAAGGCTCAGCGAGCCATGCCGGAACCACACTAGGGCCTGAAGCAATCCTGCGGTGTTGCGGCCAGCTCACAAGAAAGCCAGTTGAAAAAAGGAGCTCAGGGGCACTGTAATTCACAAAGCTTCAGAGTTATAAATGACAGCTATCGTCCAAAAATATATTGAAGTAAGGCTGCCAAGAGGACTTGAAAGCGGGGCAGAATTGCAGGAAACCGATTTCAGGAGGTAGACTGGAATTGCATGTAAAGCATAGGAAAAGAGGCAGAACGTCCACAATGATGCACTTGGCTAAAAAGGGCGTATGCGTTTTTTCCTGAATATATTCAGGAAAAAACGCATACGCCCTTTTTGGCCAACCAAGCAAGCTTGCAAAGGAAATCTGCACTACAATGAAGTCTCACTGCCCCCCGGTCAAAAGGGCCATCTGAAAAAAGTGTAAAATCCAGAAAGGCAGGACAGGCCATGGAGAACTGGGAGCCTTCTTATGCTGATGGGCGGGATGTAAATTGCCAACAGCCACTCTGGAGAAGTGTATGGTGTTTCCTGAAACATCTAAAAAACCAAAGCAACAGAGCCTAGGGCACTTCCACTTATGCTCCTATAGATTAGGGAAATTAAAATCAAAAACACACAGCCACCCCAAAGTTTGGGACGGCTATGTTTACAAGAACCTCATTTACGGTACAAGTTCAATATCGCAGAAAGCGAAAAATGGATAAAGAAGTTGTGGTACTTACGTACAATGCAATATCACTCAGCAATGAAATCTATGTCATCAGGCCAGTAGCAGCATAATGAGTGAATTCAGGTACGATGATTCTAAGTAAAATAAGTCACACAGAAAAAGAAACATCATAAGGTATCACTAATACACGGAATGTAAACTTGGCTACACAGGAACTGAATTACAAAACAGAATAGGGTCTCAAATGTAGAAAACCAACTTATGCTTGCTTAAGGGGAAAGGTGAGTTGGGGTGCTGCATAAAACCAGAGATTGAAATTAGCACAGATACATTTCCAAAAGTCAAATATGTAATAGACAAGAGCTACTGCTTGCTCAACGAAGTGGACTCAACACCCCATATTAAACGCCTAAGAGTATACCTGACTAGTAAGAATCTTAAAGCCTATGGATTTATATGTCTCCGAAAGAGAATCAAGCGTGTGTACAACGGCATAAACGCAGCAGTGATAGGATTGGTGAGGTTCGGTGAGCAAATGCAGACCCTTTGAAGTCATATTGCATGGTACCCATTCCATGCGTCTCAACTCTCCAGGTAAGGGATTCTTCCTTCAGCTAAAACATGCATGTGGAACCCAGAGTATGATCCACCGTGTGATCGGGAAACGTGTTCAAATGTGTCTCAGTTTTCGTCCCCTGGTACTCGGGTGCAACATTCCAGACGCTTTACTAATACTCTCCCCACTTGGAGAGTCAGTGCCTTTAAACTCCTGTTTGGCCCAGTTTGCAATTTCTGCGGAAAATGAACAGGAATAGGGAGAACCAATGAGAGACTAGCTGGAGGTGTCTGGACTGGCAAATTTAACTCTCATTTCCCACCAGGAAGAGGAATTAACCAAAGGCTCAGCGAGCCATGCCGGAACGACACTATGGCCTGAAGCAATCCTGCGGTGTTGCGGCCAGCTCACAAGAAAGCGAGTTGAAGAAAGGAGCTCAGGGGCACTGTAATTCACAAACCTGCAGAGTTATAAATGACAGCTATCGTCCAAAAATATATTGAAGTAAGGCTGCCAAGAGGACTTGAAAGCGGGGCAGAATTGCAGGAAACCGATTTCAGGAGGTAGACTGGAATTGCATGTAAAGCATAGGAAAAGAGGCAGAACGTCCACAATGATGCACTTGGCCAAAAAGGGCGTATGCGTTTTTTCCTGAATATATTCAGGAAAAAACGCATACGCCCTTTTTGGCCAACCAAGCAAGCTTGCAAAGGAAATCTGCACTACAATGAAGTCTCACTGCCCCCCGGTCAAAAGGGCCATCTGAAAAAAGTGTAAAATCCAGAAAGGCAGGACAGGCCATGGAGAACTGGGAGCCTTCTTATGCTGATGGGCGGGATATAAATTGCCAACAGCCACTCTGGAGAAGTGTATGGTGTTTCCTGAAACATCTAAAAAACAAAGCAACAGAGCCTAGGGCACTTCCACTTATGGTCCTATAGCTTAGGGAAATTAAAATCAAAAAGACACAGCCACCCCAATGTTTGGGACGGCTCTGGTTACAAGAACCTCGTTTACGGTACAAGTTCAATATCGCAGAAAGCGAAAAATGGATAAAGAAGTTGTGGTACTTACGTACAATGCAATATCACTCAGCAATGAAATCTATGTCATCAGGCCAGTAGCAGCATAATGAGTGGATTCAGGTACGATGATTCTAAGTGAAATATGTCACACAGAAAAAGAAACATCATAAGATATCACTAATACACGGAATGTAAACTTGCCTACACAGGAACTGAATTACAAAACAGAATAGGGTCTCAAATGTAGAAAACCAACTTATGCTTGCTTAAGGGGAAAGGTGAGTTGGGGTGCTGCATAAAACCAGAGATTGAAATTAGCACAGATACCTTTCCATAAGACAAATATGTAATAGACAAGAGCTACTGCTTGCTCAACGAAGTGGACTCAACACCCCATATTAAACGCCTAAGAATATACCTGACTAGTAAGAATCTTAAAACCTATGGATTTATATGTCTCCGAAAGAGAATCAAGCGTGTGTACAGCGGCATAAACGCAGCAGTGATAGGATTGGTGAGGTTCGGTGAGCAAATGCAGACCCTTTGAAGTCATATTGCATGGTACCCATTCCATGGGTCTCAACTCTCCAGGTTTAAGGGATTCTTCCTTCAGCTAAAACATGCATGTGGAACCCAGAGTATGATCCCCCGTGTGATCGGGAAACGTGTTCAAATGTGTCTCAGTTTTCGTCCCCTGGTACTCGGGTGCAACATTCCAGACGCTTTACTAACACTCTCCCCACTTGGAGAGTCAGTGCCTTTAACCTCCTGTTTGGCCCAGTTTGCAATTTCTCTGGAAAATTAACAGGAATAGGGAGAACCAATGAGAGACTAGCTGGAGGTGTCTGGACGGGCAAATTTAACTCTCATTTCCCACCAGGAAGAGGAATTAACCAAAGGCTCAGCGAGCCATGCCGGAACCACACTAGGGCCTGAAGCAATCCTGCGGTGTTGTGGCCAGCTCACAAGAAAGCGAGTTGAAGAAAGGAGCTCAGGGGCACTGTAATTCACAAACCTGCAGAGTTATAAATGACAGCTATCGTTCAAAAATATATTGAAGTAAGGCTGCCAAGAGGACTTGAAAGCGGGGCAGAATTGCAGGAAACCGATTTCAGGAGGTAGACTGGAATTGGATGTAAAGCATAGGAAAAGAGGCAGAACGTCCACAATGATGCACTTGGCCAAAAAGGGCGTATGCGTTTTTTCCTGAATATATTCAGGAAAAAACGCATACGCCCTTTTTGGCCAACCAAGCAAGCTTGCGAAGAAATCTGCACTACAATGAAGTCTCACTGCCCCCCGGTCAAAAGGGCCATCTGAAAAAAGTGTAAAATCCAGAAAAGCAGGACAGGCCATGGAGAACTGGGAGCCTTGTTATGCTGATGGGTGGGATGTAAATTGCCAACAGCCACTCTGGAGAAGTGTATGGTGTTTCCTGAAACATCTAAAAAACAAAGCAACAGAGCCTAGGGCACTTCCACTTATGGTCCTATAGATTACGGAAATTAAATTCAAAAAGACACAGCCACCCCAAAGTTTGGGACGGCTCTGTTTACAAGAACCTCATTTACGGTACAAGTTCAATATCGCAGAAAGCGAAAAATGGATAAAGAAGTTGTGGTACTTACGTACAATGCAATATCACTCAGCAATGAAATCTATGTCATCAGGCCAGTAGCAGCATAATGAGTGGATTCAGGTACGATGATTCTAAGTGAAATAAGTCACACAGAAAAAGAAACATCATAAGATATCACTAATACACGGAATGTAAACTTGGCTACACAGGAACTGAATTACAAAACAGAATAGGGTCTCAAATGTAGAAAACCAACTTATGCTTGCTTAAGGGGAAAGGTGAGTTGGGGTGCTGCATAAAACCAGAGATTGAAATTAGCACAGATACATTTCCATAAGTCAAATATGTAATAGACCAGAGCTACTGCTTGCTCAACGAAGTGGACTCAACACCACATATTAAACGCCTAAGAATATACCTGACTAGTAAGAATCTTAAAACCTATGGATTTATATGTCTCCGAAAGAGAATCCAGCGTGTGTACAGTGGCATAAACGAAGCAGTGATAGGATTGGTGAGGTTCGGTGAGCAAATGCAGACCCTTTGAAGTCATATTGCATGGTACCCTTTCCATGGGTCTCAACTCTCCAGGTTTAAGGGATTCTTCCTTCAGCTAAAACATGCATGTGGAACCCAGAGTATGATCCACAATGTGATCGGGAAACGTGTTCAAATGTGTCTCAGTTTTCGCCCCCTGGTACTCGGGTGCAACATTCCAGACGCTTTACTAACACTCTCCCCACTTGGAGAGTCAGCGCCTTTAACCTCCTGTTTGGCCCAGTGTGCAATTTCTGCGGAAAATGAACAGGAATAGGGAGAACCAATGAGAGACTAGCTGGAGGTGTCTGGACGGGCAAATTTAACTCTCATTTCCCACCAGGAAGAGGAATTAACCAAAGGCTCAGCGAGCCATGCCGGAACCACAGTAGGGCCTGAAGCAATCCTGCGGTGTTGCGGCCAGCTCACAAGAAAGCGAGTTGAAAAAAGGAGCTCAGGGGCACTGTAATTCACAAAGCTTCAGAGTTATAAATGACAGCTATCGTCCAAAAATATATTGAAGTAAGGCTGCCAAGAGGACTTGAAAGCGGGGCAGAATTGCAGGAAACCGATTTCAGGAGGTAGACTGGAATTGCATGAAAAGCATAGGAAAAGAGGCAGAACGTCCACAATGATGCACTTGGCCAAAAAGGGCGTATGCGTTTTTTCCTGAATATATTCAGGAAAAAACGCATACGCCCTTTTTGGCCAACCAAGCAAGCTTGCAAAGAAATCTGCACTACAATGAAGTCTCACTGCCCCCCGGTCAAAAGGGCCATCTGAAAAAAGTGTAAAATCCAGAAAAGCAGGACAGGCCATGGAGAACTGGGAGCCTTGTTATGCTGATGGGTGGGATGTAAATTGCCAACAGCCACTCTGGAGAAGTGTATGGTGTTTCCTGAAACATCTAAAAAACAAAGCAACAGAGCCTAGGGCACTTCCACTTATGGTCCTATAGATTACGGAAATTAAATTCAAAAAGACACAGCCACCCCAAAGTTTGGGACGGCTCTGTTTACAAGAACCTCATTTACGGTACAAGTTCAATATCGCAGAAAGCGAAAAATGGATAAAGAAGTTGTGGTACTTACGTACAATGCAATATCACTCAGCAATGAAATCTATGTCATCAGGCCAGTAGCAGCATAATGAGTGGATTCAGGTACGATGATTCTAAGTGAAATAAGTCACACAGAAAAAGAAACATCATAAGATATCACTAATACACGGAATGTAAACTTGGCTACACAGGAACTGAATTACAAAACAGAATAGGGTCTCAAATGTAGAAAACCAACTTATGCTTGCTTAAGGGGAAAGGTGAGTTGGGGTGCTGCATAAAACCAGAGATTGAAATTAGCACAGATACCTTTCCATAAGCCAAATATGTAATAGACAAGAGCTACTGCTTGCTCAACGAAGTGGACTCAACACCCCACATTAAACGCCTAAGAATATACCTGACTAGTAAGAATCTTAAAACCTATGGATTTATATGTCTCCGAAAGAGAATCCAGCGTGTGTACAGCGGCATAAACGCAGCAGTGATAGGATTGGTGAGGTTCGGTGAGCAAATGCAGACCCTTTGAAGTCATATTGCATGGTACCCATTCCATGGGTCTCAACTCTCCAGGTTTAAGGGATTCTTCCTTCAGCTAAAACATGCATGTGGAACCCAGAGTATGATCCACCGTGTGATCGGGAAACGTGTTCAAATGTGTCTCAGTTTTCGTCCCCTGGTACTCGGGTGCAACATTCCAGACGCTTTACTAACACTCTCCCCACTTGGAGAGTCAGTGCCTTTAACCTCCTGTTTGGCCCAGTTTGCAATTTCTGTGGAAAATTAACAGGAATAGGGAGAACCAATGAGAGACTAGCTGGAGGTGTCTGGACGGGCAAATTTAACTCTCATTTCCCACCAGGAAGAGGAATTAACCAAAGGCTCAGCGAGCCATGCCGGAACCACACTAGGGCCTGAAGCAATCCTGCGGTGTTGTGGCCAGCTCACAAGAAAGCGAGTTGAAGAAAGGAGCTCAGGGGCACTGTATTTCACAAAACTGCAGAGTTATAAATGACAGCTATCGTCCAAAAATATATTGAAGTAAGGCTGCCAAGAGGACTTGAAAGCGGGGCAGAATTGCAGGAAACCGATTTCAGGAGGTAGACTGGAATTGCATGTAAAGCATAGGAAAAGAGGCAGAACGTCCACAATGATGCACTTGGCCAAAAAGGGCGTATGCGTTTTTTCCTGAATATATTCAGGAAAAAACGCATACGCCCTTTTTGGCCAACCAAGCAAGCTTGCAAAGAAATCTGCACTACAATGAAGTCTCACTGCCCCCCGGTCAAAAGGGCCATCTGAAAAAAGTGTAAAATCCAGAAAAGCAGGACAGGCCATGGAGAACTGGGAGCCTTGTTATGCTGATGGGTGGGATGTAAATTGCCAACAGCCACTCTGGAGAAGTGTATGGTGTTTCCTGAAACATCTAAAAAACAAAGCAACAGAGCCTAGGGCACTTCCACTTATGGTCCTATAGATTACGGAAATTAAATTCAAAAAGACACAGCCACCCCAAAGTTTGGGACGGCTCTGTTTACAAGAACCTCATTTACGGTACAAGTTCAATATCGCAGAAAGCGAAAAATGGATAAAGAAGTTGTGGTAATTACGTACAATGCAATATCACTCAGCAATGAAATCTATGTCATCAGGCCAGTAGCAGCATAATGAGTGGATTCAGGTACGATGATTCTAAGTGAAATAAGTCACACAGAAAAAGAAACATCATAAGATATCACTAATACACGGAATGTAAACTTGGCTACACAGGAACTGAATTACAAAACAGAATAGGGTCTCAAATGTAGAAAACCAACTTATGCTTGCTTAAGGGGAAAGGTGAGTTGGGGTGCTGCATAAAACCAGAGATTGAAATTAGCACAGATACATTTCCATAAGTCAAATATGTAATAGACCAGAGCTACTGCTTGCTCAACGAAGTGGACTAAACACCACATATTAAACGCCTAAGAATATACCTGACTAGTAAGAATCTTAAAACCTATGGATTTATATGTCTCCGAAAGAGAATCCAGCGTGTGTACAGCGGCATAAACGCAGCAGTGATAGGATTGGTGAGGTTCGGTGAGCAAATGCAGACCCTTTGAAGTCATATTGCATGGTACCCATTCCATGGTTCTCAACTCTCCAGGTTTAAGGGATTCTTCCTTCAGCTAAAACATGCATGTGGAACCCAGAGTATGATCCACCATGTGATCGGGAAACGTGTTCAAATGTGTCTCAGTTTTCGTCCCCTGGTACTCGGGTGCAACATTCCAGACGCTTTACTAACACTCTCCCCACTTGGAGAGTCAGCGCCTTTATCCTCCTGTTTAGCCCAGTGTGCAATTTCTGCGGAAAATGAACAGGAATAGGGAGAACCAATGAGAGACTAGCTGGAAGGGTCTGGACGGGCAAATTTAACTCTCATTTCCCACCAGGAAGAGGAATTAACCAAAGGCTCAGCGAGCCATGCCGGAACCACACTAGGGCCTGAAGCAATCCTGCGGTGTTGCGGCCAGCTCACAAGAAAGCCAGTTGAAAAAAGGAGCTCAGGGGCACTGTAATTCACAAAGCTTCAGAGTTATAAATGACAGCTATCGTCCAAAAATATATTGAAGTAAGGCTGCCAAGAGGACTTGAAAGCGGGGCAGAATTGCAGGAAACCGATTTCAGGAGGTAGACTGGAATTGCATGTAAAGCATAGGAAAAGAGGCAGAACGTCCACAATGATGCACTTGGCCAAAAAGGGCGTATGCGTTTTTTCCTGAATATATTCAGGAAAAAATGCATACGCCCTTTTTGGCCAACCAAGCAAGCTTGCAAAGGAAATCTGCACTACAATGAAGTCTCACTGCCCCCCGGTCAAAAGGGCCATCTGAAAAAAGTGTAAAATCCAGAAAGGCAGGACAGGCCATGGAGAACTGGGAGCCTTCTTATGCTGATGGGCGGGATGTAAATTGCCAACAGCCACTCTGGAGAAGTGTATGGTGTTTCCTGAAACATCTAAAAAACCAAAGCAACAGAGCCTAGGGCACTTCCACTTATGCTCCTATAGATTAGGGAAATTAAAATCAAAAACACACAGCCACCCCAAAGTTTGGGACGGCTATGTTTACAAGAACCTCATTTACGGTACAAGTTCAATATCGCAGAAAGCGAAAAATGGATAAAGAAGTTGTGGTACTTACGTACAATGCAATATCACTCAGCAATGAAATCTATGTCATCAGGCCAGTAGCAGCATAATGAATGGATTCAGGTACGATGATTCTAAGTAAAATAAGTCACACAGAAAAAGAAACATCATAAGATATCACTAATACACGGAATGTAAACTTGGCTACACAGGAACTGAATTACAAAACAGAATAGGGTCTCAAATGTAGAAAACCAACTTATGCTTGCTTAAGGGGAAAGGTGAGTTGGGGTGCTGCATAAAACCAGAGATTGAAATTAGCACAGATACCTTTCCATAAGACAAATATGTAATAGACAAGAGCTACTGCTTGCTCAACGAAGTGGACTCAACACCACATATTAAACGCCTAAGAATATACCTGACTAGTAAGAATCTTAAAACCTATGGATTTATATGTCTCCGAAAGAGAATCCAGCGTGTTTACAGGGCATAAACGCAGCAGTGATAGGATTGGTGAGGTCCGGTGAGCAAATGCAGACCCTTTGAAGTCATATTGCATGGTACCCATTCCATGGGTCTCAACTCTCCAGGTTTAAGGGATTCTTCCTTCAGCTAAAACATGCATGTGGAACCCAGAGTATGATCCACCATGTGATCAGGAAACGTGTTCAAATGTGTCTCAGTTTTCGCCCCCTGGTACTCGGGTGCAACATTCCAGACGCTTTACTAACACTCTCCCCACTTGGAGAGTCAGCGCCTTTAACCTCCTGTTTGGCCCAGTGTGCAATTTCTGCGGAAAATGAACAGGAATAGGGAGAACCAATGAGAGACTAGCTGGAGGTGTCTGGACGGGCAAATTTAACTCTCATTTCCAACCAGGAAGAGGAATTAACCAAAGGCTCAGCGAGCCATGCCGGAACCACACTAGGGCCTGAAGCAATCCTGCGGTGTTGCGGCCAGCTCACAAGAAAGCCAGTTGAGAAAAGGAGCTCAGGGGCACTGTAATTCACAAAGCTTCAGAGTTATAAATGACAGCTATCGTCCAAAAATATATTGAAGTAAGGCTGCCAAGAGGACTTGAAAGCGGGGCAGAATTGCAGGAAACCGATTTGAGGAGGTAGACTGGAATTGCATGAAAAGCATAGGAAAAGAGGCAGAACGTCCACAATGATGCACTTGGCCAAAAAGGGCATATGCGTTTTTTCCTGAATATATTCAGGAAAAAACGCATACGCCCTTTTTGGCCAACCAAGCAAGCTTTCAAAGGAAATCTGCACTACAATGAAGTCTCACTGCCCCCCGGTCAAAAGGGCCATCTGAAAAAACTGTAAAATCCAGAAAGGCAGGACAGGCCATGGAGAACTGGGAGCCTTCTTATGCTGATGGGCGGGATGTAAATTGCCAACAGCCACTCTGGAGAAGTGTATGGTGTTTCCTGAAACATCTAAAAAACAAAGCAACAGAGCCTAGGGCACTTCCACTTATGGTCCTATAGATTAGGGAAATTAAAATCAAAAAGACACAGCCACCCCAAAGTTTGGGACGGCTATGTTTACAAGAACCTCATTTACGGTACAAGTTCAATATCGCAGAAAGCGAAAAATGGATAAAGAAGTTGTGGTACTTACGTACAATGCAATATCACTCAGCAATGAAATCTATGTCATCAGGCAAGTAGCAGCATAATGAGTGAATTCAGGTACGATGATTCTAAGTAAAATAAGTCACACAGAAAAAGAAACATCATAAGGTATCACTAATACACGGAATGTAAACTTGGCTACACAGGAACTGAATTACAAAACAGAATAGGGTCTCAAATGTAGAAAACCAACTTATGCTTGCTTAAGGGGAAAGGTGAGTTGGGGTGCTGCATAAAACCAGAGATTGAAATTAGCACAGATACATTTCCATAAGTCAAATATGTAATAGACAAGAGCTACTGCTTGCTCAACGAAGTGGACTCAACACCCCATATTAAACGCCTAAGAATATACCTGACTAGTAAGAATCTTAAAGCCTATGGATTTATATGTCTCCGAAAGAGAATCAAGCATGTGTACAGCGGCATAAACGCAGCAGTGATAGGATTGGTGAGGTTCGGTGAGCAAATGCAGACCCTTTGAAGTCATATTGCATGGTACCCATTCCATGCGTCTCAACTCTCCAGGTAAGGGATTCTTCCTTCAGCTAAAACATGCATGTGGAACCCAGAGTATGATCCACCGTGTGATCGGGAAACGTGTTCATATGTGTCTCAGTTTTCGTCCCCTGGTACTCGGCTGCAACATTCCAGACGCTTTACTAACACTCTCCCCACTTGGAGAGTCAGGGCCTTTAACCTCCTGTTTGGCCCAGTTTGCAATTTCTGTGGAAAATTAACAGGAATAGGGAGAACCAATGACAGACTACCTGGAGGTGTCTGGACGGACAAATTTAACTCTCATTTCCCACCAGGAAGAGGAATTAACCAAAGGCTAAGCGAGCCATGCCGAAATTACACTAGGGCTTGAAGCAATCCTGCGGTGTTGCGGCCAGCTCACAAGAAAGCGAGTTGAAGAAAGAAGCTCAGGGGCACTGTAATTCACAAACCTGCAGAGTTATAAATGACAGCTATCATCCAAAAATATATTGAAGTAAGGCTGCCAAGAGGACTTGAAAGCGGTGCAGAATTGCAGGAAACCGATTTCAGGAGGTAGACTGGAATTGCATGAAAAGCATAGGAAAAGAGGCAGAAAGTCCAAAATGATGCACTTGGCCAAAAAGGGCGTATGCGTTTTTTCCTGAATATATTCAGGAAAAAACGCATACGCCCTTTTTGGCCAACCAAGGAAGCTTGCAAAGGAAATCTGCACTACAATGAAGTCTCACTGCCCCCCGGTCAAAAGGGCCATCTGAAAAAACTGTAAAATCCAGAAAGGCAGGACAGGCCATGGAGAAATGGGAGCCTTCTTATGCTGATGGGCGGGATGTAAATTGCCAACAGCCACTCTGGAGAAGTGTATGGTGTTTCCTGAAACATCTAAAAAACAAAGCAACAGAGCCTAGGGCACTTCCACTTATGGTCCTATAGATTAGGGAAATTAAAATCAAAAAGACACAGCCACCCCAAAGTTTGGGACGGCTCTGGTTACAAGAACCTCATTTACCGTACAAGTTCAATATTGCAGAAAGCGAAAAATGGATAAAGAAGTTGTGGTACTTACGTACAATGCAATACCACTCAGCAATGAAATCTATGTCATCAGGCCAGTAGCAGCATAATGAGTGGATTCAGGTACGATGATTCTAAGTGAAATAAGTCACACAGAAAAAGAAACATCATAAGATAACACTAATACACGGAATGTAAACTTGCCTACACAGGAACTGAATTACAAAACAGAATAGGGTCTCAAATGTACAAAACCAACTTATGCTTGCTTAAGGGGAAAGGTGAGTTGGGGTGCTGCATAAAACCAGAGATTGAAATTAGCACAGATACCTTCCCATAAGTCAAATATGTAATAGACAAGAGCTACTGCTTGCTCAACGAAGTGGACTCAACACCCCATATTAAACGCCTAAGAATATACTTGACTAGTAAGAATCTTAAAGCCTATGGATTTATATGTCTCCGAAAGAGAATCAAGCGTGTGTACAGCGGCATAAACGCAGCAGTGATAGGATTGGTGAGGTTCGATGAGCAAATGCAGACCCTTTGAAGTCATATTGCATGGTACACATTCCATGCGTCTCAACTCTCCAGGTAAGGGATTCTTCCTTCAGCTAAAACATGCATGTGGAACCCAGAGTATGATCCACCGTGTGATCGGGAAACGTGTTCATATGTGTCTCAGATTTCGTCCCCTGGTACTCGGGTGCAACATTCCAGACGCTTTACTAACACTCTCCCCACTTGGAGAGTCAGGGCCTTTAACCTCCTGTTTGGCCCAGTTTGCAATTTCTGTGGAAAATTAACAGGAATAGGGAGAACCAATGACAGACTAGCTGGAGGTGTCTGGACTGGCAAATTTAACTCTCATTTCCCAACAGGAAGAGGAATTAACCAAAGGCTCAGCGAGCCATGCCGAAACTACACTAGGGCTTGAAGCAATCCTGCGGTGTTGCGGCCAGCTCACAAGAAAGCGAGTTGAAGAAAGAAGCTCAGGGGCACTGTAATTCACACACCTGCAGAGTTATAAATGACAGCTATCATCCAAAAATATATTGAAGTAAGGCTGCCAAGAGGACTTGAAAGCGGGGCAGAATTGCAGGAAACCGATTTGAGGAGGTAGACTGGAATTGCATGAAAAGCATAGGAAAAGAGGCAGAACGTCCACAATGATGCACTTGGCCAAAAAGGGCGTATGCGTTTTTTCCTGAATATATTCAGGAAAAAACGCATACGCCCTTTTTGGCCAACCAAGCAAGCTTGCAAAGGAAATCTGCACTACAATGAAGTCTCACTGCCCCCCGGTCAAAAGGGCCATCTGAAAAATGTGTAAAATCCACAAAGGCAGGACAGACCATGGAGAACTGGGAGCCTACTTAGGCTGATGGGCGGGATGTAAATTGCCAACAGCCACTCTGGAGAAGTGTATGGTGTTTCCTGAAACATCTAAAAAACCAAAGCAACAGAGCCTAGGGCACTTCCACTTATGCTCCTATAGATTAGGGAAATTAAAATCAAAAACACACAGCCACCCCAAAGTTTGGGACGGCTATGTTTACAAGAACCTCATTTACGGTACAAGTTCAATATCGCAGAAAGCGAAAAATGGATAAAGAAGTTGTGGTACTTACGTACAATGCAATATCACTCAGCAATGAAATCTATGTCATCAGGCCAGTAGCAGCATAATGAATGGATTCAGGTACGATGATTCTAAGTAAAATAAGTCACACAGAAAAAGAAACATCATAAGATATCACTAATACACGGAATGTAAACTTGGCTACACAGGAACTGAATTACAAAACAGAATAGGGTCTCAAATGTAGAAAACCAACTTATGCTTGCTTAAGGGGAAAGGTGAGTTGGGGTGCTGCATAAAACCAGAGATTGAAATTAGCACAGATACCTTTCCATAAGACAAATATGTAATAGACAAGAGCTACTGCTTGCTCAACGAAGTGGACTCAACACCACATATTAAACGCCTAAGAATATACCTGACTAGTAAGAATCTTAAAACCTATGGATTTATATGTCTCCGAAAGAGAATCCAGCGTGTTTACAGGGCATAAACGCAGCAGTGATAGGATTGGTGAGGTCCGGTGAGCAAATGCAGACCCTTTGAAGTCATATTGCATGGTACCCATTCCATGGGTCTCAACTCTCCAGGTTTAAGGGATTCTTCCTTCAGCTAAAACATGCATGTGGAACCCAGAGTATGATCCACCATGTGATCAGGAAACGTGTTCAAATGTGTCTCAGTTTTCGCCCCCTGGTACTCGGGTGCAACATTCCAGACGCTTTACTAACACTCTCCCCACTTGGAGAGTCAGCGCCTTTAACCTCCTGTTTGGCCCAGTGTGCAATTTCTGCGGAAAATGAACAGGAATAGGGAGAACCAATGAGAGACTAGCTGGAGGTGTCTGGACGGGCAAATTTAACTCTCATTTCCAACCAGGAAGAGGAATTAACCAAAGGCTCAGCGAGCCATGCCGGAACCACACTAGGGCCTGAAGCAATCCTGCGGTGTTGCGGCCAGCTCACAAGAAAGCCAGTTGAGAAAAGGAGCTCAGGGGCACTGTAATTCACAAAGCTTCAGAGTTATAAATGACAGCTATCGTCCAAAAATATATTGAAGTAAGGCTGCCAAGAGGACTTGAAAGCGGGGCAGAATTGCAGGAAACCGATTTGAGGAGGTAGACTGGAATTGCATGAAAAGCATAGGAAAAGAGGCAGAACGTCCACAATGATGCACTTGGCCAAAAAGGGCATATGCGTTTTTTCCTGAATATATTCAGGAAAAAACGCATACGCCCTTTTTGGCCAACCAAGCAAGCTTTCAAAGGAAATCTGCACTACAATGAAGTCTCACTGCCCCCCGGTCAAAAGGGCCATCTGAAAAAACTGTAAAATCCAGAAAGGCAGGACAGGCCATGGAGAACTGGGAGCCTTCTTATGCTGATGGGCGGGATGTAAATTGCCAACAGCCACTCTGGAGAAGTGTATGGTGTTTCCTGAAACATCTAAAAAACAAAGCAACAGAGCCTAGGGCACTTCCACTTATGGTCCTATAGATTAGGGAAATTAAAATCAAAAAGACACAGCCACCCCAAAGTTTGGGACGGCTATGTTTACAAGAACCTCATTTACGGTACAAGTTCAATATCGCAGAAAGCGAAAAATGGATAAAGAAGTTGTGGTACTTACGTACAATGCAATATCACTCAGCAATGAAATCTATGTCATCAGGCAAGTAGCAGCATAATGAGTGAATTCAGGTACGATGATTCTAAGTAAAATAAGTCACACAGAAAAAGAAACATCATAAGGTATCACTAATACACGGAATGTAAACTTGGCTACACAGGAACTGAATTACAAAACAGAATAGGGTCTCAAATGTAGAAAACCAACTTATGCTTGCTTAAGGGGAAAGGTGAGTTGGGGTGCTGCATAAAACCAGAGATTGAAATTAGCACAGATACATTTCCATAAGTCAAATATGTAATAGACAAGAGCTACTGCTTGCTCAACGAAGTGGACTCAACACCCCATATTAAACGCCTAAGAATATACCTGACTAGTAAGAATCTTAAAGCCTATGGATTTATATGTCTCCGAAAGAGAATCAAGCATGTGTACAGCGGCATAAACGCAGCAGTGATAGGATTGGTGAGGTTCGGTGAGCAAATGCAGACCCTTTGAAGTCATATTGCATGGTACCCATTCCATGCGTCTCAACTCTCCAGGTAAGGGATTCTTCCTTCAGCTAAAACATGCATGTGGAACCCAGAGTATGATCCACCGTGTGATCGGGAAACGTGTTCATATGTGTCTCAGTTTTCGTCCCCTGGTACTCGGCTGCAACATTCCAGACGCTTTACTAACACTCTCCCCACTTGGAGAGTCAGGGCCTTTAACCTCCTGTTTGGCCCAGTTTGCAATTTCTGTGGAAAATTAACAGGAATAGGGAGAACCAATGACAGACTACCTGGAGGTGTCTGGACGGACAAATTTAACTCTCATTTCCCACCAGGAAGAGGAATTAACCAAAGGCTAAGCGAGCCATGCCGAAATTACACTAGGGCTTGAAGCAATCCTGCGGTGTTGCGGCCAGCTCACAAGAAAGCGAGTTGAAGAAAGAAGCTCAGGGGCACTGTAATTCACAAACCTGCAGAGTTATAAATGACAGCTATCATCCAAAAATATATTGAAGTAAGGCTGCCAAGAGGACTTGAAAGCGGTGCAGAATTGCAGGAAACCGATTTCAGGAGGTAGACTGGAATTGCATGAAAAGCATAGGAAAAGAGGCAGAAAGTCCAAAATGATGCACTTGGCCAAAAAGGGCGTATGCGTTTTTTCCTGAATATATTCAGGAAAAAACGCATACGCCCTTTTTGGCCAACCAAGGAAGCTTGCAAAGGAAATCTGCACTACAATGAAGTCTCACTGCCCCCCGGTCAAAAGGGCCATCTGAAAAAACTGTAAAATCCAGAAAGGCAGGACAGGCCATGGAGAAATGGGAGCCTTCTTATGCTGATGGGCGGGATGTAAATTGCCAACAGCCACTCTGGAGAAGTGTATGGTGTTTCCTGAAACATCTAAAAAACAAAGCAACAGAGCCTAGGGCACTTCCACTTATGGTCCTATAGATTAGGGAAATTAAAATCAAAAAGACACAGCCACCCCAAAGTTTGGGACGGCTCTGGTTACAAGAACCTCATTTACCGTACAAGTTCAATATTGCAGAAAGCGAAAAATGGATAAAGAAGTTGTGGTACTTACGTACAATGCAATACCACTCAGCAATGAAATCTATGTCATCAGGCCAGTAGCAGCATAATGAGTGGATTCAGGTACGATGATTCTAAGTGAAATAAGTCACACAGAAAAAGAAACATCATAAGATAACACTAATACACGGAATGTAAACTTGCCTACACAGGAACTGAATTACAAAACAGAATAGGGTCTCAAATGTACAAAACCAACTTATGCTTGCTTAAGGGGAAAGGTGAGTTGGGGTGCTGCATAAAACCAGAGATTGAAATTAGCACAGATACCTTCCCATAAGTCAAATATGTAATAGACAAGAGCTACTGCTTGCTCAACGAAGTGGACTCAACACCCCATATTAAACGCCTAAGAATATACTTGACTAGTAAGAATCTTAAAGCCTATGGATTTATATGTCTCCGAAAGAGAATCAAGCGTGTGTACAGCGGCATAAACGCAGCAGTGATAGGATTGGTGAGGTTCGATGAGCAAATGCAGACCCTTTGAAGTCATATTGCATGGTACACATTCCATGCGTCTCAACTCTCCAGGTAAGGGATTCTTCCTTCAGCTAAAACATGCATGTGGAACCCAGAGTATGATCCACCGTGTGATCGGGAAACGTGTTCATATGTGTCTCAGATTTCGTCCCCTGGTACTCGGGTGCAACATTCCAGACGCTTTACTAACACTCTCCCCACTTGGAGAGTCAGGGCCTTTAACCTCCTGTTTGGCCCAGTTTGCAATTTCTGTGGAAAATTAACAGGAATAGGGAGAACCAATGACAGACTAGCTGGAGGTGTCTGGACTGGCAAATTTAACTCTCATTTCCCAACAGGAAGAGGAATTAACCAAAGGCTCAGCGAGCCATGCCGAAACTACACTAGGGCTTGAAGCAATCCTGCGGTGTTGCGGCCAGCTCACAAGAAAGCGAGTTGAAGAAAGAAGCTCAGGGGCACTGTAATTCACACACCTGCAGAGTTATAAATGACAGCTATCATCCAAAAATATATTGAAGTAAGGCTGCCAAGAGGACTTGAAAGCGGGGCAGAATTGCAGGAAACCGATTTGAGGAGGTAGACTGGAATTGCATGAAAAGCATAGGAAAAGAGGCAGAACGTCCACAATGATGCACTTGGCCAAAAAGGGCGTATGCGTTTTTTCCTGAATATATTCAGGAAAAAACGCATACGCCCTTTTTGGCCAACCAAGCAAGCTTGCAAAGGAAATCTGCACTACAATGAAGTCTCACTGCCCCCCGGTCAAAAGGGCCATCTGAAAAATGTGTAAAATCCACAAAGGCAGGACAGACCATGGAGAACTGGGAGCCTACTTAGGCTGATGGGCGGGATGTAAATTGCCAACAGCCACTCTGGAGAAGTGTATGGTGTTTCCTGAAACATCTGAAAAACAAAGCAACAGAGCCTAGGGCACTTCCATTTTTGGTCCTATAGATTAGGGAAATTAAAATCAAAAAGACACAGCCACCCCAAAGTTTGGGACGGCTCTGTTTACAAGAACCTCATTTACGGTACAAGTTCAATATTGCAGAAAGGGAAAAATGGATAAAGAAGTTGTGGTACTAACGTACAATGCAATACCACTCAGCAATGAAATCTATGTCCTCAGGCCAGTAGCAGCATAATGAGTGGATTCAGGTACGATGATTCTAAGTGAAATAAGTCACACAGAAAAAGAAACATCATAAGATATCACTAATACACGGAATGTAAACTTGCCTACACAGGAACTGAATTACAAAACAGAATAGGGTCTCAAATGTAGAAAACCAACTTATGCTTGCTTAAGGGGAAAGGTGAGTTGGGGTGCTGCATAAAACCAGAGATTGAAATTAGCACAGATACCTTTCCATAAGCGAAATATGTAATAGACAAGAGCTACTGCTTGCTCAACGAAGTGGACTCAACACCCCATATTAAACGCCTAAGAATATACCTGACTAGTAAGAATCTTAAAGCCTATGGATTTATATGTCTCCGAAAGAGAATCAAGCGTGTGTACAGCGGCATAAACGCAGCAGTGATAGTATTGGTGAGGTTCGGTGAGCAAATGCAGACCCTTTGAAGTCATATTGCATGGTACACATTCCATGCGTCTCAACTCTCCAGGTAAGGGATTCTTCCTTCAGCTAAAACATGCATGTGGAACCCAGAGTATGATCCACCGTGTGATCGGGAAACGTGTTCATATGTGTCTCAGTTTTCGTCCCCTGGTACTCGGGTGCAACATTCCAGACGCTTTACTAACACTCTCCCCACTTGGAGAGTCAGTGCCTTTAACCTCCTGTTTGGCCCAGTTTGCAATTTCTGCGGAAAATGAACAGGAATAGGGAGAACCAATGAGAGACTAGCTGGAGGTGTCTGGACGGGCAAATTTTACTGTCATTTCCCACCAGAAAGAGGAATTAACCAAAGGCTCAGCGAGCCGTGCCGGAACCACACTAGGGCCTGAAGCAATCCTGCGGTGTTGCGGCCAGCTCACAAGAAAGCGAGTTGAAGAAAGTAGCTCAGGGGCACTGTAATTCACAAACCTTCAGAGTTCTAAATGACAGCTATCGTCCAAAAATATATTGAAGTAAGGCTGCCAAGAGGACTTGAAAGTGGGGCAGAATTGCAGGAAACCGTTTTCAGGAGGTAGACTGGAATTGCATGTAAAGCATAGGAAAAGAGGCAGAACGTCCACAATGATGCACTTGGCCAAAAAGGGCGTATGCGTTTTTTCCTGAATATATTCAGGAAAAAACGCATACGCCCTTTTTGGCCAACCAAGCAAGCTTGCAAAGGAAATCTGCACTACAATGAAGTCTCACTGCCCCCCGGTCAAAAGGGCCATCTGAAAAAACTGTAAAATCCAGAAAGGCAGGACAGGCCATGGAGAACTGGGAGCCTTCTTATGCTGATGGGCGGGATGTAAATTGCCAACAGCCACTCTGGAGAAGTGTATGGTGTTTCCTGAAACATCTAAAAAACAAAGCAACAGAGCCTAGGGCACTTCCACTTATGGTCCTATAGATTAGGGAAATTAAAATCAAAAAGACACAGCCACCCCAAAGTTTGGGACGGCTCTGTTTACAAGAACCTCATTTACGGTACAAGTTCAATATCGCAGAAAGCGAAAAATGGATAAAGAAGTTTTGGTACTTACGTACAATGCAATACCACTCAGCAATGAAATCTATGTCATCAGGCCAGTAGCAGCATAATGAGTGGATTCAGGTACGATGATTCTAAGTGAAATAAGTCACACAGAAAAAGAAACATCATAAGGTATCACTAATACACGGAATGTAAACTTGCCTACACAGGAACTGAATTACAAAACAGAATAGGGTCTCAAATGTAGAAAACCAACTTATGCTTGCTTAAGGGGAAAGGTGAGTTGGGGTGCTGCATAAAACCAGAGATTGAAATTAGCACAGATACCTTTCCATAAGCCAAATATGTAATAGACAAGAGCTACTGCTTGCTCAACGAAGTGGACTCAACACCCAATATTAAACGCCTAAGAATATACCTGACTAGTAAGAATCTTAAAACCTATGGATTGATATGTCTATGAAAGAGAATCAAGCGTGTGTACAGCGGCATAAACGCAGCAGTGATAGGATTGGTGAGGTTCGGTGAGCAAATGCAGACCCTTTGAAGTCATATTGCATGGTACCCATTCCATGCGTCTCAACTCTCCAGGTAAGGGATTCTTCCTTCAGCTAAAACATGCATGTGGAACCCAGATTATGATCCACCATGTGATCGGGAAACGTGTTCATATGTGTCTCAGTTTTCGTCCCCTGGTACTCGGGTGCAACATTCCAGACGCTTTACTAACACTCTCCCCACTTGGAGAGTCAGTGCCTTTAACCTCCTGTTTGGCCCAGTTTGCAATTTCTGTGGAAAATTAACAGGAATAGGGAGAACCAATGACAGACTAGCTGGAGGTGTCTGGACTGGCAAATTTAACTCTCATTTCCCACCAGGAAGAGGAATTAACCAAAGGCTCAGCGAGCCATGCCGAAACTACACTAGGGCTTGAAGCAATCCTGCGGTGTTGCGGCCAGCTCACAAGAAAGCGAGTTGAAGAAAGAAGCTCAGGGGCACTGTAATTCACAAACCTGCAGAGTTATAAATGACAGCTATCATCCAAAAATATATTGAAGTAAGGCTGCCAAGAGGACTTGAAAGCGGGGCAGAATTGCAGGAAACCGATTTCAGGAGGTAGACTGGAATTGCATGTAAAGCATAGGAAAAGAGGCAGAACGTCCACAATGATGCACTTGGCCAAAAAGGGCGTATGCGTTTTTTCCTGAATATATTCAGGAAAAAACGCATACGCCCTTTTTGGCCAACCAAGCAAGCTTGCAAAGGAAATCTGCACTACAATGAAGTCTCACTGCCCCCCGGTCAAAAGGGCCATCTGAAAAAAGTGTAAAATCCAGAAAGGCAGGACAGGCCATGGAGAACTGGGAGCCTTCTAATGCTGATGGGCGGGATGTAAATTGCCAACAGCCACTCTGGAGAAGTGTATGGTGTTTCCTGAAACATCTAAAAAACAAAGCAACAGAGCCTAGGGCACTTCCACTTATGGTCCTATAGCTTAGGGAAATTAAAATCAAAAATACACAGCCACCCCAAAGTTTGGGATGGCTCTGTTTACAAGAACCTCATTTACGGTACAAGTTCAATATTGCAGAAAGGGAAAAATGGATAAAGAAGTTGTGGTACTAACGTACAATGCAATACCACTCAGCAATGAAATCTATGTCATCAGGCCACTAGCAGTATAATGAGTGGATTCAGGTACGATGATTCTAAGTGAAATAAGTCACACAGAAAAAGAAACATCATAAGATATCACTAATACACGGAATGTAAACTTGCCTACACAGGAACTGAATTACAAAACAGAATAGGGTCTCAAATGTAGAAAACCAACTTATGCTTGCTTAAGGGGAAAGGTGAGTTGGGGTGCTGCATAAAACCAGAGATTGAAATTAGCACAGATACCTTTCCATAAGCCAAATATGTAATAGACAAGAGCTACTGCTTGCTCAACGAAGTGGACTCAACACCCAATATTAAACGCCTAAGAATATACCTGACTAGTAAGAATCTTAAAACCTATGGATTGATATGTCTATGAAAGAGAATCAAGCGTGTGTACAGCGGCATAAACGCAGCAGTGATAGGAATGGTGACGTTCGGTGAGCAAATGCAGACCCTTTGAAGTCATATTGCATGGTACCCATTCCATGGTTCTCAACTCTCCAGGTTTAAGGGATTCTCCTTTCAGCTAAAACATGCATGTGGAACCCAGAGTATGATCCACCGTGTGATCGGGAAACGTGTTCAAATGTGTCTCAGTTTTCGTCCCCTCGTACTCGGGTGCAACATTCCAGATGCTTTACTAACACTCTCCCCACTTGTAGAGTCAGTGCCTTTAAACTCCTGTTTGGCCCAGTTTGCAATTTCTGCGGAAAATGAACAGGAATAGGGAGAACCAATGAGAGACTAGCTGGAGGTGTCTGGACGGGCAAATTTTACTCTCATTTCCCACCAGAAAGAGGAATTAACCAAAGGCTCAGCGAACCGTGCCGGAACCACACTAGGGCCTGAAGCAATCCTGCGGTGTTGCGGCCAGCTCACAAGAAAGCGAGTTGAAGAAAGTAGCTCAGCGGCACTGTAATTCACAAACCTTCAGAGTTCTAAATGACAGCTATCGTCCAAAAATATATTGAAGTAAGGCTGCCAAGAGGACTTGAAAGCGGGGCAGAATTGCAGGAAACCGTTTTCAGGAGGTAGACTGGAATTGCATGTAAAGCATAGGAAAAGAGGCAGAACGTCCACAATGATGCACTTGGCCAAAAAGGGCGTATGCGTTTTTTCCTGAATATTTCAGGAAAAAACGCATACGCCCTTTTTGGCCAACCAAGCAAGCTTGCAAAGGAAATCTGCACTACAATGAAGTCTCACTGCCCCCCGGTCAAAAGGGCCATCTGAAAAAACTGTAAAATCCAGAAAGGCAGGACAGACCATGGAGAACTGGGAGCCTACTTAGGCTGATGGGCGGGATGTAAATTGCCAACAGCCACTCTGGAGAAGTGTATGGTGTTTCCTGAAACATCTGAAAAACAAAGCAACAGAGCCTAGGGCACTTCCATTTTTCGTCCTATAGATTAGGGAAATTAAAATCAAAAAGACACAGCCACCCCAAAGTTTGGGACGGCTCTGTTTACAAGAACCTCATTTACGATAAAAGTTCAATATCGCAGAAAGCGAAAAATGGATAAACAAGTTGTGGTACTTAGGTACAATGCAATATCACTCAGCAATGAAATCTATGTCATCAGGCCAGTAGCAGCATAATGAGTGGATTCAGGTACGATGATTCTAAGTAAAATAAGTCACACAGAAAAAGAAACATCATAAGGTATCACTAATACACGGAATGTAAACTTGGCTACACAGGAACTGAATTACAAAACAGAATAGGGTCTCAAATGTAGAAAACCAACTTATGCTTGCTTAAGGGGAAAGCTGAGTTGGGGTGCTGCATAAAACCAGAGATTGAAATTAACACAGATACCTTTCCATAAGCCAAATATGTAATAGACAAGAGCTACTGCTTGCTCAACGAAGTGGACTCAACACCCCATATTAAACGCCTAAGAATATACCTGACTAGTAAGAATCTTAAAACCTATGGATTTATATGTCTCCGAAAGAGAATCCAGCGTGTGTACAGCGGCATAAACGCAGCAGTGATAGGATTGGTGAGGTTCGGTGAGCAAATGCAGACCCTTTGAAGTCATATTGCATGGTACCCATTCCATGGTTCTCAACTCTCCAGGTTTAAGGGATTCTTCCTTCAGCTAAAACATGCATGTGGAACCCAGAGTATGATCCACCGTGTGATCGGGAAACGTGTTCAAATGTGTCTCAGTTTTCGTCCCCTGGTACTCGGGTGCAACATTCCAGACGCTTTACTAACACTCTCCCCACTTGGAGAGTCAGTGCCTTTAACCTCCTGTTTGGCCCAGTTTGCAATTTTTGTGGAAAATGAACAGGAATAGGGAGAACCAATGAGAGACTAGCTGGAGGTGTCTGGACGGGCAAATTTAACTCTCACTTTCCACCAGGAAGAGGACTTAACCAAAGGCTCAGCGAGCCATGCCGGAACCACACTAGGGCCTGAAGCAATCCTGCGGTGTTGCGGCCAGCTCACAAGAAAGCCAGTTGAAAAAAGGAGCTCAGGGGCACTGTAATTCACAAACCTTCAGAGTTATAAATGACAGCTATCGTCCAAAAATCTATTGAAGTAAGGCTGCCAAGAGGACTTGAAAGCGGGGAAGAATTGCAGGAAACCGATTTCAGGAGGTAGACTGGAATTAGATGTAAAGCATAGGAAAAGAGGCAGAACGTCCACAATGATGCACTTGGCCAAAAAGGGCGTATGCGTTTTTTCCTGAATATATTCAGGAAAAAACGCATACGCCCTTTTTGGCCAACCAAGCAAGCTTGCAAAGGAAATCTGCACTACAATGAAGTCTCACTGCTCCCCGGTCAAAAGGGCCATCTGAAAAAAGTGTAAAATCCAGAAAGGCAGGACAGGCCATGGAGAACTGGGAGCCTTCTTATGCTGATGGGTGGGATGTAAATTGCAAACGGCCACTCTGGAGAAGTGTATGGTGTTTCCTGAAATATCTAAAAAACAAAGCAACAGAGCCTAGGGCACTTCCACTTAGGGTCCTATAGCTTAGGGAAATTAAAATCAAAAAGACACAGCAACCCCAAAGTTTGGGACAGCTCTGTTTACAAGAACCTCGTTTACGGTACAAGTTCAATATCGCAGAAAGCGAAAAATGGATAAAGAAGTTGTTGTACTTACGTACAATGCAATATCACTCAGCAATGAAATCTATGTCATCAGGCCAGTAGCAGCATAATGAGTGGATTCAGGTACGATGATTCTAAGTGAAATAAATCACACAGAAAAAGAAACATCATAAGGTATCACTAATACACGGAATGTAAACATGGCTACACAGGAACTGAATTACAAAACAGAATAGGGTCTCAAATGTAGAAAACTAACTTATGCTTGCTTAAGGGGAAAGGTGAGTTGGGGTGCTGCATAAAACCAGAGATTGAAATTAGCACAGATACCTTTCCATAAGCCAAATATGTAATAGACAAGAGCTACTGCTTGCTCAACGAAGTGGACTCAACACCCCATATTAAACGCCTAAGAATATACCTGACTAGTAAGAATCTTAAAACCAATGGATTTATATGTCTCCGAAAGAGAATCAAGCGTGTGTACAGCGGCATAAACGCAGCAGTGATAGGATTGGTGAGGTTCGGTGAGCAAATGCAGACCCTTTGAAGTCATATTGCATGGTACCCATTCCATGGTTCTCAACTCTCCATGTTTAAGGGATTCTTCCTTCAGCTAAAACATGCATGTGGAACCCAGAGTATGATCCACCGTGTGATCGGGAAATGTGTTCAAATGTGTCTCAGTTTTCGTCCCCTGGTACTCGGGTGCAACATTCCAGACGGTTTACTAACACTCTCCCCACTTGGAGAGTCAGTGCCTTTAAACTCCTGTTTGGCCCAGTTTGCAATTTCTGCGGAAAATGAACAGGAATAGGGAGAACCAATGAGAGACTAGCTGGAGGTGTCTGGACGGGCAAATTTAACTCTCATTTCCCACCAGGAAGAGGAATTAACCAAAGGCTCAGCGAGCCATGCCGAAACTACACTAGGGCCTGAAGCAATCCTGCGGTGTTGCGGCCAGCTCACAAGAAAGCGAGTTGAAGAAAGAAGCTCAGGGGCACTGTAATTCACAAACCTGCAGCGTTATAAATGACAGCTATCATCCAAAAATATATTGAAGTAAGGCTGCCAAGAGGACTTGAAAGCGGGGCAGAATTGCAGGAAACCGATTTCAGGAGGTAGACTGGAATTGCATGTAAAGCAGAGGAAAAGAGGCAGAACGTCCACAATGATGCACTTGGCCAAAAAGGGCGTATGCGTTTTTTCCTGAATATATTCAGGAAAAAACGCATACGCCCTTTTTGGCCATCCAAGCAAGCTTGCAAAGGAAATCTGCACTACAATGAAGTCTCACTGCCCCCCGGTCAAAAGGGCCATCTGAAAAAAGTGTAAAATCCAGAAAGGCAGGACAGGCCATGGAGAACTGGGAGCCTTCTTATGCTGATGGGCGGGATGTTAATTGCCAACAGCCACTCTGGAGAAGTGTATGGTGTTTCCTGAAACATCTAAAAAACAAAGCAACAGAGTCTAGGGCACTTCCACTTATGGTCCTATAGCGTAGGGAAATTAAAATCAAAAAGACACAGCCACCCCAAAGTTTGGGATGGCTCTGTTTACAAGAAACTCGTTTACGGTACAAGTTCAATATCGCAGAAAGCGAAAAATGGATAAAGAAGTTGTGGTACTTACGTACAATGCAATATCACTCAGCAATGAAATCTATGTCATCAGGCCAGTAGCAGCATAATGACTGGATTCAGGTACGATGATTCTAAGTGAAATAAGTCACACAGAAAAAGAAACATCATAAGATATCACTAATACACGGAATGTAAACTTGCCTACACAGGAACTGAATTACAAAACAGAATAGGGTCTCAAATGTAGAACACCAACATATGCTTGCTTAAGGGGAAAGGTGAGTTGGGGTGCTGCATAAAACCAGAGATTGAAATTAGCGCAGATACCTTTCCATAAGCCAAATATGTAATAGACAAGAGCTACTGCTTGCTCAACGAAGTGGACTCAACACCCCATATTAAACGCCTAAGAATATACCTGACTAGTAAGAATCTTAAAACCAATGGATTTATATGTCTCCGAAAGAGAATCAAGCGTGTGTACAGCGGCATAAACGCAGCAGTGATAGGATAGGTGAGGTTCGGTGAGCAAATGCAGACCCATTGAAGTCATATTGCATGGTACCCATTCCATGGTTCTCAACTCTCCAGGTTTAAGGGATTCTTCCTTCAGCTAAAACATGCATGTGGAACCCAGAGTATGATCCCCCGTGTGATCAGGAAACGTGTTCAAATGTGTCTCAGTTTTCGTCCCCTGGTACTCGGGTGCAACATTCCAGAAGCTTTACTAACACTCTCCCCACTTGGAGAGTCAGTGCCTTTAACCTCCTGTTTGGCCCAGTTTGCAATTTCTGCGGAAAATGAACAGGAATAGGGAGAACCAATGAGAGACTAGCTGGAGGTGTCTGGACGGGTAAATTGAACTCTCATTTCCCGCCAGGAAGAGGAATTAACCAAAGGCTCAGCGAGCCATGCCAGAACCACACTAGGGCCTGAAGCAATCCTGCGGTGTTGCGGCCAGCTCACAAGAAAGCCAGTTGAAGAAAGGAGCTCAGGGGCCCTGTAATTCACAAACCTGCAGAGTTCTAAATGACAGCTATCGTCCAAAAATATATTGAAGTAAGGCTGCCAAGAGGACTTGAATGCGGGTCAGAATTGCAGGAAACCGATTTCAGGAGGTAGACTGGAATTGCATGTAAAGCATAGGAAAAGAGGCAGAACGTCCACAATGATGCACTTGGCCAAAAAGGGCGTATGCGTTTTTTCCTGAATATATTCAGGAAAAAACGCATACGCCCTTTTTGGCCAACCAAGCAAGCTTGCAAAGGAAATCTGCACTACAATGAAGTCTCACTGCCCCCCGGTCAAAAGGGCCATCTGAAAAAAGTGTAAAATCCAGAAAGGCAGGACAGGCCATGGAGAACTGGGAGCCTTCTTATGCTGATGGGCGGGATGTAAATTTCCAACAGCCACTCTGGAGAAGTGTATGGTGTTTCCTGAAACATCTAAAAAACAAAGCAACAGAGCCTAGGGCACTTCCACTTATGGTCCTATAGATTAGGGAAATTAAAATCAAAAAGACACAGCCACCCCAAAGTTTGGGACGGCTCTGTTTACAAGAACCTCATTTACGGTACAAGTTCAATATTGCAGAAAGCGAAAAATGGATAAAGAAGTTGTGGTACTTACGTACAATGCAATACCACTCAGCAATGAAATCTATGTCATCAGGCCAGTAGCAGCATAATGAGTGGATTCAGGTACGATGATTCTAAGTGAAATAAGTCACACAGAAAAAGAAACATCATAAGATATCACTAATACACGGAATGTAAACTTGCCTACACAGGAACTGAATTACAAAACAGAATAGGGTCTCAAATGTAGAAAAACAACTTATGCTTGCTTAAGGGGAAAGGTGAGTTGGGGTGCTACATAAAACCAGAGATTGAAATTAGCACAGATACCTTTCCATAAGACAAATATGTAATAGACAAGAGCTACTGCTTGCTCAACGAAGTGGACTCAACACCCCATATTAAACGCCTAAGAATATACCTGACTAGTAAGAATCTTAAAGCCTATGGATTTATATGTCTCCGAAAGAGAATCAAGCGTGTGTACAGCGGCATAAACGCAGCAGTGATAGGATTGGTGAGGTTCGGTGAGCAAATGCAGACCCTTTGAAGTCATATTGCATGGTACCCATTCCATGGTTCTCAACTCTCCAGGTTTAAGGGATTCTTCCTTCAGCTAAAACATGCATGTGGAACCCAGAGTATGATCCACCGTGTGATCGGGAAACGTGTTCAAATGTGTCTCAGTTTTCGTCCCCTGGTACTCGGGTGCAACATTCCAGATGCTTTACTAACACTCTCCCCACTTGGAGAGTCAGTGCCTTTAAACTCCTGTTTGGCCCAGTTTGCAATTTCTGTGGAAAATTAACAGGAATAGGGAGAACCAATGAGAGACTAGCTGGAGGTGTCTAGACGGGCAAATTTTACTCTCATTTCCCACCAGGAAGTGGAATTAACCAAAGGCTCAGCGAGCCATGCCGGAACCACACTAGGGCCTGAAGCAATCCTGCGGTGTTGCGGCCAGCTCACAAGAAAGCGAGTTGAAGAAAGTAGCTCAGGGGCACTGTAATTCACAAACCTTCAGAGTTCTAAATGACAGCTATCGTCCAAAAATATATTGAAGTAAGGCTGCCAAGAGGACTTGAAAGCGGGGCAGAATTGCAGGAAACCGTTTTCAGGAGGTAGACTGGAATTGCATGTAAAGCATAGGAAAAGAGGCAGAACGTCCACAATGATGCACTTGGCCAAAAAGGGCGTATGCGTTTTTTCCTGAATATATTCAGGAAAAAACGCATACGCCCTTTTTGGCCAACCAAGCAAGCTTGCAAAGGAAATCTGCACTACAATGAAGTCTCACTGCCCCCCGGTCAAAAGGGCCATCTGAAAAAAGTGTAAAATCCAGAAAGGCAGGACAGACCATGGAGAACTGGGAGCCTACTTAGGCTGATGGGCTGGATGTAAATTGCCAACGGCCACTCTGGAGAAGTGTATGGTGTTTCCTGAAACATCTGAAAAACAAAGCAACAGAGCCTAGGGCACTTCCATTTTTGGTCCTATAGATTAGGGAAATTAAAATCAAAAAGACACAGCCACCCCAAAGTTTGGGACAGCTCTGTTTACAAGAACCTCATTTACGGTACAAGTTCAATATGGCAGAAAGCGAAAAATGGATAAAGAAGTTGTGGTACTTACGTACAATGCAATATCACTCAGCAATGAAATCTATGTCATCAGGCCAGTAGCAGCATAATGAGTGGATTCAGGTACGATGATTCTAAGTGAAATAAATCACACAGAAAAAGAAAAATCATAAGGTATCACTAATACACGGAATGTAAACATGGCTACACAGGAACTGAATTACAAAACAGAATAGGGTCTCAAATGAAGAAAACCAACTTACGCTTGCTTAAGAGGAAAGGTTAGTTGGGGTGCTGCATAAAACCAGAGATTGAAATTAACACAGATACCTTTCCATAAGCCAAATATGTAATAGACAAGAGCTACTGCTTGCTCAACGAAGTGGACTCAACACCCCATATTAAACGCCTAAGAATATACCTGACTAGTAAGAATCTTAAAACCTATGGATTTATATGTCTCCGAAAGAGAATCCAGCGTGTGTACAGCGGCATAAACGCAGCAGTGATAGGATTGGTGAGGTTCGGTGAGCAAATGCAGACCCTTTGAAGTCATATTGCATGGTACCCATTCCATGGTTCTCAACTCTCCAGGTTTAAGGGATTCTTCCTTCAGCTAAAACATGCATGTGGAACCCAGAGTATGATCCACCGTGTGATCGGGAAACGTGTTCAAATGTGTCTCAGTTTTCGTCCCCTGGTACTCGGGTGCAACATTCCAGACGCTTTACTAACACTCTCCCCACTTGGAGAGTCAGTGCCTTTAACCTCCTGTTTGGCCCAGTTTGCAATTTCTGTGGAAAATGAACAGGAATAGGGAGAACCAATGAGAGACTAGCTGGAGGTGTCTGGACGGGTAAATTGAACTCTCATTTCCCGCCAGGAAGAGGAATTAACCAAAGGCTCAGCGAGCCATGCCAGAACCACACTAGGGCCTGAAGCAATCCTGCGGTGTTGCGGCCAGCTCACAAGAAAGCCAGTTGAAGAAAGGAGCTCAGGGGCCCTGTAATTCACAAACCTGCAGAGTTCTAAATGACAGCTATCGTCCAAAAATATATTGAAGTAAGGCTGCCAAGAGGACTTGAATGCGGGTCAGAATTGCAGGAAACCGATTTCAGGAGGTAGACTGGAATTGCATGTAAAGCATAGGAAAAGAGGCAGAACGTCCACAATGATGCACTTGGCCAAAAAGGGCGTATGCGTTTTTTCCTGAATATATTCAGGAAAAAACGCATACGCCCTTTTTGGCCAACCAAGCAAGCTTGCAAAGGAAATCTGCACTACAATGAAGTCTCACTGCCCCCCGGTCAAAAGGGCCATCTGAAAAAAGTGTAAAATCCAGAAAGGCAGGACAGGCCATGGAGAACTGGGAGCCTTCTTATGCTGATGGGCGGGATGTAAATTTCCAACAGCCACTCTGGAGAAGTGTATGGTGTTTCCTGAAACATCTAAAAAACAAAGCAACAGAGCCTAGGGCACTTCCACTTATGGTCCTATAGATTAGGGAAATTAAAATCAAAAAGACACAGCCACCCCAAAGTTTGGGACGGCTCTGTTTACAAGAACCTCATTTACGGTACAAGTTCAATATTGCAGAAAGCGAAAAATGGATAAAGAAGTTGTGGTACTTACGTACAATGCAATACCACTCAGCAATGAAATCTATGTCATCAGGCCAGTAGCAGCATAATGAGTGGATTCAGGTACGATGATTCTAAGTGAAATAAGTCACACAGAAAAAGAAACATCATAAGATATCACTAATACACGGAATGTAAACTTGCCTACACAGGAACTGAATTACAAAACAGAATAGGGTCTCAAATGTAGAAAAACAACTTATGCTTGCTTAAGGGGAAAGGTGAGTTGGGGTGCTACATAAAACCAGAGATTGAAATTAGCACAGATACCTTTCCATAAGACAAATATGTAATAGACAAGAGCTACTGCTTGCTCAACGAAGTGGACTCAACACCCCATATTAAACGCCTAAGAATATACCTGACTAGTAAGAATCTTAAAGCCTATGGATTTATATGTCTCCGAAAGAGAATCAAGCGTGTGTACAGCGGCATAAACGCAGCAGTGATAGGATTGGTGAGGTTCGGTGAGCAAATGCAGACCCTTTGAAGTCATATTGCATGGTACCCATTCCATGGTTCTCAACTCTCCAGGTTTAAGGGATTCTTCCTTCAGCTAAAACATGCATGTGGAACCCAGAGTATGATCCACCGTGTGATCGGGAAACGTGTTCAAATGTGTCTCAGTTTTCGTCCCCTGGTACTCGGGTGCAACATTCCAGATGCTTTACTAACACTCTCCCCACTTGGAGAGTCAGTGCCTTTAAACTCCTGTTTGGCCCAGTTTGCAATTTCTGTGGAAAATTAACAGGAATAGGGAGAACCAATGAGAGACTAGCTGGAGGTGTCTAGACGGGCAAATTTTACTCTCATTTCCCACCAGGAAGTGGAATTAACCAAAGGCTCAGCGAGCCATGCCGGAACCACACTAGGGCCTGAAGCAATCCTGCGGTGTTGCGGCCAGCTCACAAGAAAGCGAGTTGAAGAAAGTAGCTCAGGGGCACTGTAATTCACAAACCTTCAGAGTTCTAAATGACAGCTATCGTCCAAAAATATATTGAAGTAAGGCTGCCAAGAGGACTTGAAAGCGGGGCAGAATTGCAGGAAACCGTTTTCAGGAGGTAGACTGGAATTGCATGTAAAGCATAGGAAAAGAGGCAGAACGTCCACAATGATGCACTTGGCCAAAAAGGGCGTATGCGTTTTTTCCTGAATATATTCAGGAAAAAACGCATACGCCCTTTTTGGCCAACCAAGCAAGCTTGCAAAGGAAATCTGCACTACAATGAAGTCTCACTGCCCCCCGGTCAAAAGGGCCATCTGAAAAAAGTGTAAAATCCAGAAAGGCAGGACAGACCATGGAGAACTGGGAGCCTACTTAGGCTGATGGGCTGGATGTAAATTGCCAACGGCCACTCTGGAGAAGTGTATGGTGTTTCCTGAAACATCTGAAAAACAAAGCAACAGAGCCTAGGGCACTTCCATTTTTGGTCCTATAGATTAGGGAAATTAAAATCAAAAAGACACAGCCACCCCAAAGTTTGGGACAGCTCTGTTTACAAGAACCTCATTTACGGTACAAGTTCAATATGGCAGAAAGCGAAAAATGGATAAAGAAGTTGTGGTACTTACGTACAATGCAATATCACTCAGCAATGAAATCTATGTCATCAGGCCAGTAGCAGCATAATGAGTGGATTCAGGTACGATGATTCTAAGTGAAATAAATCACACAGAAAAAGAAAAATCATAAGGTATCACTAATACACGGAATGTAAACATGGCTACACAGGAACTGAATTACAAAACAGAATAGGGTCTCAAATGAAGAAAACCAACTTACGCTTGCTTAAGAGGAAAGGTTAGTTGGGGTGCTGCATAAAACCAGAGATTGAAATTAACACAGATACCTTTCCATAAGCCAAATATGTAATAGACAAGAGCTACTGCTTGCTCAACGAAGTGGACTCAACACCCCATATTAAACGCCTAAGAATATACCTGACTAGTAAGAATCTTAAAACCTATGGATTTATATGTCTCCGAAAGAGAATCCAGCGTGTGTACAGCGGCATAAACGCAGCAGTGATAGGATTGGTGAGGTTCGGTGAGCAAATGCAGACCCTTTGAAGTCATATTGCATGGTACCCATTCCATGGTTCTCAACTCTCCAGGTTTAAGGGATTCTTCCTTCAGCTAAAACATGCATGTGGAACCCAGAGTATGATCCACCGTGTGATCGGGAAACGTGTTCAAATGTGTCTCAGTTTTCGTCCCCTGGTACTCGGGTGCAACATTCCAGACGCTTTACTAACACTCTCCCCACTTGGAGAGTCAGTGCCTTTAACCTCCTGTTTGGCCCAGTTTGCAATTTCTGTGGAAAATGAACAGGAATAGGGAGAACCAATGAGAGACTAGCTGGAGGTGTCTGGACGGGTAAATTGAACTCTCATTTCCCGCCAGGAAGAGGAATTAACCAAAGGCTCAACGAGCCATGCCAGAACCACACTAGGGCCTGAAGCAATCCTGCGGTGTTGCGGCCAGCTCACAAGAAAGCGAGTTGAAGAAAGGAGCTCAGGGGCCCTGTAATTCACAAACCTGCAGAGTTATAAATGACAGCTATCGTCCAAAAATATATTGAAGTAAGGCTGCCAAGAGGACTTGAAAGCGGGGAAGAATTGCAGGAAACCGATTTCAGGAGGTAGACTGGAATTGCATGTAAAGCATAGGAAAAGAGGCAGAACGTCCACAATGATGCACTTGGCCAAAAAGGGCGTATGCGTTTTTTCCTGAATATATTCAGGAAAAAACGCATACGCCCTTTTTGGCCAACCAAGCAAGCTTGCAAAGGAAATCTGCACTACAATGAAGTCTCACTGCCCCCCGGTCAAAAGGGCCATCTGAAAAAAGTGTAAAATCCAGAAAGGCAGGACAGGCCATGGAGAACTGGGAGCCTTCTTATGCTGATGGGCGGGATGTAAATTGCCAACAGCCACTCTGGAGAAGTGTATGGTGTTTCCTGAAACATCTAAAAAACAAAGCAACAGAGCCTAGGGCACTTCCACTTATGGTCCTATAGCTTAGGGAAATTAAAATCAAAAAGACACAACCACCCCAATGTTTGGGACGGCTCTGTTTACAAGAACCTCGGTTACGGTACAAGTTCAATATCGCAGAAAGCGAAAAATGGATAAAGAAGTTGTGGTACTAACGTACAATGCAATATCACTCAGCAATGAAATCTCTGTCATCAGGCCCATAGCAGCATAATGAGTGGATTCAGGTACGATGATTCTAAGTGAAATATGTCACACAGAAAAAAAAAACATCATAAGATAAAACTAATACACGGAATGTAAACTTGGCTACACAGGAACTGAATTACAAAACAGAATAGGGTCTCAAATGTAGAACACCAACATATGCTTGCTTAAGGGGAAAGGTGAGTTGGGGTGCTGCATAAAACCAGAGATTGAAATTAGCACAGATACCTTTCCATAAGCCAAATATGTAATAGACAAGAGCTACTGCTTGCTCAACGAAGTGGACTCAACACCCCATATTAAACGCCTAAGAATATACCTGACTAGTAAGAATCTTAAAACTAATGGATTTACATGTCTCCGAAAGAGAATCAAGCGTGTGTACAGCGGCATAAACGCAGCAGTGATAGGATTGGTGAGGTTCGGTGAGCAAATGCAGACCCTTTGAAGTCATATTGCATGGTACCCATTCCATGGTTCTCAACTCTCCAGGTTTAAGGGATTCTTCCTTCAGCTAAAACATGCATGTGGAACCCAGAGTATGATCCACCGTGTGATCGGGAAAAGTGTTCAAATGTGTCTCAGTTTTCGTCCCCTGGTACTCGGGTGCAACATTCCAGAAGCTTTACTAACACTCTCCCCACTTGGAGAGTCAGTGCCTTTAACCTCCTGTTTGGCCCAGTTTGCAATTTCTGCGGAAAATGAACAGGAATAGGGAGAACCAATGAGAGACTAGCTGGAGGTGTCTGGACGGGTAAATTGAACTCTCATTTCCCGCCAGGAAGAGGAATTAACCAAAGGCTCAGCGAGCCATGCCAGAACCACACTAGGGCCTGAAGCAATCCTGCGGTGTTGCGGCCAGCTCACAAGAAAGCGAGTTGAAGAAAGGAGCTCAGGGGCCCTGTAATTCACAAACCTGCAGAGTTCTAAATGACAGCTATCGTCCAAAAATATATTGAAGTAAGGCTGCCAAGAGGACTTGAAAGCGGGGCAGAATTGCAGGAAACCGATTTCAGGAGGTAGACTGGAATTGCATGTAAAGCATAGGAAAAGAGGCAGAACGTCCACAATGATGCACTTGGCCAAAAAGGGCGTATGCGTTTTTTCCTGAATATATTCAGGAAAAAACGCAAACGCACTTTTTGGCCAACCAAGCAAGCTTGCAAAGGAAATCTGCACTACAATGAAGTCTCACTGCCCCCCGGTCAAAAGGGCCATCTGAAAAAAGTGTAAAATCCAGAAAGGCAGGACAGGCCATGGAGAACTGGGAGCCTTCTTATGCTGATGGGCGGGATGTAAATTGCCAACAGCCACTGTGGAGAAGTGTATGGTGTTTCCTGAAACATCTAAAAAACAAAGCAACAGAGCCTAGGGCACTTCCACTTATGGTCCTATAGCTTAGGGAAATTAAAATCAAAAAGACACAGCCACCCCAAAGTTTGGGACGGCTCTGTTTACAAGAACCTCGTTTACGGTACAAGTTCAATATCGCAGAAAGCGAAAAATGGATAAAGAAGTTGTGGTACTTACGTACAATGCAATATCACTCAGCAATGAAATCTATGTCATCAGGCCAGTAGCAGCATAATGAGTGGATTCAGGTACGATGATTCTAAGTGAAATAAATCACACAGAAAAAGAAAAATCATAAGGTATCACTAATACACGGAATGTAAACATGGCTACACAGGAACTGAATTACAAAACAGAATAGGGTCTCAAATGAAGAAAACCAACTTACGCTTGCTTAAGAGGAAAGGTTAGTTGGGGTGCTGCATAAAACCAGAGATTGAAATTAACACAGATACCTTTCCATAAGCCAAATATGTAATAGACAAGAGCTACTGCTTGCTCAACGAAGTGGACTCAACACCCCATATTAAACGCCTAAGAATATACCTGACTAGTAAGAATCTTAAAACCTATGGATTTATATGTCTCCGAAAGAGAATCAAGCGTGTGTACAGCGGCATAAACGCAGCAGTGATAGGATTGGTGAGGTTCGGTGAGCAAATGCAGACCCTTTGAAGTCATATTGCATGGTACCCATTCCATGGTTCTCAACTCTCCAGGTTTAAGGGATTCTTCCTTCAGCTAAAACATGCATGTGGAACCCAGAGTATGATCCACCATGTGATCGGGAAACGTGTTCAAATGTGTCTCAGTTTTCGTCCCCTGGTACTCGGGTGCAACATTCCAGAAGATTTACTAACACTCTCCCCACTTGGAGAGTCAGTGCCTTTAACCTCCTGTTTGGCCCAGTTTGTAATTTCTGTGGAAAATGAACAGGAATAGGGAGAACGAATGAGAGACTAGCTGGAGGTGTCTGGACGGGCAAATTTAACTCTCATTTCCCACCAGGAAGAGGAATTAACCAAAGGCTCAGCGAGCGATGCCGAAACCACACTAGGGCCTGAAGCAATCCTGCAGTGTTGCGGCCAGCTCACAAGAAAGCGAGTTGAAGAAAGGAGCTCAGGGGCACTGTAATTCACAAACCTGCAGAGTTATAAATGACAGCAATCGTCCAAAAATATATTGAAGTAAGGCTGCCAAGAGGACTTGAAAGTGGGCAGAATTGCAGGAAACCGATTTCAGGAGGTAGACTGGAATTGCATGTAAAGCATAGGAAAAGAGGCAGAACGTCCACAATGATGCACTTGGCCAAAAAGGACGTATGCGTTTTTTCCTGAATATATTCAGGAAAAAACGCATATGCCCTTTTTGGCCAACCAAGCAAGCTTGCAAAGGAAATCTGCACTACAATGAAGTCTCACTGCCCCCCGGTCAAAAGGGCCATCTGAAAAAAGTGTAAAATCCAGAAAGGCAGGACAGGCCATGGAGAACTGGGAGCCTAGTTAGACTGATGGGCGGGATGTAAATTTCCAACAGCCACTCTGGAGAAGTGTATGGTGTTTCCTGAAACATCTAAAAAACAAAGCAACAGAGCCTAGAGCACTTCCACTTATGGTCCTATAGCTTAGGGAAATTAAAATCAAAAAGACACAGCCACCCCAAAGTTTGGGACGGCTCTGTTTACAAGAACCTCATTTACGGTACAAGTTCAATATCGCAGAAAGCAAAAAATGGATAAAGAAGTTGTGGTACTTACGTACAATGCAATATCACTCAGCAATGAAATCTATGTCATCAGGCCAGTAGCAGCATAATGAGTGGATTCAGGTACGATGATTCTAAGTGAAATAAGTCACACAGAAAAAGAAACATCATAAGATATCACTAATACACGGAATGTAAACTTGCCTACACAGGAACTGAATTACAAAACAGAATAGGGTCTCAAATGTAGAAAACCAACTTATGCTTGCTTAAGGGGAAAGGTGAGTTGGGGTGCTGCATAAAACCAGAGATTGAAATTAGCACAGATACCATTCCATAAGACAAATATGTAATAGACAAGAGCTACTGCTTGCTCAACGAAGTGGACTCAACACCCCATATTAAACGCCTAAGAATATACCTGACTAGTAAGAATCTTAAAACCTATGGATTGATATGTCTACGAAAGAGAATCAAGCGTGTGTACAGCGGCATAAACGCAGCAGTGATAGGATTGGTGAGGTTCGGTGAGCAAATGCAGACCCTTTGAAGTCATATTGCATGGTACCCATTCCATGGGTCTCAACTCTCCAGGTTTAAGGGATTCTTCCTTCAGCTAAAACATGCATGTGGAACCCAGAGTATGATCCACCATGTGATCGGGAAACGTGTTCAAATGTGTCTCAGTTTTCGTTCCCTGGTACTCGGGTGCAACATTCCAGAAGCTTTACTAACACTCTCCCCACTTGGAGAGTCAGTGCCTTTAACCTCCTGTTTGGCCCAGTTTGCAATTTCTGCGGAAAATGAACAGGAATAGGGAGAACCAATGAGAGACTAGCTGGAGGTGTCTGGACGGGTAAATTGAACTCTCATTTCCCGCCAGGAAGAGGAATAAACCAAAGGCTCAGCGAGCCACGCCAGAACCACACTAGGGCCTGAAGCAATCCTGCGGTGTTGCGGCCAGCTCACAAGAAAGCGAGTTGAAGAAAGGAGCTCAGGGGCCCTGTAATTCACAAACCTGCAGAGTTCTAAATGACAGCTATCGTCCACAAATATATTGAAGTAAGGCTGCCAAGAGGACTTGAAAGCGGGGCAGAATTGCAGGAAACCGATTTCAGGAGGTAGACTGGAATTGCATGTAAAGCATAGGAAAAGAGGCAGAACGTCCACAATGATGCACTTGGCCAAAAAGGGAGTATGCGTTTTTTCCTGAATATATTCAGGAAAAAACGCATACGCACTTTTTGGCCAACCAAGCAAGCTTGCAAAGGAAATCTGCACTACAATGAAGTCTCACTGCCCCCCGGTCAAAAGGGCCATCTGAAAAAAGTGTAAAATCCAGAAAGGCAGGACAGGCCATGGAGAACTGGGAGCCTAGTTAGACTGATGGGCGGGATGTAAATTTCCAACAGCCACTCTGGAGAAGTGTATGGTGTTTCCTGAAACATCTAAAAAACAAAGCAACAGAGCCTAGGGCACTTCCACTTATGGTCCTATAGATTAGGGAAATTAAAATCAAAAAGACACAGCCACCCCAAAGTTTGGGACGGCTCTGTTTACAAGAACCTCATTTACGGTACAAGTTCAATATCGCAGAAAGCGAAAAATGGATAAGGAAGTTGTGGTACTTACGTACAATGCAATATCACTCAGCAATGAAATCTATGTCATCAGGCCAGTAGCAGCATAATGAGTGGATTCAGGTACGATGATTCTAAGTGAAATAAGTCACACAGAAAAAGAAACATCATAAGATATCACTAATACACGGAATGTAAACTTGGCTACACAGGAACTGAATTACAAAACAGAATAGGGTCTCAAATGTAGAAAACCAACTTATGCTTGCTTAAGGGGAAAGGTGAGTTGGGGTGCTGCATAAAACCAGAGATTGAAATTAGCACACATACCTTTCCATAAGACAAATATGTAATAGACAAGAGCTACTGCTTGCTCAACGAAGTGGACTCAACACCCCATATTAAACGCCTAAGAATATACCTGACTAGTAAGAATCTTAAAACCTATGGATTGATATGTCTCCGAAAGAGAATCAAGCGTGTGTACAGCGGCATAAACGCAGCAGTGATAGGATTGGTGAGGTTCGGTGAGCAAATGCAGACCCTTTGAAGTCATATTGCATGGTACCCATTCCATGGTTCTCAACTCTCCAGGTTTAAGGGATTCTTCTTTCAGCTAAAACATGCATGTGGAACCCAGAGTATGATCCACCGTGTGATCGGGAAACGTGTTCAAATGTGTCTCAGTTTTCGTCCCCTGGTACTCGGGTGCAACATTCCAGATGCTTTACTAACACTCTCCCCACTTGGAGAGTCAGTGCCTTTAACCTCCTGTTTGGCCCAGTTTGCAATTTCTGTGGAAAATTAACAGGAATAGGGAGAACCAATGACAGACTAGCTGGAGATGTCTGGACGGGCAAATTTAACTCTCATTTCCCACCAGGAAGAGGAATTAACCAAAGGCTCAGCGAGCCATGCCGGAACCACACTAGGGCCTGAAGCAATCCTGCGGTGTTGCGGCCAGCTCACAAGAAAGCCAGTTGAAAAAAGGAGCTCAGGGGCACTGTAATTCACAAACCTTCAGAGTTATAAATGACAGCTATCGTCCAAAAATATATTGAAGTAAGGCTGCCAAGAGGACTTGAAAGCGGGGCAGAATTGCAGGAAACCGATTTCAGGAGGTAGACTGGAATTGCATGTAAAGCATAGGAAAAGAGGCAGAACGTCCACAATGATGCACTTGGCCAAAATGGCGTATGCGTTTTTTCCTGAATATATTCCTGAATATATTCAGGAAAAAACGCATACGCCCTTTTTGGCCAACCAAGCAAGCTTGCAAAGGAAATCTGCACTACAATGAAGTCTCACTGCCCCCCGGTCAAAAGGGCCATCTGAAAAAAGTGTAAAATCCAGAAAGGCAGGACAGGCCATGGAGAACTGGGAGCCTTCTTATGCTGATGGGCGGGATGTAAATTGCCAACAGCCACTGTGGAGAAGTGTATGGTGTTTCCTGAAACATCTAAAAAACAAAGCAACAGAGCCTAGGGCACTTCCACTTATGGTCCTATAGATTAGGGAAATTAAAATCAAAAAGACACAGCCACCCCACAGTTTGGGACGGCTCTGTTTACAAGAACCTCATTTACGGTACAAGTTCAATATCGCAGAAAGCGAAAAATGGATAAAGAAGTTGTGGTACTTACGTACAATGCAATATCACTCAGCAATGAAATCTATGTCATCAGGCCAGTAGCAGCATAATGAGTGGATTCAGGTACGATGATTCTAAGTAAAATAAGTCACACAGAAAAAGGAACATCATAAGGTATCACTAATACACGGAATGTAAACTTGGCTACACAGGAATTGAAATACAAAACAGAATAGGGTCTCAAATGTAGAAAACCAACTCATGCTTGCTTAAGGGGAAAGGTGAGTTGGGGTGCTGCATAAAACCAGAGATTGAAATTAGCACAGATACCTTTCCATAAGTCAAATATGTAATAGACAAGAGCTACTGCTTGCTCAATGAAGTGGACTCAACACCCCATATTAAACGCCTAAGAATATACCTGACTAGTAAGAATCTTAAAGCCTATGGATTTATATGTCTCCGAAAGAGAATCAAGCGTGTGTACAGCAGCATAAACGCAGCAGTGATAGGATTGGTGAGGTTCGGTGAGCAAATGCAGACCCTTTGAAGTCATATTGCATTGTACCCATTCCATGCGTCTCAACTCTCCAGGTAAGGGATTCTTCCTTCAGCTAAAACATGCATGTGGAACCCAGAGTATGATCCACCGTGTGATCGGGAAACGTGTTCATATGTGTCTCAGTTTTCGTCCCCTGGTACTCGGGTGCAACATTCCAGACGCTTTACTAACACTCTCCCCACTTGGAGAGTCAGTGCCTTTAACCTCCTGTTTGGCCCAGTTTGCAATTTCTGTGGAAAATTAACAGGAATAGGGAGAACCAATGAGAGACTAGCTGGAGGAGTCTGGACGGGCAAATTTAACTCTCATTTCCCACCAGGAAGAGGAATTAACCAAAGGCTCAGCGAGCCATGCCGACACTACACTAGTGCTTGAAGCAATACTGCGGTGTTGCGGCCAGCTCACAAGAAAGCGAGTTGAAGAAAGAAGCTCAGGGGCACTGTAATTCACAAACCTGCAGAGTTATAAATGACAGCTATCATCCAAAAATATATTGAAGTAAGGCTGCCAAGAGGACTTGAAAGCGGGGCAGAATTGCAGGAAACCGATTTCAGGAGGTAGACTGGAATTGCATGAAAAGCATAGGAAAAGAGGCAGAACGTCCACAATGATGCACTTGGCCAAAAAGTGCGTATGCGTTTTTTCCTGAATATATTCAGGAAAAAACGCATACGCCCTTTTTGGCCAACCAAGCAAGCTTGCAAAGGAAATCTGCACTACAATGAAGTCTCACTGCCCCCCGGTCAAAAGGGCCATCTGAAAAAAGTGTAAAATCCAGAAAGGCAGGACAGGCCATGGAGAACTGGGAGCCTAGTTAGACTGATGGGCGGGATGTAAATTTCCAACAGCCACTCTGGAGAAGTGTATGGTGTTTCCTGAAACATCTAAAAAACAAAGCAACAGAGCCTAGGGCACTTCCACTTATGGTCCTATAGATTAGGGAAATGAAAATCAAAAAGACACAGCCACCCCAAAGTTTGGGACGGCTCTGTTTACCAGAACCTCATTTACGGTACAAGTTCAATATCGCAGAAAGCGAAAAATGGATAAAGAAGTTGTGGTACTTACGTACAATGCAATATCACTCAGCAATGAAATCTATGTCATCAGGCCAGTAGCAGCATAATGTGTGGATTCAGGTACGATGATTCTAAGTGAAATAAGTCACACAGAAAAAGAAACATCATAAGATATCACTAATACACGGAATGTAAACTTGCCTACACAGGAACTGAATTACAAAACAGAATAGGGTCTCAAATGTAGAAAACCAACTTATGCTTGCTTAAGGGGAAAGGTGAGTTGGGGTGCTGCATAAAACCAGAGATTGAAATTAGCACAGATACCTTTCCATAAGCCAAATATGTAATAGACAAGAGCTACTGCTTGCTCAACGAAGTGGACTCAACACCCCATATTAAACGCCTAAGAATATACCTGACTAGTAAGAATCTTAAAACCTATGGATTGATATGTCTACAAAAGAGAATCAAGCGTGTGTACAGCGGCATAAACGCAGCAGTGATAGGATTGGTGAGGTTCGGTGAGCAAATGCAGACCCTTTGAAGTCATATTGCATGGTACCCATTCCATGGTTCTCAACTCTCCAGGTTTAAGGGATTCTTCCTTCAGCTAAAACATGCATGTGGAACCCAGAGTATGATCCACCGTGTGATCGGGAAACGTGTTCAAATGTGTCTCAGTTTTCGTCCCCTGGTACTCGGGTGCAACATTCCAGATGCTTTACTAACACTCTCCCCACTTGGAGAGTCAGTGCCTTTAACCTCCTGTTTGGCCCAGTTTGCAATTTCTGTGGAAAATTAACAGGAATAGGGAGAACCAATGACAGACTAGCTGGAGGTGTCTGGACGGGCAAATTTAACTCTCATTTCCCACCAGGAAGAGGAATTAACCAAAGGCTCAGCGAGCCATGCCGAAACTACACTAGTGCTTGAAGCAATACTGCGGTGTTGCGGCCAGCTCACAAGAAAGCCAGTTGAAGAAAGAAGCTCAGGGGCACTGTAATTCACAAACCTGCAGAGTTATAAATGACAGCTATCATCCAAAAATATATTGAAGTAAGGCTGCCAAGAGGACTTGAAAGCGGGGCAGAATTGCAGGAAACCGATTTCAGGAGGTAGACTGGAATTGCATGTAAAGCATAGGAAAAGAGGCAGAACGTCCACAATGATGCACTTGGCCAAAAAGGGCGTATGCGTTTTTTCCTGAATATATTCCTGAATATATTCAGGAAAAAACGCATACGCCCTTTTTGGCCAACCAAGCAAGCTTGCAAAGGAAATCTGCACTACAATGAAGTCTCACTGCCCCCCGGTCAAAAGGGCCATCTGAAAAAAGTGTAAAATCCAGAAAGGCAGGACAGGCCATGGAGAACTGGGAGCCTTGTTATGCTGATGGGCGGGATGTAAATTGCCAACAGCCACTCTGGAGAAGTGTATGGTGTTTCCTGAAACATCTAAAAAACAAAGCAACAGAGCCTAGGGCACTTCCACTTATGGTCCTATAGATTAGGGAAATTAAAATCAAAAAGACACAGCCACCCCAAAGTTTGGGACGGCTCTGTTTACAAGAACCTCATTTACGGTACAAGTTCAATATCGCAGAAAGCGAAAAATGGATAAAGAAGTTGTGGTACTTACGTACAATGCAATGTCACTCAGCAATGAAATCTATGTCATCAGGCCAGTAGCAGCATAATGAGTGGATTCAGGTACGATGATTCTAAGTGAAATAAGTCACACAGAAAAAGAAACATCATAAGGTATCACTAATACACGGAATGTAAACATGGCTACACAGGAACTGAATTACAAAACAGAATAGGGTCTCAAATGAAGAAAACCAACTTACGCTTGCTTAAGAGGAAAGGTTAGTTGGGGTGCTGCATAAAACCAGAGATTGAAATTAACACAGATACCTTTCCATAAGCCAAATATGTAATAGACAAGAGCTACTGCTTGCTCAACGAAGTGGACTCAACACCCCATATTAAACGCCTAAGAATATACCTGACTAGTAAGAATCTTAAAACCTATGGATTGATATGTCTACGAAAGAGAATCAAGCGTGTGTACAGCGGCATAAACGCAGCAGTGATAGGATTGGTGAGGTTCGGTGAGCAAATGCAGACCCTTTGAAGTCATATTGCATGGTACCCATTCCATGCGTCTCAACTCTCCAGGTAAGGGATTCTTCCTTCAGCTAAAACATGCATGTGGAACCCAGAGTATGATCCACCATGTGATCGGGAAACGTGTTCATATGTGTCTCAGTTTTCGTCCCCTGGTACTCGGGTGCAACATTCCAGACGCTTTACTAACACTCTCCCCACTTGGAGAGTCAGTGCCTTTAACCTCCTGTTTGGCCCAGTTTGCAATTTCTGTGGAAAATTAACAGGAATAGAGAGAACCAATGACAGACTAGCTGGAGGTGTCTGGACGGGCAAATTTAACTCTCATTTCCCACCAGGAAGAGGAATTAACCAAAGGCTCAGCGAGCCATGCCGAAACTACACTAGGGCCTGAAGCAATCCTGCGGTGTTGCGGCCAGCTCACAAGAAAGCGAGTTGAAGAAAGAAGCTCAGGGGCACTGTAATTCACAAACCTACAGAGTTATAAATGACAGCTATCATCCAAAAATATATTGAAGTAAGGCTGCCAAGAGGACTTGAAAGCGGGGCAGAATTGCAGGAAACCGATTTCAGGAGGTAGACTGGAATTGCATGAAAAGCATAGGAAAAGAGGCAGAACGTCCAGAATGATGCACTTGGCCAAAAAGGGCGTATGCGTTTTTTCCTGAATATATTCAGGAAAAAACGCATACGCCCTTTTTGGCCAACCAAGCAAGCTTGCAAAGGAAATCTGCACTACAATGAAGTCTCAGTGCCCCGCAGTCAAAAGGGCCATCTGAAAAAAGTGTAAAATCCAGAAAGGCAGGACAGGCCATGGAGAACTGGGAGCCTTCTTATGCTGATGGGCGGGATGTAAATTGCAAACAGCCACTCTGGAGAAGTGTATGGTGTTTCCTGAAACATCTAAAAAACAAAGCAACAGAGCCTAGGGCACTTCCACTTATGGTCCTATAGCTTAGGGAAATTAAAATCAAAAAGACACAGCCACCCCAAAGTTCGGGATGGCTCTGTTTACAAGAACCTCGTTTACGGTACAAGTTCAATATCGCAGAAAGCGAAAAATGGATAAAGAAGTTGTGATACTTACGTACAATGCAATATCACTCAGCAATGAAATCTATGTCATCAGGCCAGTAGCAGCATAATGAGTGGATTCAGGTACGATGATTCTAAGTGAAATAAATCACACAGAAAAAGAAACATCATAAGGTATCACTAATACACGGAATGTAAACATGGCTACACAGGAACTGAATTACAAAACAGAATAGGGTCTCAAATGAAGAAAACCAACTTTCGCTGGCTTAAGAGGAAAGGTTAGTTGGGGTGCTGCATAAAACCAGAGATTGAAATTAACACAGATACCTTTCCATAAGCCAAATATGTAATAGACAAGAGCTACTGCTTGCTCAACGAAGTGGACTCAACACCCCATATTAAACGCCTAAGAATATACCTGACTAGTAAGAATCTTAAAACCTATGGATTGATATGTCTACAAAAGAGAATCAAGCGTGTGTACAGCAGCATAAACGCAGCAGTGATAGGATTGGTGAGGTTCGGTGAGCAAATGCAGACCCTTTGAAGTCATATTGCATGGTACCCATTCCATGGTTCTCAACTCTCCAGGTTTAAGGGATTCTTCCTTCAGCTAAAACATGCATGTGGAACCCAGAGTATGATCCACCGTGTGATCGGGAAACGTGTTCAAATGTGTCTCAGTTTTCGTCCCCTGGTACTCGGGTGCAACATTCCAGACGCTTTACTAACACTCTCCCCACTTGGAGAGTCAGGGCCTTTAACCTCCTGTTTGGCCCAGTTTGCAATTTCTGCGGAAAATGAACAGGAATAGGGAGAACCAATGAGAGACTAGCTGGAGGTGTCTGGACGGGCAAATTTAACTCTCATTTCCCACCAGGAAGAGGAATTAACCAAAGGCTCAGCGAGCCATGCCGGAACAACACTAGGGCCTGAAGCAATCCTGCGGTGTTGCGGCCAGCTCACAAAAAAGCCAGTTGAAAAAAGGAGCTCAGGGGCACTGTAATTCACAAAGCTTCAGAGTTATAAATGACAGCTATCGTCCAAAAATATATTGAAGTAAGGCTGCCAAGAGGACTTGAAAGCGGGGAAGAATTGCAGGAAACCGATTTCAGGAGGTAGACTGGAATTGCATGTAAAGCATAGGAAAAGAGGCAGAACGTCCACAATGATGCACTTGGCCAAAAAGGGCGTATGCGTTTATTCCTGAATATATTCAGGAAAAAACGCATACGCCCTTTTTGGCCAACCAAGCAAGCTTGCAAAGGAAATCTGCACTACAATGAAGTCTCACTGCCCCCCGGTCAAAAGGGCCATCTGAAAAAACTGTAAAATCCAGAAAAGCAGGACAGGCCATGGAGAACTGGGAGCCTTGTTATGCTGATGGGCGGGATGTAAATTGCCAACAGCCACTCTGGAGAAGTGTATGGTGTTTCCTGAAACATCTAAAAAACAAAGCAACAGAGCCTAGGGCACTTCCACTTATGGTCCTATAGATTAGGGAAATTAAAATCAAAAAGACACAGCCACCCCACAGTTTGGGACGGCTCTGTTTACAAGAACCTCATTTACAGTACAAGTTCAATATCGCAGAAAGAGAAAAATGGATAAAGAAGTTGTGGTACTTACGTACAATGCAATATCACTCAGCAATGAAATCTATGTCATCAGGCCAGTAGCAGCATAATGAGTGGATTCAGGTACGATGATTCTAAGTAAAATAAGTCACACAGAAAAAGGAACATCATAAGGTATCACTAATACACGGAATGAAAACTTGGCTACACAGGAATTGAATTACAAAACAGAATAGGGTCTCAAATGTAGAAAACCAACTCATGCTTGCTTAAGGGGAAAGGTGAGTTGGGGTGCTGCATAAAACCAGAGATTGAAATTAGCACAGATACCTTTCCATAAGTCAAATATGTAATAGACAAGAGCTACTGCTTGCTCAATGAAGTGGACTCAACACCCCATATTAAACGCCTAAGAATATACCTGACTAGTAAGAATCTTAAAGCCTATGGATTTATATGTCTCCGAAAGAGAATCAAGCGTGTGTACAGCAGCATAAACGCAGCAGTGATAGGATTGGTGAGGTTCGGTGAACAAATGCAGACCCTTTGAAGTCATATTGCATGGTACCCATTCCATGCGTCTCAACTCTCCAGGTAAGGGATTCTTCCTTCAGCTAAAACATGCATGTGGAACCCAGAGTATGATCCACCGTGTGATCGGGAAACGTGTTCATATGTGTCTCAGTTTTCGTCCCCTGGTACTCGGGTGCAACATTCCAGATGCTTTACTAACACTCTCCCCACTTGGAGAGTCAGTGCCTTTAACCTCCTGTTTGGCCCAGTTTGCAATTTCTGTGGAAAATTAACAGGAATAGGGAGAACCAATGACAGACTAGCTGGAGGTGTCTGAACGGGCAAATTTAACTCTCATTTCCCACCAGGAAGAGGAATTAACCAAAGGCTCAGCGAGCCATGCCGAAACTACACTAGTGCTTGAAGCAATACTGCGGTGTTGCGGCCAGCTCACAAGAAAGCCAGTTGAAGAAAGAAGCTCAGGGGCACTGTAATTCACAAACCTGCAGAGTTATAAATGACAGCTATCATCCAAAAATATATTGAAGTAAGGCTGCCAAGAGGACTTGAAAGCGGGGCAGAATTGCAGGAAACCGATTTCAGGAGGTAGACTGGAATTGCATGTAAAGCATAGGAAAAGAGGCAGAACGTCCACAATGATGCACTTGGCCAAAAAGGGCGTATGCGTTTTTTCCTGAATATATTCCTGAATATATTCAGGAAAAAACGCATACGCCCTTTTTGGCCAACCAAGCAAGCTTGCAAAGGAAATCTGCACTACAATGAAGTCTCACTGCCCCCCGGTCAAAAGGGCCATCTGAAAAAAGTGTAAAATCCAGAAAGGCAGGACAGGCCATGGAGAACTGGGAGCCTTGTTATGCTGATGGGCGGGATGTAAATTGCCAACAGCCACTCTGGAGAAGTGTATGGTGTTTCCTGAAACATCTAAAAAACAAAGCAACAGAGCCTAGGGCACTTCCACTTATGGTCCTATAGATTAGGGAAATTAAAATCAAAAAGACACAGCCACCCCAAAGTTTGGAACGGCTCTGTTTACAAGAACCTCATTTACGGTACAAGTTCAATATCGCAGAAAGCGAAAAATGGATAAAGAAGTTGTGGTACTTACGTACAATGCAATGTCACTCAGCAATGAAATCTATGTCATCAGGCCAGTAGCAGCATAATGAGTGGATTCAGGTACGATGATTCTAAGTGAAATAAGTCACACAGAAAAAGAAACATCATAAGGTATCACTAATACACGGAATGTAAACATGGCTACACAGGAACTGAATTACAAAACAGAATAGGGTCTCAAATGAAGAAAACCAACTTACGCTTGCTTAAGAGGAAAGGTTAGTTGGGGTGCTGCATAAAACCAGAGATTGAAATTAACACAGATACCTTTCCATAAGCCAAATATGTAATAGACAAGAGCTACTGCTTGCTCAACGAAGTGGACTCAACACCCCATATTAAACGCCTAAGAATATACCTGACTAGTAAGAATCTTAAAACCTATGGATTGATATGTCTACGAAAGAGAATCAAGCGTGTGTACAGCGGCATAAACGCAGCAGTGATAGGATTGGTGAGGTTCGGTGAGCAAATGCAGACCCTTTGAAGTCATATTGCATGGTACCCATTCCATGCGTCTCAACTCTCCAGGTAAGGGATTCTTCCTTCAGCTAAAACATGCATGTGGAACCCAGAGTATGATCCACCATGTGATCGGGAAACGTGTTCATATGTGTCTCAGTTTTCGTCCCCTGGTACTCGGGTGCAACATTCCAGACGCTTTACTAACACTCTCCCCACTTGGAGAGTCAGTGCCTTTAACCTCCTGTTTGGCCCAGTTTGCAATTTCTGTGGAAAATTAACAGGAATAGAGAGAACCAATGACAGACTAGCTGGAGGTGTCTGGACGGGCAAATTTAACTCTCATTTCCCACCAGGAAGAGGAATTAACCAAAGGCTCAGCGAGCCATGCCGAAACTACACTAGGGCCTGAAGCAATCCTGCGGTGTTGCGGCCAGCTCACAAGAAAGCGAGTTGAAGAAAGAAGCTCAGGGGCACTGTAATTCACAAACCTGCAGAGTTATAAATGACAGCTATCATCCAAAAATATATTGAAGTAAGGCTGCCAAGAGGACTTGAAAGCGGGGCAGAATTGCAGGAAACCGATTTCAGGAGGTAGACTGGAATTGCATGAAAAGCATAGGAAAAGAGGCAGAACGTCCAGAATGATGCACTTGGCCAAAAAGGGCGTATGCGTTTTTTCCTGAATATATTCAGGAAAAAACGCATACGCCCTTTTTGGCCAACCAAGCAAGCTTGCAAAGGAAATCTGCACTACAATGAAGTCTCAGTGCCCCGCAGTCAAAAGGGCCATCTGAAAAAAGTGTAAAATCCAGAAAGGCAGGACAGGCCATGGAGAACTGGGAGCCTTCTTATGCTGATGGGCGGGATGTAAATTGCAAACAGCCACTCTGGAGAAGTGTATGGTGTTTCCTGAAACATCTAAAAAACAAAGCAACAGAGCCTAGGGCACTTCCACTTATGGTCCTATAGCTTAGGGAAATTAAAATCAAAAAGACACAGCCACCCCAAAGTTCGGGATGGCTCTGTTTACAAGAACCTCGTTTACGGTACAAGTTCAATATCGCAGAAAGCGAAAAATGGATAAAGAAGTTGTGATACTTACGTACAATGCAATATCACTCAGCAATGAAATCTATGTCATCAGGCCAGTAGCAGCATAATGAGTGGATTCAGGTACGATGATTCTAAGTGAAATAAATCACACAGAAAAAGAAACATCATAAGGTATCACTAATACACGGAATGTAAACATGGCTACACAGGAACTGAATTACAAAACAGAATAGGGTCTCAAATGAAGAAAACCAACTTTCGCTGGCTTAAGAGGAAAGGTTAGTTGGGGTGCTGCATAAAACCAGAGATTGAAATTAACACAGATACCTTTCCATAAGCCAAATATGTAATAGACAAGAGCTACTGCTTGCTCAACGAAGTGGACTCAACACCCCATATTAAACGCCTAAGAATATACCTGACTAGTAAGAATCTTAAAACCTATGGATTGATATGTCTACAAAAGAGAATCAAGCGTGTGTACAGCGGCATAAACGCAGCAGTGATAGGATTGGTGAGGTTCGGTGAGCAAATGCAGACCCTTTGAAGTCATATTGCATGGTACCCATTCCATGGTTCTCAACTCTCCAGGTTTAAGGGATTCTTCCTTCAGCTAAAACATGCATGTGGAACCCAGAGTATGATCCACCGTGTGATCGGGAAACGTGTTCAAATGTGTCTCAGTTTTCGTCCCCTGGTACTCGGGTGCAACATTCCAGACGCTTTACTAACACTCTCCCCACTTGGAGAGTCAGGGCCTTTAACCTCCTGTTTGGCCCAGTTTGCAATTTCTGCGGAAAATGAACAGGAATAGGGAGAACCAATGAGAGACTAGCTGGAGGTGTCTGGACGGGCAAATTTAACTCTCATTTCCCACCAGGAAGAGGAATTAACCAAAGGCTCAGCGAGCCATGCCGGAACAACACTAGGGCCTGAAGCAATCCTGCGGTGTTGCGGCCAGCTCACAAAAAAGCCAGTTGAAAAAAGGAGCTCAGGGGCACTGTAATTCACAAAGCTTCAGAGTTATAAATGACAGCTATCGTCCAAAAATATATTGAAGTAAGGCTGCCAAGAGGACTTGAAAGCGGGGAAGAATTGCAGGAAACCGATTTCAGGAGGTAGACTGGAATTGCATGTAAAGCATAGGAAAAGAGGCAGAACGTCCACAATGATGCACTTGGCCAAAAAGGGCGTATGCGTTTATTCCTGAATATATTCAGGAAAAAACGCATACGCCCTTTTTGGCCAACCAAGCAAGCTTGCAAAGGAAATCTGCACTACAATGAAGTCTCACTGCCCCCCGGTCAAAAGGGCCATCTGAAAAAACTGTAAAATCCAGAAAAGCAGGACAGGCCATGGAGAACTGGGAGCCTTGTTATGCTGATGGGCGGGATGTAAATTGCCAACAGCCACTCTGGAGAAGTGTATGGTGTTTCCTGAAACATCTAAAAAACAAAGCAACAGAGCCTAGGGCACTTCCACTTATGGTCCTATAGATTAGGGAAATTAAAATCAAAAAGACACAGCCACCCCAAAGTTTGGGACGGCTCTGTTTACAAGAACCTCGTTTCCGGTACAAGTTCAATATCGCAGAAAGCGAAAAATGGATAAAGAAGTTGTGGTACTTACGTACAATGCAATATCACTCAGCAATGAAATCTATGTCATCAGGCCAGTAGAAGCATAATGAGTGGATTCAGGTACGATGATTCTAAGTGAAATAAGTCACACAGAAAAAGAAACATCATAAGGTATCACTAATACACGGAATGTAAACTTGGCTACACAGGAACTGAATTACAAAACAGAATAGGGTCTCAAATGTAGAAAACCAACTTATGCTTGCTTAAGGGGAAAGGTGAGTTGGGGTGCTGCATAAAACCAGAGATTGAAATTAGCATAGATACCTTTCCATAAGTCAAATATGTAATAGACAAGAGCTACTGCTTGCTCAACGAAGTGGACTCAACACCCCATATTAAACGCCTAAGAATATACCTGACTAGTAAGAATCTTAAAACCTATGGATTTATATGTCTCCGAAAGAGAATCCAGCGTGTGTACAGCGGCATAAACGCAGCAGTGATAGGATTGGTGAGGTTCGGTGAGCAAATGCAGACCCTTTGAAGTCATATTGCCTGGTACCCATTCCATGGTTCTCAACTCTCCAGGTTTAAGGGATTCTTCCTTCAGCTAAAACATGCATGTGGAACCCAGAGGATGATCCACCGTGTGATCGGGAAACGTGTTCAAATGTGTCTCAGTTTTCGTCCCCTGGTACTCGGGTGCAACATTCCAGACGCTTTACTAACACTCTCCCCACTTGGAGAGTCAGTGCCTTTAACCTCCTGTTTGGCCCAGTTTGCAATTTCTGTGGAAAATTAACAGGAATAGGGAGAACCAATGACAGACTAGCTGGAGGTGTCTGGACGGGCAAATTTAACTCTCATTTCCCACCAGGAAGAGGAATTAACCAAAGGCTCAGCGAGCCATGCCGAAATTACACTAGGGCTTGAAGCAATCCTGCGGTGTTGCGGCCAGCTCACAAGAAAGCGAGTTGAAGAAAGAAGCTCAGGGGCACTGTAATTCACAAACCTGCAGAGTTATAAATGACAGCTATCATCCAAAAATATATTGAAGTAAGGCTGCCAAGAGGACTTGAAAGCGGGGCAGAATTGCAGGAAACCGATTTCAGGAGGTAGACTGGAATTGCATGTAAAGCATAGGAAAAGAGGCAGAACGTCCACAATGATGCACTTGGCCAAAACGGGCGTATGCGTTTTTTCCTGAATATATTCCTGAATATATTCAGGAAAAAACGCATACGCCCTTTTTGGCCAACCAAGCAAGCTTGCAAAGGAAATCTGCACTACAATGAAGTCTCACTGCCCCCCGGTCAAAAGGGCCATCTGAAAAAAGTGTAAAATCCAGAAAGGCAGGACAGGCCATGGAGAACTGGGAGCCTTGTTATGCTGATGGGCGGGATGTAAATTGCCAACAGCCACTCTGGAGAAGTGTATGGTGTTTCCTGAAACATCTAAAAAACAAAGCAACAGAGCCTAGGGCACTTCCACTTATGGTCCTATAGATTAGGGAAATTAAAATCAAAAAGACACAGCCACCCCAAAGTTTGGGACGGCTCTGTTTACAAGAACCTCATTTACGGTACAAGTTCAATATCGCAGAAAGCGAAAAATGGATAAAGAAGTTGTGGTACTTACGTACAATGCAATATCACTCAGCAATTAAATCTATGTCATCAGGCCAGTAGCAGCATAATGAGTGGATTCAGGTACGATGATTCTAAGTGAAATAAGTCACACAGAAAAAGAAACATCATAAGGTATCACTAATACACGGAATGTAAACATGGCTACACAGGAACAGAATTACAAAACAGAATAGGGTCTCAAATGAAGAAAACCAACTTACGCTTGCTTAAGAGGAAAGGTTAGTTGGGGTGCTGCATAAAACCAGAGATTGAAATTAACACAGATACCTTTCCATAAGCCAAATATGTAATAGACAAGAGCTACTGCTTGCTCAACGAAGTGGACTCAACACCCCATATTAAACGCCTAAGAATATACCTGACTAGTAAGAATCTTAAAACCTATGGATTGATATGTCTACGAAAGAGAATCAAGCGTGTGTACAGCGGCATAAACGCAGCAGTGATAGGATTGGTGAGGTTCGGTGAGCAAATGCAGACCCTTTGAAGTCATATTGCATGGTACCCATTCCATGGTTCTCAACTCTCCAGGTTTAAGGGATTCTTCCTTCAGCTAAAACATGCATGTGGAACCCAGAGTATGATCCACCGTGTGATCGGGAAACGTGTTCAAATGTGTCTCAGTTTTCGTCCCCTGGTACTCGGGTGCAACATTCCAGACGCTTTACTAACACTCTCCCCACTTGGAGAGTCAGTGCCTTTAACCTCCTGTTTGGCCCAGTTTGCAATTTTTGTGGAAAATGAACAGGAATAGGGAGAACCAATGACAGACTAGCTGGAGGTGTCTGGACGGGCAAATTTAACTCTCATTTCCCACCAGGAAGAGGAATTAACCAAAGGCTCAGCGAGCCATGCCGGAACCACACTAGGGCCTGAAGCAATCCTGCGGTGTTGCAGCCAGCTCACAAGAAAGCCAGTTGAAAAAAGGAGCTCAGGGGCACTGTAAAATCACAAAACTTCAGAGTTATAAATGACAGCTATCGTCCAAAAATATATTGAAGTAAGGCTGCCAAGAGGACTTGAAAGCGGGGCAGAATTGCAGGAAACCGATTTCAGGAGGTAGACTGGAATTGCATGTAAAGCATAGGAAAAGAGGCAGAACGTCCACAATGATGCACTTGGCCAAAAAGGGCGTATGCGTTTTTTCCTGAATATATTCCTGAATATATTCAGGAAAAAACGCATACGCCCTTTTTGGCCAACCAAGCAAGCTTGCAAAGGAAATCTGCACTACAATGAAGTCTCACTGCCCCCCGGTCAAAAGGGCCATCTGAAAAAAGTGTAAAATCCAGAAAGGCAGGACAGGCCATGGAGAACTGGGAGCCTTGTTATGCTGATGGGCGGGATGTAAATTGCCAACAGCCACTCTGGAGAAGTATATGGTGTTTCCTGAAACATCTAAAAAACAAAGCAACAGAGCCTAGGGCACTTCCACTTATGGTCCTATAGATTAGGGAAATTAAAATCAAAAAGACACAGCCACCCCAAAGTTTGGGACGGCTCTGTTTACAAGAACCTCATTTACGGTACAAGTTCAATATCGCAGAAAGCGAAAAATGGATAAAGAAGTTGTGGTACTTACGTACAATGCAATATCACTCAGCAATGAAATCTATGTAATCAGGCCCTTAGCAGCATAATGAGTGGATTCAGGTACGATGATTCTAAGTAAAATAAGTCACACAGAAAAAGGAACATCATAAGGTATCACTAATACACGGAATGTAAACTTGGCTACACAGGAATTGAATTACAAAACAGAATAGGGTCTCAAATGTAGAAAACCAACTTATGCTTGCTTAAGGGGAAAGGTGAGTTGGGGTGCTGCATAAAACCAGAGATTGAAATTAGCACAGATACCTTTCCATAAGTCAAATATGTAATAGACAAGAGCTACTGCTTGCTCAATGAAGTGGACTCAACACCCCATATTAAACGCCTAAGAATATACCTGACTAGTAAGAATCTTAAAACCTATGGATTTATATGTCTCCGAAAGAGAATCAAGCGTGTGTACAGCAGCATAAACGCAGCAGTTATAGGATTGGTGAGGTTCGGTGAGCAAATGCAGACCCTTTGAAGTCATATTGCATGGTACCCATTCCATGCGTCTCAACTCTCCAGGTAAGGGATTCTTCCTTCAGCTAAAACATGCATGTGGAACCCAGAGTATGATCCACCGTGTGATCGGGAAACGTGTTCATATGTGTCTCAGTTTTCGTCCCCTGGTACTCGGGTGCAACATTCCAGACGCTTTACTAACACTCTCCCCACTTGGAGAGTCAGTGCCTTTAACCTCCTGTTTGGCCCAGTTTGCAATTTCTGTGGAAAATTAACAGGAATAGGGAGAAAAAATGACAGACTAGCTGGAGGTGTCTGGACGGGCAAATTTAACTCTCATTTCCCACCAGGAAGAGGAATTAACCAAAGGGTCATCGAGCCATGCCGAAACTACACTAGTGCTTGAAGCAATCCTGCGGTGTTGCGGCCAGCTCACAAGAAAGCGAGTTGAAGAAAGAAGCTCAGGGGCACTGTAATTCACAAACCTGCAGAGTTATAAATGACAGCTATCATCCAAAAATATATTGAAGTAAGGCTGCCAAGAGGACTTGAAAGCGGGGCAGAATTGCAGGAAACCGATTTCAGGAGGTAGACTGGAATTGCATGAAAAGCATAGGAAAAGAGGCAGAACGTCCACAATGATGCACTTGGCCAAAAAGGGCGTATGCATTTTTTCCTGAATATATTCAGGAAAAAACGCATACGCCCTTTTTGGCCAACCAAGCAAGCTTGCAAAGGAAATCTGCACTACAATGAAGTCTCACTGCCCCCTGGTCAAAAGGGACATCTGAAAAAAGTGTAAAATCCAGAAAGGCAGGACAGGCCATGGAGAACTGGGAGCCTTCTTATGCTGATGGGCGGGATGTAAATTGCCAACAGCCACTCTGGAGAAGTGTATGGTGTTTCCTGAAACATCTAAAAAACAAAGCAACAGAGCCTAGGGCACTTCCACTTATGGTCCTATAGATTAGGGAAATTAAAATCAAAAAGACACAGCCACCCCAAAGTTTGGGACGGCTCTGTTTACAAGAACCTCATTTACGGTACAAGTTCAATATCGCAGAAAGCGAAAAATGGATAAAGAAGTTGTGGTACTTACGTACAATGCAATATCACTCAGCAATGAAATCTATGTCATCAGGCCAGTAGCAGCATAATGAGTGGATTCAGGTACGATGATTCTAAGTGAAATAAGTCACACAGAAAAAGAAACATCATAAGGTATCACTAATACACGGAATGTAAACTTGCCTACACAGGAACTGAATTACAAAACAGAATTGGGTCTCAAATGTAGAAAACCAACTTATGCTTGCTTAAGGGGAAAGGTGAGTTGGGGTGCTGCATAAAACCAGAGATTGAAATTAACACAGATACCTTTCCATAAGCCAAATATGTAATAGACAAGAGCTACTGCTTGCTCAACGAAGTGGACTCAACACCCCATATTAAACGCCTAAGAATATACCTGACTAGTAAGAATCTTAAAACCTATGGATTTATATGTCTCCGAAAGAGAATCCAGCGTGTGTACAGCGGCATAAACGCAGCAGTGATAGGATTGGTGAGGTTCGGTGAGCAAATGCAGACCCTTTGAAGTCATATTGCATGGTACCCATTCCATGGGTCTCAACTCTCCAGGTTTAAGGGATTCTTCCTTCAGCTAAAACATGCATGTGGAACCCAGAGTATGATCCACCGTGTGATCGGGAAACGTGTTCAAATGTGTCTCAGTTTTCGTCCCCTGGTACTCGGGTGCAACATTCCAGACGCTTTACTAACACTCTCCCCACTTGGAGAGTCAGTGCCTTTAACCTCCTGTTTGGCCCAGTTTGCAATTTTTGTGGAAAATGAACAGGAATAGGGAGAACCAATGACAGACTAGCTGGAGGTGTCTGGACGGGCAAATTTAACTCTCATTTCCCACCAGGAAGAGGAATTAACCAAAGGCTCAGCGAGCCATGCCGGAACCACACTAGGGCCTGAAGCAATCCTGCGGTGTTTTGGCCAGCTCACAAGAAAGCGAGTTGAAGAAAGGAGCTCAGGGGCACTGTAATTCACAAACCTGCAGAGTTATAAATGACAGCTATCGTCCAAAAATATATTGAAGTAAGGCTGCCAAGAGGACTTGAAAGCGGGGCAGAATTGCAGGAAACCGATTTCAGGAGGTAGACTGGAATTGCATGTAAAGCAGAGGAAAAGAGGCAGAACGTCCACAATGATGCACTTGGCCAAAAAGGGCGTATGCGTTTTTTCCTGAATATATTCAGGAAAAAACGCATACGCCCTTTTTGGCCAACCAAGCAAGCTTGCAAAGGAAATCTGCACTACAATGAAGTCTCACTGCCCCCCGGTCAAAAGGGCCATCTGACAAAAGTGTAAAATCCAGGAAAGCAGGACAGGCCATGGAGAACTGGGAGCCTTGTTATGCTGATGGGCGGGATGTAAATTGCAAACAGCCACTCTGGAGAAGTGTATGGTGTTTCCTGAAACATCTAAAAAACAAAGCAACAGAGCCTAGGGCACTTCCACTTATGGTCCTATAGATTAGGGAAATTAAAATCAAAAAGACACAGCCACCCCAAAGTTTGGGACGGCTCTGTTTACAAGAACCTCGTTTCCGGTACAAGTTCAATATCGCAGAAAGCGAAAAATGGATAAAGAAGTTGTGGTACTTACGTACAATGCAATATCACTCAGCAATGAAATCTATGTCATCAGGCCAGTAGAAGCATAATGAGTGGATTCAGGTATGATGATTCTAAGTGAAATAAGTCACACAGAAAAAGAAACATCATAAGGTATCACTAATACACGGAATGTAAACTTGGCTACACAGGAACTGAATTACAAAACAGAATAGGGTCTCAAATGTAGAAAACCAACTTATGCTTGCTTAAGGGGAAAGGTGAGTTGGCGTGCTGCATAAAACCAGAGATTGAAATTAGCATAGATACCTTTCCATAAGTCAAATATGTAATAGACAAGAGCTACTGCTTGCTCAACGAAGTGGACTCAACACCACATATTAAACGCCTAAGAATATACCTGACTAGTAAGAATCTTAAAACCTATGGATTTATATGTCTCCGAAAGAGAATCCAGCGTGTGTACAGCGGCATAAACGCAGCAGTGATAGGATTGGTGAGGTTCGGTGAGCAAATGCAGACCCTTTGAAGTCATATTGCCTGGTACCCATTCCATGGTTCTCAACTCTCCAGGTTTAAGGGATTCTTCCTTCAGCTAAAACATGCATGTGGAACCCAGAGGATGATCCACCGTGTGATCGGGAAACGTGTTCAAATGTGTCTCAGTTTTCGTCCCCTGGTACTCGGGTGCAACATTCCAGACGCTTTACTAACACTCTCCCCACTTGGAGAGTCAGTGCCTTTAACCTCCTGTTTGGCCCAGTTTGCAATTTCTGCGGAAAATGAACAGGAATAGGGAGAACCAATGAGAGACTAGCTGGAGGTGTCTGGACGGGTAAATTTAACTCTCATTTCCCACCAAGAAGAGGAATTAACCAAAGGCTCAGCGAGCCATGCCGGAACCACACTAGGGCCTGAAGCAATCCTGCGGTGTTGCGGCCAGCTCACAAGAAAGCGAGTTGAAGAAAGGAGCTCAGGGGCCCTGTAATTCACACACCTGCAGAGTTATAAATGACAGCTATCGTCCAAAAATATATTGAAGTAAGGCTGCCAAGAGGACTTGAAAGCGGGGCAGAATTGCAGGAAACCGATTTCAGGAGGTAGACTGGAATTGCATGTAAAGCATAGGAAAAGAGGCAGAACGTCCACAATGATGCACTTGGCCAAAAAGGGCGTATGCGTTTATTCCTGAATATATTCAGGAAAAAACGCATACGCCCTTTTTGGCCAACCAAGCAAGCTTGCAAAGGAAATCTGCACTACAATGAAGTCTCACTGCCCCCCGGTCAAAAGGGCCATCTGAAAAAAGTGTAAAATCCAGAAAGGCAGGACAGGCCATGGAGAACTGGGAGCCTTGTTATGCTGATGGGCGGGATGTAAATTGCCAACAGCCACTCTGGAGAAGTGTATGGTGTTTCCTGAAACATCTAAAAAACAAAGCAACAGAGCCTAGGGCACTTCCACTTATGGTCCTATAGATTAGGGAAATTAAAATCAAAAAGACACAGCCACCCCAAAGTTTGGGACGGCTCTGTTTACAAGAACCTCATTTACGGTACAAGTTCAATATCGCAGAAAGCGAAAAATGGATAAAGAAGTTGTGGTACTTACGTACAATGCAATATCACTCAGCAATGAAATCTATGTCATCAGGCCAGTAGCAGCATAATGAGTGGATTCAGGTACGATGATTCTAAGTGAAATAAGTCACACAGAAAAAGAAACATCATAAGGTATCACTAATACACGGAATGTAAACATGGCTACACAGGAACTGAATTACAAAACAGAATAGGGTCTCAAATGAAGAAAACCAACTTACGCTTGCTTAAGAGGAAAGGTTAGTTGGGGTGCTGCATAAAACCAGAGATTGAAATTAACACAGATACCTTTCCATAAGCCAAATATGTAATAGACAAGAGCTACTGCTTGCTCAACGAAGTGGACTCAACACCCCATATTAAACGCCTAAGAATATACCTGACTAGTAAGAATCTTAAAACCTATGGATTGATATGTCTACGAAAGAGAATCAAGCGTGTGTACAGCGGCATAAACGCAGCAGTGATAGGATTGGTGAGGTTCGGTGAGCAAATGCAGACCCTTTGAAGTCATATTGCATGGTACCCATTCCATGGTTCTCAACTCTCCAGGTTTAAGGGATTCTTCCTTCAGCTAAAACATGCATGTGGAACCCAGAGTATGATCCACCGTGTGATCGGGAAACGTGTTCAAATGTGTCTCAGTTTTCGTCCCCTGGTACTCGGGTGCAACATTCCAGATGCTTTACTAACACTCTCCCCACTTGGAGAGTCAGTGCCTTTAACCTCCTGTTTGGCCCAGTTTGCAATTTCTGTGGAAAATTAACAGGAATAGGGAGAACCAATGACAGACTAGCTGGAGGTGTCTGGACGGGCAAATTTAACTCTCATTTCCCACCAGGAAGAGGAATTAACCAAAGGCTCAGCGAGCCATGCCGGAACCACACTAGGGCCTGAAGCAATCCTGCGGTGTTGCGGCCAGCTCACAAGAAAGCCAGTTGAAAAAAGGAGCTCAGGGGCACTGTAATTCACAAAACTTCAGAGTTATAAATGACAGCTATCGTCAAAAAATATATTGAAGGAAGGCTACCAAGAGGACTTGAAAGCGGGGCAGAATTGCAGGAAACCGATTTCAGGAGGTAGACTGGAATTACATGTAAAGCATAGGAAAAGAGGAAGAATGTCCACAATGATGCACTTGGCCAAAAAGGGCGTATGCGTTTTTTCCTGAATATATTCCTGAATATATTCAGGAAAAAACGCATACGCCCTTTTTGGCCAACCAAGCAAGCTTGCAAAGGAAATCTGCACTACAATGAAGTCTCACTGCCCCCCGGTCAAAAGGGCCATCTGAAAAAATTGTAAAATCCAGAAAGGCAGGACAGGCCATGGAGAACTGGGAGCCTTCTTATGCTGATGGGCGGGATGTAAATTGCCAACAGCCACTCTGGAGAAGTGTGTGGTGTTTCCTGAAACATCTAAAAAACAAAGCAACAGAGCCTAGGGCACTTCCACTTATGGTCCTATAGATTAGGGAAATTAAAATCAAAAAGACACAGTCACCCCAAAGTTTGGGATGGCTATGTTTACAAGAACCTCATTTACGGTACAAGTTCAATATCGCAGAAAGCAAAAAATGGATAAAGAAGTTGTGGTACTTACGTACAATGCAATATCACTCAGCAATGAAATCTATGTCATCAGGCCAGTAGCAGCATAATGAGTGAATTCAGGTACTATGATTCTAAGTAAAATAAGTCACACAGAAAAAGAAACATCATAAGGTATCACTAATACACGGAATGTAAACTTGGCTACACAGGAACTGAATTACAAAACAGAATAGGGTCTCAAATGTAGAAAACCAACTTATGCTTGCTTAAGGGGAAAGGTGAGTTGGGGTGCTGCATAAAACCAGAGATTGAAATTAGCACAGATACATTTCCATAAGTCAAATATGTAATAGACAAGAGCTACTGCTTGCTCAACGAAGTGGACTCAACACCCCATATTAAACGCCTAAGAATATACCTGACTAGTAAGAATCTTAAAGCCTATGGATTTATATGTCTCCGAAAGAGAATCAAGCGTGTGTACAGCGGCATAAATGCAGCAGTGATAGGATTGGTGAGGTTCGGTGAGCAAATGCAGACCCTTTGAAGTCATATTGCATGGTACACATTCCATGCGTCTCAACTCTCCAGGTAAGGGATTCTTCCTTCAGCTAAAACATGCATGTGGAACCCAGAGTATGATCCACCATGTGATCGGGAAACGTGTTCATATGTGTCTCAGTTTTCGTCCCCTGGTACTCGGGTGCAACATTCCAGACGCTTTACTAACACTCTCCCCACTTGGAGAGTCAGTGCCTTTAACCTCCTGTTTGGCCCAGTTTGCAATTTCTGTGGAAAATTAACAGGAATAGAGAGAACCAATGACAGACTAGCTGGAGGTGTCTGGACGGGCAAATTTAACTCTCATTTCCCACCAGGAAGAGGAATTAACCAAAGGCTCAGCGAGCCATGCCGAAACTACACTAGGGCCTGAAGCAATCCTGCGGTGTTGCGGCCAGCTCACAAGAAAGCGAGTTGAAGAAAGAAGCTCAGGGGCACTGTAATTCACAAACCTGCAGAGTTATAAATGACAGCTATCATCCAAAAATATATTGAAGTAAGGCTGCCAAGAGGACTTGAAAGCGGGGCAGAATTGCAGGAAACCGATTTCAGGAGGTAGACTGGAATTGCATGAAAAGCATAGGAAAAGAGGCAGAACGTCCAGAATGATGCACTTGGCCAAAAAGGGCGTATGCGTTTTTTCCTGAATATATTCAGGAAAAAACGCATACGCCCTTTTTGGCCAACCAAGCAAGCTTGCAAAGGAAATCTGCACTACAATGAAGTCTCAGTGCCCCGCAGTCAAAAGGGCCATCTGAAAAAAGTGTAAAATCCAGAAAGGCAGGACAGGCCATGGAGAACTGGGAGCCTTCTTATGCTGATGGGCGGGATGTAAATTGCAAACAGCCACTCTGGAGAAGTGTATGGTGTTTCCTGAAACATCTAAAAAACAAAGCAACAGAGCCTAGGGCACTTCCACTTATGGTCCTATAGCTTAGGGAAATTAAAATCAAAAAGACACAGCCACCCCAAAGTTCGGGATGGCTCTGTTTACAAGAACCTCGTTTACGGTACAAGTTCAATATCGCAGAAAGCGAAAAATGGATAAAGAAGTTGTGATACTTACGTACAATGCAATATCACTCAGCAATGAAATCTATGTCATCAGGCCAGTAGCAGCATAATGAGTGGATTCAGGTACGATGATTCTAAGTGAAATAAATCACACAGAAAAAGAAACATCATAAGGTATCACTAATACACGGAATGTAAACATGGCTACACAGGAACTGAATTACAAAACAGAATAGGGTCTCAAATGAAGAAAACCAACTTTCGCTGGCTTAAGAGGAAAGGTTAGTTGGGGTGCTGCATAAAACCAGAGATTGAAATTAACACAGATACCTTTCCATAAGCCAAATATGTAATAGACAAGAGCTACTGCTTGCTCAACGAAGTGGACTCAACACCCCATATTAAACGCCTAAGAATATACCTGACTAGTAAGAATCTTAAAACCTATGGATTGATATGTCTACAAAAGAGAATCAAGCGTGTGTACAGCGGCATAAACGCAGCAGTGATAGGATTGGTGAGGTTCGGTGAGCAAATGCAGACCCTTTGAAGTCATATTGCATGGTACCCATTCCATGGTTCTCAACTCTCCAGGTTTAAGGGATTCTTCCTTCAGCTAAAACATGCATGTGGAACCCAGAGTATGATCCACCGTGTGATCGGGAAACGTGTTCAAATGTGTCTCAGTTTTCGTCCCCTGGTACTCGGGTGCAACATTCCAGACGCTTTACTAACACTCTCCCCACTTGGAGAGTCAGGGCCTTTAACCTCCTGTTTGGCCCAGTTTGCAATTTCTGCGGAAAATGAACAGGAATAGGGAGAACCAATGAGAGACTAGCTGGAGGTGTCTGGACGGGCAAATTTAACTCTCATTTCCCACCAGGAAGAGGAATTAACCAAAGGCTCAGCGAGCCATGCCGGAACAACACTAGGGCCTGAAGCAATCCTGCGGTGTTGCGGCCAGCTCACAAAAAAGCCAGTTGAAAAAAGGAGCTCAGGGGCACTGTAATTCACAAAGCTTCAGAGTTATAAATGACAGCTATCGTCCAAAAATATATTGAAGTAAGGCTGCCAAGAGGACTTGAAAGCGGGGAAGAATTGCAGGAAACCGATTTCAGGAGGTAGACTGGAATTGCATGTAAAGCATAGGAAAAGAGGCAGAACGTCCACAATGATGCACTTGGCCAAAAAGGGCGTATGCGTTTATTCCTGAATATATTCAGGAAAAAACGCATACGCCCTTTTTGGCCAACCAAGCAAGCTTGCAAAGGAAATCTGCACTACAATGAAGTCTCACTGCCCCCCGGTCAAAAGGGCCATCTGAAAAAACTGTAAAATCCAGAAAAGCAGGACAGGCCATGGAGAACTGGGAGCCTTGTTATGCTGATGGGCGGGATGTAAATTGCCAACAGCCACTCTGGAGAAGTGTATGGTGTTTCCTGAAACATCTAAAAAACAAAGCAACAGAGCCTAGGGCACTTCCACTTATGGTCCTATAGATTAGGGAAATTAAAATCAAAAAGACACAGCCACCCCAAAGTTTGGGACGGCTCTGTTTACAAGAACCTCGTTTCCGGTACAAGTTCAATATCGCAGAAAGCGAAAAATGGATAAAGAAGTTGTGGTACTTACGTACAATGCAATATCACTCAGCAATGAAATCTATGTCATCAGGCCAGTAGAAGCATAATGAGTGGATTCAGGTACGATGATTCTAAGTGAAATAAGTCACACAGAAAAAGAAACATCATAAGGTATCACTAATACACGGAATGTAAACTTGGCTACACAGGAACTGAATTACAAAACAGAATAGGGTCTCAAATGTAGAAAACCAACTTATGCTTGCTTAAGGGGAAAGGTGAGTTGGGGTGCTGCATAAAACCAGAGATTGAAATTAGCATAGATACCTTTCCATAAGTCAAATATGTAATAGACAAGAGCTACTGCTTGCTCAACGAAGTGGACTCAACACCCCATATTAAACGCCTAAGAATATACCTGACTAGTAAGAATCTTAAAACCTATGGATTTATATGTCTCCGAAAGAGAATCCAGCGTGTGTACAGCGGCATAAACGCAGCAGTGATAGGATTGGTGAGGTTCGGTGAGCAAATGCAGACCCTTTGAAGTCATATTGCCTGGTACCCATTCCATGGTTCTCAACTCTCCAGGTTTAAGGGATTCTTCCTTCAGCTAAAACATGCATGTGGAACCCAGAGGATGATCCACCGTGTGATCGGGAAACGTGTTCAAATGTGTCTCAGTTTTCGTCCCCTGGTACTCGGGTGCAACATTCCAGACGCTTTACTAACACTCTCCCCACTTGGAGAGTCAGTGCCTTTAACCTCCTGTTTGGCCCAGTTTGCAATTTCTGTGGAAAATTAACAGGAATAGGGAGAACCAATGACAGACTAGCTGGAGGTGTCTGGACGGGCAAATTTAACTCTCATTTCCCACCAGGAAGAGGAATTAACCAAAGGCTCAGCGAGCCATGCCGGAACCACACTAGGGCCTGAAGAAATCCTGCGGTGTTGCAGCCAGCTCACAAGAAAGCCAGTTGAAAAAAGGAGCTCAGGGGCACTGTAAAATCACAAAACTTCAGAGTTATAAATGACAGCTATCGTCCAAAAATATATTGAAGTAAGGCTGCCAAGAGGACTTGAAAGCGGGGCAGAATTGCAGGAAACCAATTTCAGGAGGTAGACTGGAATTGCATGTAAAGCATAGGAAAAGAGGCAGAACGTCCACAATGATGCACTTGGCCAAAAAGGGCGTATGCGTTTTTTCCTGAATATATTCCTGAATATATTCAGGAAAAAACGCATACGCCCTTTTTGGCCAACCAAGCAAGCTTGCAAAGGAAATCTGCACTACAATGAAGTCTCACTGCCCCCCGGTCAAAAGGGCCATCTGAAAAAAGTGTAAAATCCAGAAAGGCAGGACAGGCCATGGAGAACTGGGAGCCTTGTTATGCTGATGGGCGGGATGTAAATTGCCAACAGCCACTCTGGAGAAGTATATGGTGTTTCCTGAAACATCTAAAAAACAAAGCAACAGAGCCTAGGGCACTTCCACTTATGGTCCTATAGATTAGGGAAATTAAAATCAAAAAGACACAGCCACCCCAAAGTTTGGGACGGCTCTGTTTACAAGAACCTCATTTACGGTACAAGTTCAATATCGCAGAAAGCGAAAAATGGATAAAGAAGTTGTGGTACTTACGTACAATGCAATATCACTCAGCAATGAAATCTATGTCATCAGGCCAGTAGCAGCATAATGAGTGGATTCAGGTACGATGATTCTAAGTAAAATAAGTCACACAGAAAAAGGAACATCATAAGGTATCACTAATACACGGAATGTAAACTTGGCTACACAGGAATTGAATTACAAAACAGAATAGGGTCTCAAATGTAGAAAACCAACTTATGCTTGCTTAAGGGGAAAGGTGAGTTGGGGTGCTGCATAAAACCAGAGATTGAAATTAGCACAGATACCTTTCCATAAGTCAAATATGTAATAGACAAGAGCTACTGCTTGCTCAATGAAGTGGACTCAACACCCCATATTAAACGCCTAAGAATATACCTGACTAGTAAGAATCTTAAAACCTATGGATTTATATGTCTCCGAAAGAGAATCAAGCGTGTGTACAGCAGCATAAACGCAGCAGTTATAGGATTGGTGAGGTTCGGTGAGCAAATGCAGACCCTTTGAAGTCATATTGCATGGTACCCATTCCATGCGTCTCAACTCTCCAGGTAAGGGATTCTTCCTTCAGCTAAAACATGCATGTGGAACCCAGAGTATGATCCACCGTGTGATCGGGAAACGTGTTCATATGTGTCTCAGTTTTCGTCCCCTGGTACTCGGGTGCAACATTCCAGACGCTTTACTAACACTCTCCCCACTTGGAGAGTCAGTGCCTTTAACCTCCTGTTTGGCCCAGTTTGCAATTTCTGTGGAAAATTAACAGGAATAGGGAGAAAAAATGACAGACTAGCTGGAGGTGTCTGGACGGGCAAATTTAACTCTCATTTCCCACCAGGAAGAGGAATTAACCAAAGGCTCATCGAGCCATGCCGAAACTACACTAGTGCTTGAAGCAATCCTGCGGTGTTGCGGCCAGCTCACAAGAAAGCGAGTTGAAGAAAGAAGCTCAGGGGCACTGTAATTCACAAACCTGCAGAGTTATAAATGACAGCTATCATCCAAAAATATATTGAAGTAAGGCTGCCAAGAGGACTTGAAAGCGGGGCAGAATTGCAGGAAACCGATTTCAGGAGGTAGACTGGAATTGCATGTAAAGCATAGGAAAAGAGGCAGAACGTCCACAATGATGCACTTGGCCAAAAAGGGCGTATGCGTTTTTTCCTGAATATATTCCTGAATATATTCAGGAAAAAACGCATACGCCCTTTTTGGTCAACCAAGCAAGCTTGCAAAGGAAATCTGCACTACAATGAAGTCTCACTGCCCCCCGGTCAAAAGGGCCATCTGAAAAAAGTGTAAAATCCAGAAAGGCAGGACAGGCCATGGAGAACTGGGAGCCTTGTTATGCTGATGGGCGGGATGTAAATTGCCAACAGCCACTCTGGAGAAGTATATGGTGTTTCCTGAAACATCTAAAAAACAAAGCAACAGAGCCTAGGGCACTTCCACTTATGGTCCTATAGATTAGGGAAATTAAAATCAAAAAGACACAGCCACCCCAAACTTTGGGACGGCTCTGTTTACAAGAACCTCATTTACGGTACAAGTTCAATATCGCAGAAAGCGAAAAATGGATAAAGAAGTTGTGGTACTTACGTACAATGCAATATCACTCAGCAATGAAATCTATGTCATCAGGCCAGTAGCAGCATAATGAGTGGATTCAGGTACGATGATTCTAAGTAAAATAAGTCACACAGAAAAAGGAACATCATAAGGTATCACTAATACACGGAATGTAAACTTGGCTACACAGGAATTGAATTACAAAACAGAATAGGGTCTCAAATGTAGAAAACCAACTTATGCTTGCTTAAGGGGAAAGGTGAGTTGGGGTGCTGCATAAAACCAGAGATTGAAATTAGCACAGATACCTTTCCATAAGTCAAATATGTAATAGACAAGAGCTACTGCTTGCTCAATGAAGTGGACTCAACACCCCATATTAAACGCCTAAGAATATACCTGACTAGTAAGAATCTTAAAACCTATGGATTTATATGTCTCCGAAAGAGAATCAAGCGTGTGTACAGCAGCATAAACGCAGCAGTTATAGGATTGGTGAGGTTCGGTGAGCAAATGCAGACCCTTTGAAGTCATATTGCATGGTACCCATTCCATGCGTCTCAACTCTCCAGGTAAGGGATTCTTCCTTCAGCTAAAACATGCATGTGGAACCCAGAGTATGATCCACCGTGTGATCGGGAAACGTGTTCATATGTGTCTCAGTTTTCGTCCCCTGGTACTCGGGTGCAACATTCCAGACGCTTTACTAACACTCTCCCCACTTGGAGAGTCAGTGCCTTTAACCTCCTGTTTGGCCCAGTTTGCAATTTCTGTGGAAAATTAACAGGAATAGGGAGAAAAAATGACAGACTAGCTGGAGGTGTCTGGACGGGCAAATTTAACTCTCATTTCCCACCAGGAAGAGGAATTAACCAAAGGCTCATCGAGCCATGCCGAAACTACACTAGTGCTTGAAGCAATCCTGCGGTGTTGCGGCCAGCTCACAAGAAAGCGAGTTGAAGAAAGAAGCTCAGGGGCACTGTAATTCACAAACCTGCAGAGTTATAAATGACAGCTATCATCCAAAAATATATTGAAGTAAGGCTGCCAAGAGGACTTGAAAGCGGGGCAGAATTGCAGGAAACCGATTTCAGGAGGTAGACTGGAATTGCATGAAAAGCATAGGAAAAGAGGCAGAACGTCCACAATGATGCACTTGGCCAAAAAGGGCGTATGCATTTTTTCCTGAATATATTCAGGAAAAAACGCATACGCCCTTTTTGGCCAACCAAGCAAGCTTGCAAAGGAAATCTGCACTACAATGAAGTCTCACTGCCCCCTGGTCAAAAGGGACATCTGAAAAAAGTGTAAAATCCAGAAAGGCAGGACAGGCCATGGAGAACTGGGAGCCTTCTTATGCTGATGGGCGGGATGTAAATTGCCAACAGCCACTCTGGAGAAGTGTATGGTGTTTCCTGAAACATCTAAAAAACAAAGCAACAGAGCCTAGGGCACTTCCACTTATGGTCCTATAGATTAGGGAAATTAAAATCAAAAAGACACAGCCACCCCAAAGTTTGGGACGGCTCTGTTTACAAGAACCTCATTTACGGTACAAGTTCAATATCGCAGAAAGCGAAAAATGGATAAAGAAGTTGTGGTACTTACGTACAATGCAATATCACTCAGCAATGAAATCTATGTCATCAGGCCAGTAGCAGCATAATGAGTGGATTCAGGTACGATGATTCTAAGTGAAATAAGTCACACAGAAAAAGAAACATCATAAGGTATCACTAATACACGGAATGTAAACTTGCCTACACAGGAACTGAATTACAAAACAGAATTGGGTCTCAAATGTAGAAAACCAACTTATGCTTGCTTAAGGGGAAAGGTGAGTTGGGGTGCTGCATAAAACCAGAGATTGAAATTAACACAGATACCTTTCCATAAGCCAAATATGTAATAGACAAGAGCTACTGCTTGCTCAACGAAGTGGACTCAACACCCCATATTAAACGCCTAAGAATATACCTGACTAGTAAGAATCTTAAAACCTATGGATTTATATGTCTCCGAAAGAGAATCCAGCGTGTGTACAGCGGCATAAACGCAGCAGTGATAGGATTGGTGAGGTTCGGTGAGCAAATGCAGACCCTTTGAAGTCATATTGCATGGTACCCATTCCATGGGTCTCAACTCTCCAGGTTTAAGGGATTCTTCCTTCAGCTAAAACATGCATGTGGAACCCAGAGTATGATCCACCGTGTGATCGGGAAACGTGTTCAAATGTGTCTCAGTTTTCGTCCCCTGGTACTCGGGTGCAACATTCCAGACGCTTTACTAACACTCTCCCCACTTGGAGAGTCAGTGCCTTTAACCTCCTGTTTGGCCCAGTTTGCAATTTTTGTGGAAAATGAACAGGAATAGGGAGAACCAATGACAGACTAGCTGGAGGTGTCTGGACGGGCAAATTCAACTCTCATTTCCCACCAGGAAGAGGAATTAACCAAAGGCTCAGCGAGCCATGCCGGAACCACACTAGGGCCTGAAGCAATCCTGCGGTGTTGTGGCCAGCTCACAAGAAAGCGAGTTGAAGAAAGGAGCTCAGGGGCACTGTAATTCACAAACCTGCAGAGTTATAAATGACAGCTATCGTCCAAAAATATATTGAAGTAAGGCTGCCAAGAGGACTTGAAAGCGGGGCAGAATTGCAGGAAACCGATTTCAGGAGGTAGACTGGAATTGCATGTAAAGCATAGGAAAAGAGGCAGAACGTCCACAATGATGCACTTGGCCAAAAAGGGCGTATGCGTTTATTCCTGAATATATTCAGGAAAAAACGCATACGCCCTTTTTGGCCAACCAAGCAAGCTTGCAAAGGAAATCTGCACTACAATGAAGTCTCACTGCCCCCCGGTCAAAAGGGCCATCTGAAAAAAGTGTAAAATCCAGAAAGGCAGGACAGGCCATGGAGAACTGGGAGCCTTGTTATGCTGATGGGCGGGATGTAAATTGCCAACAGCCACTCTGGAGAAGTGTATGGTGTTTCCTGAAACATCTAAAAAACAAAGCAACAGAGCCTAGGGCACTTCCACTTATGGTCCTATAGATTAGGGAAATTAAAATCAAAAAGACACAGCCACCCCAAAGTTTGGGACGGCTCTGTTTACAAGAACCTCGTTTCCGGTACAAGTTCAATATCGCAGAAAGCGAAAAATGGATAAAGAAGTTGTGGTACTTACGAACAATGCAATATCACTCAGCAATGAAATCTATGTCATCAGGCCAGTAGAAGCATAATGAGTGGATTCAGGTACGATGATTCTAAGTGAAATAAGTCACACAGAAAAAGAAACATCATAAGGTATCACTAATACACGGAATGTAAACTTGGCTACACAGGAACTGAATTACAAAACAGAATAGGGTCTCAAATGTAGAAAACCAACTTATGCTTGCTTAAGGGGAAAGGTGAGTTGGGGTGCTGCATAAAACCAGAGATTGAAATTAGCATAGATACCTTTCCATAAGTCAAATATGTAATAGACAAGAGCTACTGCTTGCTCAGCGAAGTGGACTCAACACCCCATATTAAACGCCTAAGAATATACCTGACTAGTAAGAATCTTAAAACCTATGGATTTATATGTCTCCGAAAGAGAATCCAGCGTGTGTACAGCGGCATAAACGCAGCAGTGATAGGATTGGTGAGGTTCGGTGAGCAAATGCAGACCCTTTGAAGTCATATTGCCTGGTACCCATTCCATGGTTCTCAACTCTCCAGGTTTAAGGGATTCTTCCTTCAGCTAAAACATGCATGTGGAACCCAGAGGATGATCCACCGTGTGATCGGGAAACGTGTTCAAATGTGTCTCAGTTTTCGTCCCCTGGTACTCGGGTGCAACATTCCAGACGCTTTATTAACACTCTCCCCACTTGGAGAGTCAGTGCCTTTAACCTCCTGTTTGGCCCAGTTTGCAATTTCTGCGGAAAATGAACAGGAATAGGGAGAACCAATGAGAGACTAGCTGGAGGTGTCTGGACGGGTAAATTTAACTCTCATTTCCCACCAAGAAGAGGAATTAACCAAAGGCTCAGCGAGCCATGCCGGAACCACACTAGGGCCTGAAGCAATCCTGCGGTGTTGCGGCCAGCTCACAAGAAAGCGAGTTGAAGAAAGGAGCTCAGGGGCCCTGTAATTCACACACCTGCAGAGTTATAAATGACAGCTATCGTCCAAAAATATATTGAAGTAAGGCTGCCAAGAGGACTTGAAAGCGGGGCAGAATTGCAGGAAACCGATTTCAGGAGGTAGACTGGAATTGCATGTAAAGCATAGGAAAAGAGGCAGAACGTCCACAATGATGCACTTGGCCAAAAAGGGCGTATGCGTTTATTCCTGAATATATTCAGGAAAAAACGCATACGCCCTTTTTGGCCAACCAAGCAAGCTTGCAAAGGAAATCTGCACTACAATGAAGTCTCACTGCCCCCCGGTCAAAAGGGCCATCTGAAAAAAGTGTAAAATCCAGAAAGGCAGGACAGGCCATGGAGAACTGGGAGCCTTGTTATGCTGATGGGCATGATGTAAATTGCCAACAGCCACTCTGGAGAAGTGTATGGTGTTTCCTGAAACATCTAAAAAACAAAGCAACAGAGCCTAGGGCACTTCCACTTATGGTCCTATAGATTAGGGAAATTAAAATCAAAAAGACACAGCCACCAGTAAGTTTGGGACGGCTCTGTTTACAAGAACCTCGTTTACGGTACAAGTTCAATATCGCAGAAAGCGAAAAATGGATAAAGAAGTTGTGGTACTTACGTACAATGCAATATCACTCAGCAATGAAATCTATGTCATCAGGTCAGTAGCAGCATAATGAGTGGATTCAGGTACGATGATTCTAAGTGAAATAAGTCACACAGAAAAAGAAACATCATAAGATATCACTAATACACGGAATGTAAACTTGGCTACACAGGAACTGAATTACAAAACAGAATAGGGTCTCAAATGTAGAAAACCAACTTATGCTTGCTTAAGGGGAAAGGTGAGTTGGGGTGCTGCATAAAACCAGAGATTGAAATTAGCACAGATAACTTTCCATAAGCCAAATATGTAATAGACAAGAGCTACTGCTTGCTCAACGAAGTGGACTCAACACCCCATATTAAACGCCTAAGAATATACCTGACTAGTAAGAATCTTAAAACCTATGGATTTATATGTCTCCGAAAGAGAATCAAGCGTGTGTACAGCGGCATAAACGCAGCAGTGATAGGATTGGTGAGGTTCGGTGAGCAAATGCAGACCCTTTGAAGTCATATTGCATGGTACCCATTCCATGGTTCTCAACTCTCCAGGTTTAAGGGATTCTTCCTTCAGCTAAAACATGCATGTGGAACCCAGAGGATGATCCACCGTGTGATCGGGAAACGTGTTCAAATGTGTCTCAGTTTTCGTCCCCTGGTACTTGGGTGCAACATTCCAGACGCTTTACTAACACTCTCCCCACTTGGAGAGTCAGTGCCTTTAACCTCCTGTTTGGCCCAGTTTGCAATTTCTGCGGAAAATGAACAGGAATAGGGAGAACCAATGAGAGACTAGCTGGAGGTGTCTGGACGGGTAAATTTAACTCTCATTTCCCACCAAGAAGAGGAATTAACCAAAGGCTCAGCGAGCCATGCCGGAACCACACTAGGGCCTGAAGCAATCCTGCGGTGTTGCGGCCAGCTCACAAGAAAGCGAGTTGAAGAAAGGAGCTCAGGGGCCCTGTAATTCACACACCTGCAGAGTTATAAATGACAGCTATCGTCCAAAAATATATTGAAGTAAGGCTGCCAAGAGGACTTGAAAGCGGGGCAGAATTGCAGGAAACCGATTTCAGGAGGTAGACTGGAATTGCATGTAAAGCATAGGAAAAGAGGCAGAACGTCCACAATGATGCACTTGGCCAAAAAGGGCGTATGCGTTTATTCCTGAATATATTCAGGAAAAAACGCATACGCCCTTTTTGGCCAACCAAGCAAGCTTGCAAAGGAAATCTGCACTACAATGAAGTCTCACTGCCCCCCGGTCAAAAGGGCCATCTGAAAAAAGTGTAAAATCCAGAAAGGCAGGACAGGCCATGGAGAACTGGGAGCCTTGTTATGCTGATGGGCATGATGTAAATTGCCAACAGCCACTCTGGAGAAGTGTATGGTGTTTCCTGAAACATCTAAAAAACAAAGCAACAGAGCCTAGGGCACTTCCACTTATGGTCCTATAGATTAGGGAAATTAAAATCAAAAAGACACAGCCACCAGTAAGTTTGGGACGGCTCTGTTTACAAGAACCTCGTTTACGGTACAAGTTCAATATCGCAGAAAGCGAAAAATGGATAAAGAAGTTGTGGTACTTACGTACAATGCAATATCACTCAGCAATGAAATCTATGTCATCAGGTCAGTAGCAGCATAATGAGTGGATTCAGGTACGATGATTCTAAGTGAAATAAGTCACACAGAAAAAGAAACATCATAAGATATCACTAATACACGGAATGTAAACTTGGCTACACAGGAACTGAATTACAAAACAGAATAGGGTCTCAAATGTAGAAAACCAACTTATGCTTGCTTAAGGGGAAAGGTGAGTTGGGGTGCTGCATAAAACCAGAGATTGAAATTAGCACAGATACCTTTCCATAAGTCAAATATGTAATAGACAAGAGCTACTGCTTGCTCAATGAAGTGGACTCAACACCCCATATTAAACGCCTAAGAATATACCTGACTAGTAAGAATCTTAAAACCTATGGATTTTTATGTCTCCGAAAGAGAATCAAGCGTGTGTACAGCGGCATAAACGCAGCAGTGATAGGATTGGTGAGGTTCGGTGAGCAAATGCAGACCCTTTGAAGTCATATTGCATGGTACCCATTCCATGGGTCTCAACTCTCCAGGTTTAAGGGATTCTTCCTTCAGCTAAAACATGCATGTGGAACCCAGAATATGATCCACCGTGTGATCGGGAAACGTGTTCAAATGTGTCTCAGTTTTCGTCCCCTGGTACTCGGGTGCAACATTCCAGACGCTTTACTAACACTCTCCCCACTTGAGAGTCAGTGCCTTTAACCTCCTGTTTGGCCCAGTTTGCAATTTCTGCGGAAAATGAACAGGAATAGTGAGAACCAATGAGAGACTAGCTGGAGGAGTCTGTACGGGCAAATTTAACTCTCATTTCCCACCAGGAAGAGGAATTAACCAAAGACTCAGCGAGCCATGCAGGAACCACACTAGGGCCTGAAGCAATCCTGCGGTGTTGCGGCCAGCTCACAAGAAAGCGAGTTGAAGAAAGGAGCTCAGGGGCACTGCAATTCACACACCTGCAGAATTATAAATGACAGCTATCGTCCAAAAATATATTGAAGTTAGGCTGCCAAGAGGACTTGAAAGTGGGGCAGAATTGCAGGAAACCGATTTCAGGAGGTAGACTGGAATTGCATGTAAAGCATAGGAAAAGAGGCAGAACGTCCACAATGATGCACTTGGCCAAAAAGGGCGTATGCGTTTTTTCCTGAATATATTCAGGAAAAAACGCATACGCCCTTTTTGGCCAACCAAGCAAGCTTGCAAAGGAAATCTGCACTACAATGAAGTCTCAGTGCCCCGCAGTCAAAAGGGCCATCTGAAAAAAGTGTAAAATCCAGAAAGGCAGGACAGGCCATGGAGAACTGGGAGCCTTGTTATGCTGATGGGCGTGATGTAAATTGCCAACAGCCACTCTGGAGAAGTGTATGGTGTTTCCTGAAACATCTAAAAAACAAAGCAACAGAGCCTAGGGCACTTCCACTTATGGTCCTATAGATTAGGGAAATTAAAATCAAAAAGACACAGCCACCCCAAAGTTTGGGACGGCTCTGTTTACAAGAACCTCATTTACGGTACAAGTTCAATATCGCAGAAAGCGAAAAATGGATAAAGAAGTTGTGGTACTTACGTACAATGCAATATCACTCAGCAATGAAATCTATGTCATCAGGCCAGTAGCAGCATAATGAGTGGATTCAGGTACGATGATTCTAAGTAAAATAAGTCACACAGAAAAAGGAACATCATAAGGTATCACTAATACACGGAATGTAAACTTGGCTACACAGGAATTGAATTACAAAACAGAATAGGGTCTCAAATGTAGAAAACCAACTTATGCTTGCTTAAGGGGAAAGGTGAGTTGGGGTGCTGCATAAAACCAGAGATTGAAATTAGCACAGATACCTTTCCATAAGTCAAATATGTAATAGACAAGAGCTACTGCTTGCTCAATGAAGTGGACTCAACACCCCATATTAAACGCCTAAGAATATACCTGACTAGTAAGAATCTTAAAGCCTATGGATTTATATGTCTCCGAAAGAGAATCAAGCGTGTGTACAGCAGCATAAACGCAGCAGTTATAGGATTGGTGAGGTTCGGTGAGCAAATGCAGACCCTTTGAAGTCATATTGCATGGTACCCATTCCATGCGTCTCAACTCTCCAGGTAAGGGATTCTTCCTTCAGCTAAAACATGCATGTGGAACCCAGAGTATGATCCACCGTGTGATCGGGAAACGTGTTCATATGTGTCTCAGTTTTCGTCCCCTGGTACTCGGGTGCAACATTCCAGACGCTTTACTAACACTCTCCCCACTTGGAGAGTCAGTGCCTTTAACCTCCTGTTTGGCCCAGTTTGCAATTTCTGTGGAAAATTAACAGGAATAGGGAGAAAAAATGACAGACTAGCTGGAGGTGTCTGGACGGGCAAATTTAACTCTCATTTCCCACCAGGAAGAGGAATTAACCAAAGGCTCAGCGAGCCATGCCGAAACTACACTAGTGCTTGAAGCAATCCTGCGGTGTTGCGGCCAGCTCACAAGAAAGCCAGTTGAAGAAAGAAGCTCAGGGGCACTGTAATTCACAAACCTGCAGAGTTATAAATGACAGCTATCATCCAAAAATATATTGAAGTAAGGCTGCCAAGAGGACTTGAAAGCGGGGCAGAATTGCAGGAAACCGATTTCAGGAGGTAGACTGGAATTGCATGAAAAGCATAGGAAAAGAGGCAGAACGTCCACAATGATGCACTTGGCCAAAAAGAGCGTATGCATTTTTTCCTGAATATATTCAGGAAAAAACGCATACGCCCTTTTTGGCCAACCAAGCAAGCTTGCAAAGGAAATCTGCACTACAATGAAGTCTCACTGCCCCCTGGTCAAAAGGGCCATCTGAAAAAAGTGTAAAATCCAGAAAGGCAGGACAGGCCATGGAGAACTGGGAGCCTAGTTAGGCTGATGGGCGGGATGTAAATTGCCAACAGCCACTCTGCAGAAGTGTATGGTGTTTCCTGAAACATCTAAAAAACAAAGCAACAGAGCCTAGGGCACTTCCACTTATGGTCCTATAGATTAGGGAAATTAAAATCAAAAAGACACAGCCACCCCAAAGTTTGGGACGGCTCTGTTTACAAGAACCTCATTTACGGTACAAGTTCAATATTGCAGAAAGCGAAAAATGGATAAAGAAGTTGTGGTACTTACGTACAATGCAATACCACTCAGCAATGAAATCTATGTCATCAGGCCAGTAGCAGCATAATGAGTGGATTCAGGTACGATGATTCTAAGTGAAATAAGTCACACAGAAAAAGAAACATCATAAGATATCACTAATACACGGAATGTAAACTTGCCTACACAGGAACTGAATTACAAAACAGAATAGGGTCTCAAATGTAGAAAACCAACTTATGCTTGCTTAAGGGGAAAGGTGAGTTGGGGTGCTGCATAAAACCAGAGATTGAAATTAACACAGATACCTTTCCATAAGCCAAATATGTAATAGACAAGAGCTACTGCTTGCTCAACGAAGTGGACTCAACACCTCATATTAAACGCCTAAGAATATACCTGACTAGTAAGAATCTTAAAACCTATGGATTGATATGTCTACGAAAGAGAATCAAGCGTGTGTACAGCGGCATAAACGCAGCAGTGATAGGATTGGTGAGGTTCGGTGAGCAAATGCAGACCCTTTGAAGTCATATTGCATGGTACCCATTCCATGGTTCTCAACTCTCCAGGTTTAAGGGATTCTTCCTTCAGCTAAAACATGCATGTGGAACCCAGAGTATGATCCACCGTGTGATCGGGAAACGTGTTCAAATGTGTCTCAGTTTTCGTCCCCTAGTACTCGGGTGCAACATTCCAGATGCTTTACTAACACTCTCCCCACTTGGAGAGTCAGTGCCTTTAACCTCCTGTTTGGCCCAGTTTGCAATTTCTGTGGAAAATTAACAGGAATAGGGAGAACCAATGACAGACTAGCTGGAGATGTCTGGACGGGCAAATTTAACTCTCATTTCCCACCAGGAAGAGGAATTAACCAAAGGCTCAGCGAGCCATGCCGGAACCACACTAGGGCCTGAAGCAATCCTGCGGTGTTGCGGCCAGCTCACAAGAAAGCCAGTTGAAAAAAGGAGCTCAGGGGCACTGTAATTCACAAAGCTTCAGAGTTATAAATGACAGCTATCGTCCAAAAATATATTGAAGTAAGGCTGCCAAGAGGACTTGAAAGCGGGGAAGAATTGCAGGAAACCGATTTCAGGAGGTAGACTGGAATTGCATGTAAAGCATAGGAAAAGAGGCAGAACGTCCACAATGATGCACTTGGCCAAAAAGGGCGTATGCGTTTTTTCCTGAATATATTCCTGAATATATTCAGGAAAAAACGCATACGCCCTTTTTGGCCAACCAAGCAAGCTTGTAAAGGAAATCTGCACTACAATGAAGTCTCACTGCCCCCCGGTCAAAAGGGCCATCTGAAAAAAGTGTAAAATCCAGAAAGGCAGGACAGGCCATGGAGAACTGGGAGCCTTCTTATGCTGATGGGCGGGATGTAAATTGCCAACAGCCACTCTGGAGAAGTGTATGGTATTTCCTGAAACATCTAAAAAACAAAGCAACAGAGCCTAGGGCACTTCCACTTATGGTCCTATAGATTAGGGAAATTAAAATCAAAAAGACACAGCCACCCCAAAGTTTGGGACGGCTCTGTTTACAAGAACCTCATTTACGGTACAAGTTCAATATTGCAGAAAGCGAAAAATGGATAAAGAAGTTGTGGTACTTACGTACAATGCAATACCACTCAGCAATGAAATCTATGTCATCAGGCCAGTAGCAGCATAATGAGTGGATTCAGGTACGATGATTCTAAGTGAAATAAGTCACACAGAAAAAGAAACATCATAAGATATCACTAATACACGGAATGTAAACTTGCCTACACAGGAACTGAATTACAAAACAGAATAGGGTCTCAAATATAGAAAAACAACTTATGCTTGCTTAAGGGGAAAGGTGAGTTGGGGTGCTGCATAAAACCAGAGATTGAAATTAGCACAGATACCTTTCCATAAGACAAATATGTAATAGACAAGAGCTACTGCTTCCTCAACGAAGTGGACTCAACACCCCATATTAAACGCCTAAGAATATACCTGACTAGTAAGAATCTTAAAGCCTATGGATTTATATGTCTCCGAAAGAGAATCCAGCGTGTGTACAGCGGCATAAACGCAGCAGTGATAGGATTGGTGAGGTTCGGTGAGCAAATGCAGACCCTTTGAAGTCATATTGCATGGTACCCATTCCATGCGTCTCAACTCTCCAGGTAAGGGATTCTTCCTTCAGCTAAAACATGCATGTGGAACCCAGAGTATGATCCACCGTGTGATCGGGAAACGTGTTCATATGTGTCTCAGTTTTCGTCCCCTGGTACTCGGGTGCAACATTCCAGACGCTTTACTAACACTCTCCCCACTTGGAGAGTCAGTGCCTTTAACCTCCTGTTTGGCCCAGTTTGCAATTTCTGTGGAAAATTAACAGGAATAGGGAGAACCAATGACAGACTACCTGGAGGTGTCTGGACGGGCAAATTTAACTCTCATTTCCCACCAGGAAGAGGAATTAACCAAAGGCTCAGCGAGCCATGCCGAAACTACACTAGGGCTTGAAGCAATCCTGCGGTGTTGCGGCCAGCTCACAAGAAAGCGAGTTGAAGAAAGAAGCTCAGGGGCACTGTAATTCACAAACCTGCAGAGTTATAAATGACAGCTATCATCCAAAAATATATTGAAGTAAGGCTGCCAAGAGGACTTGAAAGCGGGGCAGAATTGCAGGAAACCGATTTCAGGAGGTAGACTGGAATTGCATGTAAAGCATAGGAAAAGAGGCAGAACGTCCACAATGATGCACTTGGCCAAAAAGGGCGTATGCGTTTTTTCCTGAATATATTCCTGAATATATTCAGGAAAAAACGCATACGCCCTTTTTGGCCAACCAAGCAAGCTTGCAAAGGAAATCTGCACTACAATGAAGTCTCACTGCCCCCTGGTCAAAAGGGACATCTGAAAAAAGTGTAAAATCCAGAAAGGCAGGACAGGCCATGGAGAACTGGGAGCCTTCTTATGCTGATGGGCGGGATGTAAATTGCCAACAGCCACTCTGGAGAAGTGTATGGTGTTTCCTGAAACATCTAAAAAACAAAGCAACAGAGCCTAGGGCACTTCCACTTATGGTCCTATAGATTAGGGAAATTAAAATCAAAAAGACACAGCCACCCCAAAGTTTGGGACGGCTCTGTTTACAAGAACCTCATTTACGGTACAAGTTCAATATCGCAGAAAGCGAAAAATGGATAAAGAAGTTGTGGTACTTACGTACAATGCAATATCACTCAGCAATGAAATCTATGTCATCAGGCCAGTAGCAGCATAATGAGTGGATTCAGGTACGATGATTCTAAGTGAAATAAGTCACACAGAAAAAGAAACATCATAAGGTATCACTAATACACGGAATGTAAACTTGGCTACACAGGAACTGAATTACAAAACAGAATTGGGTCTCAAATGTAGAAAACCAACTTATGCTTGCTTAAGGGGAAAGGTGAGTTGGGGTGCTGCATAAAACCAGAGATTGAAATTAACACAGATACCTTTCCATAAGCCAAATATGTAATAGACAAGAGCTACTGCTTGCTCAACGAAGTGGACTCAACACCCCATATTAAACGCCTAAGAATATACCTGACTAGTAAGAATCTTAAAACCTATGGATTTATATGTCTCTGAAAGAGAATCCAGCGTGTGTACAGCGGCATAAACGCAGCAGTGATAGGATTGGTGAGGTTCGGTGAGCAAATGCAGACCCTTTGAAGTCATATTGCATGGTACCCATTCCATGGGTCTCAACTCTCCAGGTTTAAGGGATTCTTCCTTCAGCTAAAACATGCATGTGGAACCCAGAGTATGATCCACCGTGTGATCGGGAAACGTGTTCAAATGTGTCTCAGTTTTCGTCCCCTGGTACTCGGGTGCAACATTCCAGACGCTTTACTAACACTCTCCCCACTTGGAGAGTCAGTGCCTTTAACCTCCTGTTTGGCCCAGTTTGCAATTTTTGTGGAAAATGAACAGGAATAGGGAGAACCAATGAGAGACTAGCTGGCGGTGTCTGGACGGGCAAATTTAACTCTCATTTCCCACCAGGAAGAGGAATTAACCAAAGGCTCAGCGAGCCATGCCGGAACCACACTAGGGCCTGAAGCAATCCTGCGGTGTTGTGGCCAGCTCACAAGAAAGCGAGTTGAAGAAAGGAGCTCAGGGGCACTGTAATTCACAAACCTGCAGAGTTATAAATGACAGCTATCGTCCAAAAATATATTGAAGTAAGGCTGCCAAGAGGACTTGAAAGCGGGGCAGAATTGCAGGAAACCGATTTCAGGAGGTAGACTGGAATTGCATGTAAAGCAGAGGAAAAGAGGCAGAACGTCCACAATGATGCACTTGGCCAAAAAGGGCGTATGCGTTTTTTCCTGAATATATTCAGGAAAAAAACGCATACGCCCTTTTTGGCCAACCAAGCAAGCTTGCAAAGGAAATCTGCACTACAATGAAGTCTCACTGCCCCCCGGTCAAAAGGGCCATCTGACAAAAGTGTAAAATCCAGAAAGGCAGGACAGGCCATGGAGAACTGGGAGCCTTGTTATGCTGATGGGCATGATGTAAATTGCCAACAGCCACTCTGGAGAAGTGTATGGTGTTTCCTGAAACATCTAAAAAACAAAGCAACAGAGCCTAGGGCACTTCCACTTATGGTCCTATAGATTACGGAAATTAAAATCAAAAAGACACAGCCACCAGTAAGTTTGGGACGGCTCTGTTTACAAGAATCTCGTTTACGGTACAAGTTCAATATCGCAGAAAGCGAAAAATGGATAAAGAAGTTGTGGTACTTACGTACAATGCAATATCACTCAACAATGAAATCTATGTCATCAGGTCAGTAGAAGCATAATGAGTGGATTCAGGTACGATGATTCTAAGTGAAATAAGTCACACAGAAAAAGAAACATCATAAGATATCACTAATACACGGAATGTAAACTTGGCTACACAGGAACTGAATTACAAAACAGAATAGGGTCTCAAATGTAGAAAACCAACTTATGCTTGCTTAAGGGGAAAGGTGAGTTGGGGTGCTGCATAAAACCAAAGATTGAAATTAGCACAGATAACTTTCCATAAGCCAAATATGTAATAGACAAGAGCTACTGCTTGCTCAACGAAGTGGACTCAACACCCCATATTAAACGCCTAAGAATATACCTGACTAGTAAGAATCTTAAAACCTATGGATTTATATGTCTCCGAAAGAGAATCAAGCGTGTGTACAGCGGCATAAACGCAGCAGTGATAGGATTGGTGAGGTTCGGTGAGCAAATGCAGACCCTTTGAAGTCATATTGCATGGTACCCATTCCATGGTTCTCAACTCTCCAGGTTTAAGGGATTCTTCCTTCAGCTAAAACATGCATGTGGAACACAGAATATGATCCACCGTGTGATCGGGAAACGTGTTCAAATGTGTCTCAGTTTTCGTCCCCTGGTACTCGGGTGCAACATTCCAGACGCTTTACTAACACTCTCCCCACTTGAGAGTCAGTGCCTTTAACCTCCTGTTTGGCCCAGTTTGCAATTTCTGCGGAAAATGAACAGGAATAGTGAGAACCAATGAGAGACTAGCTGGAGGAGTCTGGACGGGCAAATTTAACTCTCTTTTCCCACCAGGAAGAGGAATTAACCAAAGACTCAGCGAGCCATGCAGGAACCACACTAGGGCCTGAAGCAATCCTGCGGTGTTGCGGCCAGCTCACAAGAAAGCGAGTTGAAGAAAGGAGCTCAGGGGCACTGTAATTCACACACCTGCAGAATTATAAATGACAGCTATCGTCCAAAAATATATTGAAGTTAGGCTGCCAAGAGGACTTGAAAGTGGGGCAGAATTGCAGGAAACCGATTTCAGGAGGTAGACTGGAATTGCATGTAAAGCATAGGAAAAGAGGCAGAACGTCCACAATGATGCACTTGGCCAAAAAGGGCGTATGCGTTTTTTCCTGAATATATTCAGGAAAAAACGCATACGCCCTTTTTGGCCAACCAAGCAAGCTTGCAAAGGAAATCTGCACTACAATGAAGTCTCACTGCCCCCCGGTCAAAAGGGCCATCTGAAAAAAGTGTAAAATCCAGAAAGGCAGGACAGGCCATGGAGAACTGGGAGCCTTGTTATGCTGATGGGCGTGATGTAAATTGCCAACAGCCACTCTGGAGAAGTGTATGGTGTTTCCTGAAACATCTAAAAAACAAAGCAACAGAGCCTAGGGCACTTCCACTTATGGTCCTATAGCTTAGGGAAATTAAAATCAAAAAGACACAGCCACCCCAAAGTTTGGGACGGCTCTGTTTACAAGAACCTCGTTTCCGGTACAAGTTCAATATCGCAGAAAGCGAAAAATGGATAAAGAAGTTGTGGTACTAACGTACAATGCAATATCACTCAGCAATGAAATCTCTTTCATCAGGCCCATAGCAGCATAATGAGTGGATTCAGGTACGATGATTCTAAGTGAAATATGTCACACAGAAAAAGAAACATCATAAGATATCACTAATACATGGAATGTAAACTTGGCTACAGAGGAACTGAATTACAAAACAGAATAGGGTCTCAAATGTAGAAAACCAACTTATGCTTGCTGAAGGGGAAAGGTGAGTTGGGGTGCTGCATAAAACCAGAGATTGAAATTAACACAGATACCTTTCCATAAGCCAAATATGTAATAGACAAGAGCTACTGCTTGCTCAACGAAGTGGACTCAACACCCCATATTAAACGCCTAAGAATATACCTGACTAGTAAGAATCTTAAAACCTATGGATTTATATGTCTCTGAAAGAGAATCAAGCATGTGTACAGCGGCATAAACGCAGCAGTGATAGGATTGGTGAGGTTCGGTGAGCAAATGCAGACCCTTTGAAGTCATATTGCATGGTACCCATTCCATGGTTCTCAACTCTCCAGGTTTAAGGGATTCTTCCTTCAGCTAAAACATGCATGTGGAACCCAGAATATGATCCACCGTGTGATCGGGAAACGTGTTCAAATGTGTCTCAGTTTTCGTCCCCTGGTACTCGGGTGCAACATTCCAGACGCTTTACTAACACTCTCCCCACTTGGAGAGTCAGTGCCTTTAACCTCCTGTTTGGCCCAGTTGGCAATTTCTGCGGAAAATGAACAGGAATAGGGAGAACCAATGAGAGACTAGCTGGAGGTGTCTGGACGGGTAAATTTAACTCTCATTTCCCACCAAGAAGAGGAATTAACCAAAGGCTCAGCGAGCCATGCCGGAACCACACTAGGGCCTGAAGCAATCCTGCGGTGTTGCGGCCAGCTCACAAGAAAGCGAGTTGAAGAAAGGAGCTCAGGGGCCCTGTAATTCACACACCTGCAGAGTTGTAAATGACAGCTATCGTCCAAAAATATATTGAAGTAAGGCTGCCAAGAGGACTTGAAAGCGGGGCAGAATTGCAGGAAACCGATTTCAGGAGGTAGACTGGAATTGCATGTAAAGCATAGGAAAAGAGGCAGAACGTCCACAATGATGCACTTGGCCAAAAAGGGCGTATGCGTTTTTTCCTGAATATATTCAGGAAAAAACGCATACGCCCTTTTTGGCCAACCAAGCAAGCTTGCAAAGGAAATCTGCACTACAATGAAGTCTCACTGCCCCCCGGTCAAAAGGGCCATCTGAAAAAAGTGTAAAATCCAGAAAGGCAGGACAGGCCATGGAGAACTGGGAGCCTTGTTATGCTGATGGGCGTGATGTAAATTGCCAACAGCCACTCTGGAGAAGTGTATGGTGTTTCCTGAAACATCTAAAAAACAAAGCAACAGAGCCTAGGGCTTCCACTTATGGTCCTATAGCTTAGGGAAATTAATATAAAGACACAGCCACCCCAAAGTTTGGGACAACTCTGTTTACAAGAACCTCATTTACGGTACAAGTTCAATATGGCAGAAAGCGAAAAATGGATAAAGAAGTTGTGGTACTTACGTACAATGCAATATCACTCAGCAATGAAATCTATGTCATCAGGCCAGTAGCAGCATAATGAGTGGATTCAGGTACGATGATTCTAAGTGAAATAAGTCACACAGAAAAAGAAACATCATAAGGTATCACTAATACACGGAATGTAAACTTGGCTACACAGGAACTGAATTACAAAACAGAATAGGGTCTCAAATGTAGAAAACCAACTTATGCTTGCTTAAGGGGAAGGTGAGTTGGGGTGCTGCATAAAACCAGACATTGAAATTAACACAGATACCTTTCCATAAGCCAAATATGTAATAGACAAGAACTACTCCTTGCTCAACGAAGTGGACTCAACACCCCATATTAAAAGCCTAAGAATACACCTGACTAGTAAGAATCTTAAAACGTATGGATTTATATGTCTCCAAAAGATAATCCAGCGTGTGTACAGCGACATAAAAGCAACAGTGATAGGATTGGTGAGGTTCGGTGAGCAAATGCAGACCCTTTGAAGTCATATTGCATGGTACCCATTCCATGGTTCTCAACTCTCCAAGTTTAAGGGATTCTTCCTTCAGCTAAAACATGCATGTGGAACCCAGAGTATGACCCACCGTGTGATAGGGAAACGTGTTCAAATGTGTCTCAGTTTTCGTCCCTTGGTACTCGGGTTCAACATTCCAGACGCTTTACTAACACTCTCCCCACTTGGAGAGTCAGTGCCTTTAACCTCCTGTTTGGCCCAGTTTGCAATTTCTGCGGAAAATGAACAGGAATAGGGAGAACCAATGAGAGACTAGCTGGAGGTGTCTGGACGGGCAAATTTAACTCTCATTTCCCACCAGGAAGAGGAATTAACCAAAGGCTCAGTGAGCCATGCCGGAACCACACTAGGGCCTGAAGCAATCCTGCGGTGTTGCGGCCAGCTCACAAAAAAGCGAGTTGAAGAAAGGAGCTCAGGGGCCCTGTAATTCACAAACCTGCAGAGTTGTAAATGACAGCTATAGTCCAAAAATATATTGAAGTAAGGTTGCCAAGAGGACTTGAAAGCGGGGCAGAATTGCAGGAAACCGATTTCAGGAGGTAGACTGGAATTGCATGTAAAGCATAGGAAAAGAGGCAGAACGTCCACAATGATGCACTTGGCCAAAAAGGGCGTATGCGTTTTTTCCTGAATATATTCAGGAAAAAACGCATACGCCCTTTTTGGCCAACCAAGCAAGCTTGCAAAGGAAATCTGCACTACAATGAAGTCTCACTGCCCCCCGGTCAAATGGGCCATCTGAAAAAAGTGTAAAATCCAGAAAGGCAGGACAGGCCATGGAGAACTGGGAGCCTTGTTATGCTGATGGGCGTGATGTAAATTGCCAACAGCCACTCTGGAGAAGTGTATGGTGTTTCCTGAAACATCTAAAAAACAAAGCAACAGAGCCTAGGGCTTCCACTTATGGTCCTATAGCTTAGGGAAATTAAAATAAAGACACAGCCACCCCAAAGTTTGGGACAGCTCTGTTTACAAGAACCTCGTTTACGGTACAAGTTCAATATCGCAGAAAGCAAAAAATGGATAAAGAAGTTGTGGTACTTACGTACAATGCAATATCACTCAGCAATGAAATCTATGTCATCAGGCCAGTAGCAGCATAATGAGTGGATTCAGGTACGATGATTCTAAGTGAAATAAGTCACACAGAAAAAGAAACATCATAAGATATCACTAATACACGGAATGTAAACTTGGCTACACAGGAACTGAATTACAAAACAGAATAGAGTCTCAAATGTAGAAAACCAACTTATGCTTGCTTAAGGGGAAAGGTGAGTTGGGGTGCTGCAGAAAACCAGAGATTGAAATTAGCACAGATACCTTTCCATAAGCCAAATATGTAATAGACAAGAGCTACTGCTTGCTCAACGAAGTGGACTCAACACCCCATATTAAACGCCTAAGAATATACCTGACTAGTAAGAATCTTAAAACCTATGGATTTATATGTCTCCGAAAGAGAATCAAGCGTGTGTACAGCGGCATAAACGCAGCAGTGATAGGATTGGTGAGGTTCGGTGAGCAAATGCAGACCCTTTGAAGTCATATTGCATGGTACCCATTCCATGGGTCTCAACTCTCCAGGTTTAAGGGATTCTTCCTTCAGCTAAAACATGCATGTGGAACCCAGAGGATGATCCACCGTGTGATCGGGAAACGTGTTCAAATGTGTCTCAGTTTTCGTCCCCTGGTACTCGGGTGCAACATTCCAGACGCTTTACTAACACTCTCCCCACTTGGAGAGTCAGTGCCTTTAACCTCCTGTTTGGCCCAGTTTGCAATTTCTGCGGAAAATGAACAGGAATAGGGAGAACCAATGAGAGACTAGCTGGAGGTGTCTGGACGGGTAAATTTAACTCTCATTTCCCACCAAGAAGAGGAATTAACCAAAGGCTCAGCGAGCCATGCCGGAACCACACTAGGGCCTGAAGCAATCCTGCGGTGTTGCGGCCAGCTCACAAGAAAGCGAGTTGAAGAAAGGAGCTCAGGGGCCCTGTAATTCACACACCTGCAGAGTTGTAAATGACAGCTATCGTCCAAAAATATATTGAAGTAAGGCTGCCAAGAGGACTTGAAAGCGGGTCACAATTGCAGGAAACCGATTTCAGGAGGTAGACTGGAATTGCATGTAAAGCATAGGAAAAGAGGCAGAACGTCCACAAAGATGCACTTGGCCAAAAAGGGCGTATGCGTTTTTTCCTGAATATATTCCTGAATATATTCAGGAAAAAACGCATACGCCCTTTTTGGCCAACCAAGCAAGCTTGCAAAGGAAATCTGCACTACAATGAAGTCTCACTGCCCCCCGGTCAAAAGGGCCATCTGAAAAAAGTGTAAAATCCAGAAAGGCAGGACAGGCCATGGAGAACTGGGAGCCTTGTTATGCTGATGGGAGGGATGTAAATTGCCAACAGCCACTCTGGAGAAGTGTATGGTGTTTCCTGAAACATCTGAAAAACAAAGCAACAGAGCCTAGGGCACTTCCATTTTTGGTCCTATAGATTAGGGAAATTAAAATCAAAAAGACACAGCCACCCCAAAGTTTGGGACGGCTCTGTTTACAAGAACCTCATTTACGATAAAAGTTCAATATCGCAGAAAGCGAAAAATGGATAAACAAGTTGTGGTACTTACGTACAATGCAATATCACTCAGCAATGAAATCTATGTCATCAGGCCAGTAGCAGCATAATGAGTGGATTCAGGTACGATGATTCTAAGTAAAATAAGTCACACAGAAAAAGAAACATCATAAGGTATCACTAATACACGGAATGTAAACTTGGCTACACAGGAACTGAATTACAAAACAGAATAGGGTCTCAAATGTAGAAAACCAACTTATGCTTGCTTAAGGGGAAAGCTGAGTTGGGGTGCTGCATAAAACCAGAGATTGAAATTAACACAGATACCTTTCCATAAGCCAAATATGTAATAGACAAGAGCTACTGCTTGCTCAACGAAGTGGACTCAACACCCCATATTAAACGCCTAAGAATATACCTGACTAGTAAGAATCTTAAAACCTATGGATTTATATGTCTCCGAAAGTGAATCCAGCGTGTGTACAGCGGCATAAACGCAGCAGTGATAGGATTGGTGAGGTTCGGTGAGCAAATGCAGACCCTTTGAAGTCATATTGCATGGTACCCATTCCATGGGTCTCAACTCTCCAGGTTTAAGGGATTCTTCCTTCAGCTAAAACATGCATGTGGAACCCAGAGTATGATCCACCGTGTGATCGGGAAACGTGTTCAAATGTGTCTCAGTTTTCGTCCCCTGGTACTCGGGTGCAACATTCCAGACGCTTTACTAACACTCTCCGCACTTGGAGAGTCAGTGCCTTTAACCTCCTGTTTGGCCCAGTTTGCAATTTTTGTGGAAAATGAACAGGAATAGGGAGAACCAATGAGAGACTAGCTGGAGGTGTCTGGACGGGCAAATTTAACTCTCATTTTCCACCAGGAAGAGGAATTAACCAAAGGCTCAGCGAGCCATGCCGGAACCACACTAGGGCCTGAAGCAATCCTGCGGTGTTGCGGCCAGCTCACAAGAAAGCCAGTTGAAAAAAGGAGCTCAGGGGCACTGTAATTCACAAACCTTCAGAGTTATAAATGACAGCTATCGTCCAAAAATATATTGAAGTAAGGCTGCCAAGAGGACTTGAAAGCGAGGAAGAATTGCAGGAAACCGATTTCAGGAGGTAGACTGGAAATGGATGTAAAGCATAGGAAAAGACGCAGAACGTCCACAATGATGCACTTGGCCAAAAAGGGCGTATGCGTTTTTTCCTGAATATATTCAGGAAAAAACGCATACGCCCTTTTTGGCCAACCAAGCAAGCTTGCAAAGGAAATCTGCACTACAATGAAGTCTCACTGCTCCCCGGTCAAAAGGACCATCTGAAAAAAGTGTAAAATACAGAAAGGCAGGACAGGCCATGGAGAACTGGGAGCCTTCTTATGCTGATGGGTCGGATGTAAATTGCAAACAGCCACTCTGGAGAAGTGTATGGTGTTTCCTGAAATATCTAAAAAACAAAGCAACAGAGCCTAGGGCACTTCCACTTAGGGTCCTATAGCTTAGGGAAATTAAAATCATAAAGACACAGCCACCCCAAAGTTTGGGACAGCTCTGTTTACAAGAACCTCGTTTACGGTACAAGTTCAATATCGCAGAAAGCGAAAAATGGATAAAGAAGTTGTGGTACTTACGTACAATGCAATATCACTCAGCAATGAAATCTATGTCATCAAGCCAGTAGCAGCATAATGAGTGGATTCAGGTACGATGATTCTAAGTGAAATAAATCACACAGAAAAAGAAACATCATAAGGTATCACTAATACACGGAATGTAAACATGGCTACACAGGAACTGAATTACAAAACAGAATAGGGTCTCAAATGTAGAAAACCAACTTATGCTTGCTTAAGGGGAAAGGTGAGTTGGGGTGCTGCATAAAACCAGAGAGTGAAATTAGCACAGATACCTTTCCATAAGCCAAATATGTAATAGACAAGAGCTACTGCTTGCTCAACGAAGTGGACTCAACACCCCATATTAAACGCCTAAGAATATACCTGACTAGTAAGAATCTTAAAACCTATGGATTTATATGTCTCCGAAAGAGAATCCAGCGTGTGTACAGCGGCATAAACGCAGCAGTGATAGGATTGGTGAGGTTCGGTGAGCAAATGCAGACCCTTTGAAGTCATATTGCATGGTACCCATTCCATGGTTCTCAACTCTCCAGGTTTAAGGGATTCTTCCTTCAGCTAAAACATGCATGTGGAACCCAGAGTATGATCCACCGTGTGATCGGGAAACGTGTTCAAATGTGTCTCAGTTTTCGTCCCCTGGTACTCGGGTGCAACATTCCAAACGCTTTACTAACACTCTCCCCACTTGGAGAGTCAGTGCCTTTAAACTCCTGTTTGGCCCAGTTTGCAATTTCTTCGGAAAATGAACAGGAATAGGGAGAACCAATGAGAGACTAGCTGGAGGTGTCTGGACGGGCAAATTTAACTCTCATTTCCCACCAAGAAGAGGAATTAACCAAAGGCTCAGCGAGCCATGCCGGAACCACACTAGGGCCTGAAGCAATCCTGCGGTGTTGCTTCCAGCTCACAAGAAAGCGAGTTGAAGACAGGAGCTCAGGGGCACTGTAATTTACAAACCTGCAGAGTTCTAAATGACAGCTATCGTCCAAAAATATATTGAAGTAAGGCTGCCAAGAGGACTTGAAAGCGGGGCAGAATTGCAGGAAACCGATTTCAGGAGGTAGACTGGAATTGCATGTAAAGCATAGGAAAAGAGGCAGAACGTCCACAATGATGCACTTGGCCAAAAAGGGCATATGCGTTTTTTCCTGAATATATTCAGGAAAAAACGCATACGCCCTTTTTGGCCAACCAAGCAAGCTTGCAAAGGAAATCTGCACTACAATGAAGTCTCACTGCCCCCCGGTCAAAAGGGCCATCTGAAAAAAGTGTAAAATCCAGAAAGGCAGGACAGGCCATGGAGAACTGGGAGCCTTCTTATGCTGATGGGCGGGATGTTAATTGCCAACAGCCACTCTGGAGAAGTGTATGGTGTTTCCTGAAACATCTAAAAAACAAAGCAACAGAGTCTAGGGCACTTCCACTTATGGTCCTATAGCTTAGGGAAATTAAAATCAAAAAGACACAGCCACCCCAAAATTTGGGATGGCTCTGTTTACAAGAACCTCGTTTACGGTACAAGTTCAATATTGCAGAAAGCGAAAAATGGATAAAGAAGTTGTGGTACTTACGTACAATGCAATACCACTCAGCAATGAAATCTATGTCATCAGGCCAGTAGCAGCATAATGAGTGGATTCAGGTACGATGATTCTAAGTGAAATAAGTCACACAGAAAAAGAAACATCATAAGATATCACTAATACACGGAATGTAAACTTGCCTACACAGGAACTGAATTACAAAACAGAATAGGGTCTCAAATGTAGAACACCAACATATGCTTGCTTAAGGGGAAAGGTGAGTTGGGGTGCTGCATAAAACCAGGGATTGAAATTAGCGCAGATACCTTTCCATAAGCCAAATATGTAATAGACAAGAGCTACTGCTTGCTCAACGAAGTGGACTCAACACCCCATATTAAACGCCTAAGAATATACCTGACTAGTAAGAATCTTAAAACCAATGGATTTATATGTCTCCGAAAGAGAATCAAGCGTGTGTACAGCGGCATAAACGCAGCAGTGATAGGATAGGTGAGGTTCGGTGAGCAAATGCAGACCCTTTGAAGTCATATTGCATGGTACCCATTCCATGGTTCTCAACTCTCCAGGTTTAAGGGATTCTTCCTTCAGCTAAAACATGCATGTGGAACCCAGAGTATGATCCACCGTGTGATCAGGAAACGTGTTCAAATGTGTCTCAGTTTTCGTCCCCTGGTACTCGGGTGCAACATTCCAGAAGCTTTACTAACACTCTCCCCACTTGGAGAGTCAGTGCCTTTAACCTCCTGTTTGGCCCAGTTTGCAATTTCTGCGGAAAATGAACAGGAATAGGGAGAACCAATGAGAGACTAGCTGGAGGTGTCTGGACGGGTAAATTGAACTCTCATTTCCCGCCAGGAAGAGGAATTAACCAAAGGCTCAGCGAGCCATGCCAGAACCACACTAGGGCCTGAAGCAATCCTGCGGTGTTGCGGCCAGCTCACAAGAAAGCCAGTTGAAGAAAGGAGCTCAGGGGCACTGTAATTCACAAACCTGCAGAGTTCTAAATGACAGCTATCGTCCAAAAATATATTGAAGTAAGGCTGCCAAGAGGACTTGAAAGCGGCGCAGAATTGCAGGAAACCAATTTCAGGAGGTAGACTGGAATTGCATGTAAAGCATAGGAAAAGAGGCAGAACGTCCACAATGATGCACTTGGCCAAAAAGGGCATATGCGTTTTTTCCTGAATATATTCAGGAAAAAACGCATACGCCCTTTTTGGCCAACCAAGCAAGCTTGCAAAGGAAATCTGCACTACAATGAAGTCTCACTGCCCCCCGGTCAAAAGGGCCATCTGAAAAAAGTGTAAAATCCAGAAAGGCAGGACAGGCCATGGAGAACTGGGAGCCTTCTTATGCTGATGGGCGGGATGTAAATTTCCAACAGCCACTCTGGAGAAGTGTATGGTGTTTCCTGAAACATCTAAAAAACAAAGCAACAGAGCCTAGGGCACTTCCACTTATGTTCCTATAGCTTAGGGAAATTAAAATCAAAAAGACACAGCCACCCCAAAGTTTGGGACGGCTCTGTTTACAGGAACCTCGTTTACGGTACAAGTTCAATATCGCAGAAAGCGAAAAATGGATAAAGAAGTTGTGGTACTAACGTACAATGCAATATCACTCAGCAATGAAATCTCTGTCATCAGGCCCATAGCAGCATAATGAGTGGATTCAGGTACGATGATTCTAAGTGAAATATGTGACACAGAAAAAGAAACAGCATAAGATATCACTAATACACGGAATGTAAACTTGGCTACACAGGAACTGAATTACAAAACAGAATAGGGTCTCAAATGTAGAAAACCAACTTATGCTTGCTTAAGGGGAAAGGTGAGTTGGGGTGCTGCATAAAACCAGAGATTGAAATTAGCACAGACACCTTTCCATAAGCCAAATATGTAATAGACAAGAGCTACTGCTTGCTCAACGAAGTGGACTCAACACCCCATATTAAACGCCTAAGAATATACCTGACTAGTAAGAATCTTAAAACCTATGGATTTATATGTCTCCGAAAGAGAATCAAGCGTGTGTACAGCGGCATAAACGCAGCAGTGATAGGATTGGTGAGGTTCGGTGAGCAAATGCAGACCCTTTGAAGTCATATTGCATGGTACCCATTCCATGGTTCTCAACTCTCCATGTTTAAGGGATTCTTCCTTCAGCTAAAACATGCATGTGGAACCCAGAGTATGATCCACCGTGTGATCGGGAAACGTGTTCAAATGTGTCTCAGTTTTCGTCCCCTGGTACTCGGGTGCAACATTCCAGACGCTTTACTAACACTCTCCCCACTTGGAGAGTCAGTGCCTTTAATCTCCTGTTTGGCCCAGTTTGCAATTTCTGCGGAAAATGAACAGGAATAGGGAGAACCAATGAGAGACTAGCTGGAGGTGTCTGGACGGGCAAATTTAAGTCTCATTTCCCACCAGGAAGAGGAATTAACCAAAGGCTCAGCGAGCCATGCCGAAACTACACTAGGGCCTGAAGCAATCCTGCGGTGTTGCGGCCAGCTCACAAGAAAGCGAGTTGAAGAAAGAAGCTCAGGGGCACTGTAATTCACAAACCTGCAGAGTTATAAATGACAGCTATCATCCAAAAATATATTGAAGTAAGGCTGCCAAGAGGACTTGAAAGCGGGGCAGAATTGCAGGAAACCAATTTCAGGAGGTAGACTGGAATTGCATGTAAAGCAGAGGAAAAGAGGCAGAACGTCCACAATGATGCACTTGGCCAAAAAGGGCATATGCGTTTTTTCCTGAATATATTCAGGAAAAAACGCATACGCCCTTTTTGGCCAACCAAGCAAGCTTGCAAAGGAAATCTGCACTACAATGAAGTCTCACTGCCCCCCGGTCAAAAGGGTCATCTGAAAAAAGTGTAAAATCCAGAAAGGCAGGACAGGCCATGGAGAACTGGGAGCCTTCTTATGCTGATGGGCGGGATGTTAATTGCCAACAGCCACTCTGGAGAAGTGTATGGTGTTTCCTGAAATATCTAAAAAACAAAGCAACAGAGTCTAGGGCACTTCCACTTATGGTCCTATAGCGTAGGGAAATTAAAATCAAAAAGACACAGCCACCCCAAAGTTTGGGATGGCTCTGTTTACAAGAAACTCGTTTACGGTACAAGTTCAATATCGCAGAAAGCTAAAAATGGATAAAGAAGTTGTGGTACTTACGTACAATGCAATATCACTCAGCAATGAAATCTATGTCATCAGGCCAGTAGCAGCATAATGACTGGATTCAGGTACGATGATTCTAAGTGAAATAAGTCACACAGAAAAAGAAACATCATAAGGTATCACTAATACACGGAATGTAAACTTGGCTACACAGGAACTGAATTACAAAACAGAATAGGGTCTCAAATGTAGAAAACCAACTTTTGCTTGCTTAAGGGGAAAGGTGAGTTGGGGTGCTGCATAAAACCAGAGATTGAAATTAGCACAGATACCTTTCCATAAGCCAAATATGTAATAGACAAGAGCTACTGCTTGCTCAACGAAGTGGACTCAACACCCCATATTAACCGCCTAAGAATATACCTGACTAGTAAGAATCTTAAAACCTATGGATTTATATGTCTCCGAAAGAGAATCAAGCGTGTGTACAGCGGCATAAACGCAGCAGTGATAGGATTGGTGAGGTTCGGTGAGCAAATGCAGACCCTTTGAAGTCATATTGCATGGTACCCATTCCATGGTTCTCAACTCTCCAGGTTTAAGGGATTCTTCCTTCAGCTAAAACATGCATGTGGAACCCAGAGTATGATCCACCATGTGATCAGGAAACGTGTTCAAATGTGTCTCAGTTTTCGTCCCCTGGTACTCGGATGCAATATTCCAGACGCTTTACTAACACTCTCCCCACTTGGAGAGTCAGTGCCTTTAACCTCCTGTTTGGCCCAGTTTGCAATTTTTGTGGAAAATGAACAGGAATAGGGAGAACCAATGAGAGACTAGCTGGAGGTGTCTGGACGTGCAAATTTAACTCTCATTTCCCACCAGGAAGAGGAATTAACCAAAGGCTCAGCGAGCCATGCCGAAATCACACTAGGGCCTGAAGCAATTCTGCGGCGTTGCGGCCAGATCACAAGAAAGCGAGTTGAAGAAAGGAGCTCAGGGGCACTGTAATTCACAAACCTACAGAGTTAAAAATGACAGCTATCGTCCAAAAATATATTGAAGTAAGGCTGCCAAGAGGACTTGAAATTGGGGCAGAATTGCAGGAAACCGATTTCAGGAGGTAGACTGGAATTGCATGTAAAGCATAGGAAAAGAGGCAGAACGTCCACAATGATGCACTTGGCCAAAAAGGACGTATGCGTTTTTTCCTGAATATATTCAGGAAAAAACGCATATGCCCTTTTTGGCCAACCAAGCAAGCTTGCAAAGGAAATCTGCACTACAATGAAGTCTCACTGCCCCCCGGTCAAAAGGGCCATCTGAAAAAAGTGTAAAATCCAGAAAGGCAGGACAGGCCATGGAGAACTGGGAGCCTTCTTATGCTGATGGGCGGGATGTAAATTTCCAACAGCCACTCTGGAGAAGTGTATGGTGTTTCCTGAAACATCTAAAAAACAAAGCAACAGAGCCTAGGGCACTTCCACTTATGGTCCTATAGATTAGGGAAATTAAAATCAAAAAGACACAGCCACCCCAAAGTTTGGGACGGCTCTGTTTACAAGAACCTCATTTACGGTACAAGTTCAATATTGCAGAAAGCGAAAAATGGATAAAGAAGTTGTGGTACTTACGTACAATGCAATACCACTCAGCAATGAAATCTATGTCATCAGGCCAGTAGCAGCATAATGAGTGGATTCAGGTACGATGATTCTAAGTGAAATAAGGCACACAGAAAAAGAAACATCATAAGATATCACTAATACACGGAATGTAAACTTGCCTACACAGGAACTGAATTACAAAACAGAATAGGGTCTCAAATGTAGAAAAACAACTTATGCTTGCTTAAGGGGAAAGGTGAGTTGGGGTGCTACATAAAACCAGAGATTGAAATTAGCACAGATACCTTTTCATAAGACAAATATGTAATAGACAAGAGCTACTGCTTGCTCAACGAAGTGGACTCAACACCCCATATTAAACGCCTGAGAATATACCTGACTAGTAAGAATCTTAAAACCTATGGATTGATATGTCTACGAAAGAGAATCAAGCGTGTGTACAGCGGCATAAACGCAGCAGTGATAGGATTGGTGAGGTTCGGTGAGCAAATGCAGACCCTTTGAAGTCATATTGCATGGTACCCATTCCATGGTTCTCAACTCTCCAGGTTTAAGGGATTCTTCCTTCAGCTAAAACATGCATGTGGAACCCAGAGTATGATCCACCGTGTGATCGGGAAACGTGTTCAAATGTGTCTCAGTTTTCGTCCCCTGGTACTCGGGTGCAACATTCCAGATGCTTTACTAACACTCTCCCCACTTGGAGAGTCAGTGCCTTTAAACTCCTGTTTGGCCCAGTTTGCAATTTCTGTGGAAAATGAACAGGAATAGGGAGAACCAATGAGAGACTAGCTGGAGGTGTCTGGACGGGCAAATTTTACTCTCATTTCCCACCAGGAAGAGGAATTAACCAAAGGCTCAGCGAGCCGAGCCGGAACCACACTAGGGCCTGAAGCAATCCTGCGGTGTTGCGGCCAGCTCACAAGAAAGCGAGTTGAAGAAAGGAGCTCAGGGGCACTGTAATTCAAAAACCTGCAGAGTTAAAAATGACAGCTATCGTCCAAAAATATATTGAAGTAAGGCTGCCAAGAGGACTTGAAAGTGGGGCAGAATTGCAGGAAACCGATTTCAGGAGGTAGACTGGAATTGCATGTAAAGCATAGGAAAAGAGGCAGAACGTACACAACGATGCACTTGGCCAAAAAGGACGTATGCGTTTTTTCCTGAATATATTCAGGAAAAAACGCATACGCCCTTTTTGGCCAACCAAGCAAGCTTGCAAAGGAAATCTGCACTACAATGAAGTCTCACTGCCCCCCGGTCAAAAGGGCCATCTGAAAAAAGTGTAAAATCCAGAAAGGCAGGACAGGCCATGGAGAACTGGGAGCCTTCTTATGCTGATGGGCGGGATGTTAATTGCCAACAGCCACTCTGGAGATGTGTATGGTGTTTCCTGAAACATCTAAAAAACAAAGCAACAGAGTCTAGGGCACTTCCACTTATGGTCCTATAGCTTAGGGAAATTAAAATCAAAAAGACACAGCCACCCCAATGTTTGGGACGGCTCTGTTTACAAGAACCTCGGTTACGGTACAAGTTCAATATCGCAGAAAGCGAAAAATGGATAAAGAAGTTGTGGTACTAACGTACAATGCAATATCACTCAGCAATGAAATCTCTGTCATCAGGCCAGTAGCAGCATAATGAGTGGATTCAGGTACGATGATTCTAAGTGAAATATGTCACACAGAAAAAAAAACATCATAAGATATCACTAATACACGGAATGTAAACTTGCCTACACAGGAACTGAATTACAAAACAGAATAGGGTCTCAAATGTAGAACACCAACATATGCTTGCTTAAGGGGAAAGGTGAGTTGGGGTGCTGCATAAAACCAGAGATTGAAATTAGCACAGATACCTTTCCATAAGCCAAATATGTAATAGACAAGAGCTACTGCTTGCTCAATGAAGTGGACTCAACACCCCATATTAAACGCCTAAGAATATACCTGACTAGTAAGAATCTTAAAACCAATGGATTTATATGTCTCCGAAAGAGAATCAAGCGTGTGTACAGCGGCATAAACGCAGCAGTGATAGGATTGGTGAGGTTCGGTGAGCAAATGCAGACCCTTTGAAGTCATATTGCATGGTACCCATTCCATGGTTCTCAACTCTCCAGGTTTAAGGGATTCTTCCTTCAGCTAAAACATGCATGTGGAACCCAGAGTATGATCCACCGTGTGATCGGGAAACGTGTTCAAATGTGTCTCAGTTTTCGTCCCCTGGTACTCGGGTGCAACATTCCAGAAGCTTTACTAACACTCTCCCCACTTGGAGAGTCAGTGCCTTTAACCTCCTGTTTGGCCCAGTTTGCAATTTCTGCGGAAAATGAACAGGAATAGGGAGAACCAATGAGAGACTAGCTGGAGGTGTCTGGACGGGCAAATTGAACTCTCATTTCCCACCAGGAAGAGGAATTAACCAAAGGCTCAGCGAGCCATGCCAGAACCACACTAGGGCCAGAAGCAATCCTGCGGTGTTGCGGCCAGCTCACAAGAAAGCGAGTTGAAGAAAGGAGCTCAGGGGCCCTGTAATTCACAAACCTGCAGAGTTCTAAATGACAGCTATCGTCCAAAAATATATTGAAGTAAGGCTGCCAAGAGGACTTGAAAGCGGGGCAGAATTGCAGGAAACCGATTTCAGGAGGTAGACTGGAATTGCATGTAAAGCATAGGAAAAGAGGCAGAACGTCCACAATGATGCACTTGGCCAAAAAGGGCGTATGCGTTTTTTCCTGAATATATTCAGGAAAAAACGCATACGCCCTTTTTGGCCAACCAAGCAAGCTTGCAAAGGAAATCTGCACTACAATGAAGTCTCACTGCCCCCCGGTCAAAAGGGCCATCTGAAAAAACTGTAAAATCCAGAAAGGCAGGACAGGCCATGGAGAACTGGGAGCCTTCTTATGCTGATGGGCGGGATGTAAATTGCCAACAGCCACTCTGGAGAAGTGTATGGTGTTTCCTGAAACATCTAAAAAACAAAGCAACAGAGCCTAGGGCACTTCCACTTATGGTCCTATAGCTTAGGGAAATTAAAATCAAAAAGACACAGCCACCCCAAAGTTTGGGACGGCTCTGTTTACAAGAACCTCGTTTACGGTACAAGTTCAATATCGCAGAAAGCGAAAAATGGATAAAGAAGTTGTGGTACTTACGTACAATGCAATACCACTCAGCAATGAAATCTATGTCATCAGGCCAGTAGCAGCATAATGAGTGGATTCAGGTACGATGATTCTAAGTGAAATAAGTCACACAGAAAAAGAAACATCATAAGATATCACTAATACACGGAATGTAAACTTGCCTACACAGGAACTGAATTACAAAACAGAATAGGGTCTCAAATGTAGAAAACCAACTTATGCTTGCTTAAGGGGAAAGGTGAGTTGGGGTGCTGCATAAAACCAGAGATTGAAATTAGCACAGATACCTTTCCATAAGCCAAATATGTAATAGACAAGAGCTACTGCTTGCTCAGCGAAGTGGACTCAACACCCCATATTAAACGCCTAAGAATATACCTGACTAGTAAGAATCTTAAAACCTATGGATTTATATGTCTCCGAAAGAGAATCAAGCATGTGTACAGCGGCATAAACGCAGCAGTGATAGGATTGGTGAGGTTCGGTGAGCAAATGCAGACCCTTTGAAGTCATATTGCATGGTACCCATTCCATGGTTCTCAACTCTCCAGGTTTAAGGGATTCTTCCTTCAGCTAAAACATGCATGTGGAACCCAGAGTATGATCCACCGTGTGATCGGGAAACGTGTTCAAATGTGTCTCAGTTTTCGTCCCCTGGTACTTGGGTGCAACATTCCAGACGCTTTACTAACACTCTCCCCACTTGGAGAGTCAGTGCCTTTAACCTCCTGTTTGGCCCAGTTTGCAATTTCTGCGGAAAATTAACAGGAATAGGGAGAACCAATGAGAGACTAGCTGGAGGTGTCTGGACGGGTAAATTTAACTCTCATTTCCCACCAAGAAGAGGAATTAACCAAAGGCTCAGCGAGCCATGCCGGAACCACACTAGGGCCTGAAGCAATCCTGCGGTGTTGCGGCCAGCTCACAAGAAAGCGAGTTGAAGAAAGGAGCTCAGGGGCCCTGTAATTCACACACCTGCAGAGTTGTAAATGACAGCTATCGTCCAAAAATATATTGAAGTAAGGCTGCCAAGAGGACTTGAAAGCGGGGCAGAAATGCAGGAAACCGATTTCAGGAGGTAGACTGGAATTGCATGTAAAGCATAGGAAAAGAGGCAGAACGTCCACAATGATGCACTTGGCCAAAAAGGGCGTATGCGTTTTTTCCTGAATATATTCAGGAAAAAACGCATACGCCCTTTTTGGCCAACCAAGCAAGCTTGCAAAGGAAATCTGCACTACAATGAAGTCTCACTGCCCCCCGGTCAAAAGGGCCATCTGAAAAAAGTGTAAAATCCAGAAAGGCAGGACAGGCCATGGAGAACTGGGAGCCTTGTTATGCTGATGGGCGTGATGTAAATTGCCAACAGCCACTGTGGAGAAGTGTATGGTGTTTCCTGAAACATCTAAAAAACAAAGCAACAGAGCCTAGGGCACTTCCACTTATGGTCCTATAGCTTAGGGAAATTAAAATCCAAAAGACACAGCCACCCCAAAGTTTGGGACGGCTCTGTTTACAAGAAGCTCGTTTATGGTACAAGTTCAATATCGCAGAAAGCGAAAAATGGATAAAGAAGTTGTGGTACTTTGGTACAATGCAATATCACTCAACAATGAAATCTATGTCATCAGGCCAGTAGCAGCATAATGAGTGGATTCAGGTACGATGATTCTAAGTGAAATAAGTCACACAGAAAAAGAAACATCATAAGATATCACTAATACACGGAATGTAAACTTGGCTACACAGGAACTGAATTACAAAACAGAATAGGGTCTCAAATGTAGAAAACCAACTTATGCTTGCTTAAGGGGAAAGGTGAGTTGGGGTGCTGCATAAAACCAGAGATTGAAATTAGCACAGATACCTTTCCATAAGCCAAATATGTAATAGACAAGAGCTACTGCTTGCTCAACGAAGTGGACTCAACACCCCATATTAAACGCCTAAGAATATACCTGACTAGTAAGAATCTTAAAACCTATGGATTTATATGTCTCTGAAAGAGAATCAAGCGTGTGTACAGCGGCATAAACGCAGCAGTGATAGGATTGGTGAGGTTCGGTGAGCAAATGCAGACCCTTTGAAGTCGTATTGCATGGTACCCATTCCATGGTTCTCAACTCTCCAGGTTTAAGGGATTCTTCCTTCAGCTAAAACATGCATGTGGAACCCAGAGTATGATCCTCCGTGTGATCGGGAAACGTGTTCAAATGTGTCTCAGTTTTCGTCCCCTGGTACTCGGGTGCAACATTCCAGACGCTTTACTAACACTCTCCCCACTTGGAGAGTCAGTGCCTTTAACCTCCTGTTTGGCCCAGTTTGCAATTTCTGCGGAAAATGAACAGGAATAGGGAGAACCAATGAGAGACTAGCTGGAGGTGTCTGGACGGGTAAATTTAACTCTCATTTCCCACCAAGAAGAGGAATTAACCAAAGGCTCAGCGAGCCATGCCGGAACCACACTAGGGCCTGAAGCAATCCTGCGGTGTTGCGGCCAGCTCACAAGAAAGCGAGTTGAAGAAAGGAGCTCAGGGGCCCTGTAATTCACACACCTGCAGAGTTGTAAATGACAGCTATCGTCCAAAAATATATTGAAGTAAGGCTGCCAAGAGGACTTGAAAGCGGGGCAGAAATGCAGGAAACCGATTTCAGGAGGTAGACTGGAATTGCATGTAAAGCATAGGAAAAGAGGCAGAACGTCCACAATGATGCACTTGGCCAAAAAGGGCGTATGCGTTTTTTCCTGAATATATTCAGGAAAAAACGCATACGCCCTTTTTGGCCAACCAAGCAAGCTTGCAAAGGAAATCTGCACTACAATGAAGTCTCACTGCCCCCCGGTCAAAAGGGCCATCTGAAAAAAGTGTAAAATCCAGAAAGGCAGGACAGGCCATGGAGAACTGGGAGCCTTGTTATGCTGATGGGCGTGATGTAAATTGCCAACAGCCACTGTGGAGAAGTGTATGGTGTTTCCTGAAACATCTAAAAAACAAAGCAACAGAGCCTAGGGCACTTCCACTTATGGTCCTATAGCTTAGGGAAATTAAAATCAAAAAGACACAGCCACCCCAAAGTTTGGGACGGCTCTGTTTACAAGAAGCTCGTTTATGGTACAAGTTCAATATCGCAGAAAGCGAAAAATGGATAAAGAAGTTGTGGTACTTTGGTACAATGCAATATCACTCAACAATGAAATCTATGTCATCAGGCCAGTAGCAGCATAATGAGTGGATTCAGGTACGATGATTCTAAGTGAAATAAGTCACACAGAAAAAGAAACATCATAAGGTATCACTAATACACGGAATGTAAACTTGGCTACACAGGAACTGAATTACAAAACAGAATAGGGTCTCAAATGTAGAAAACCAACTTATGCTTGCTTAAGGGGAAAGGTGAGTTGGGGTGCTGCATAAAACCAGAGATTGAAATTAGCACAGATACCTTTCCATAAGCCAAATATGTAATAGACAAGAGCTACTGCTTGCTCAACGAAGTGGACTCAACACCCCATATTAAACGCCTAAGAATATACCTGACTAGTAAGAATCTTAAAACCTATGGATTTATATGTCTCTGAAAGAGAATCAAGCGTGTGTACAGCGGCATAAACGCAGCAGTAATAGGATTGGTGAGGTTCGGTGAGCAAATGCAGACCCTTTGAAGTCGTATTGCATGGTACCCATTCCATGGTTCTCAACTCTCCAGGTTTAAGGGATTCTTCCTTCAGCTAAAACATGCATGTGGAACCCAGAGTATGATCCACCGTGTGATCGGGAAACGTGTTCAAATGTGTCTCAGTTTTCGTCCCCTGGTACTCGGGTGCAACATTCCAGACGCTTTACTAACACTCTCCCCACTTGGAGAGTCAGTGCCTTTAACCTCCTGTTTGGCCCAGTTTGCAATTTCTGCGGAAAATGAACAGGAATAGGGAGAACCAATGAGAGACTAGCTGGAGGTGTCTGGACGGGTAAATTTAACTCTCATTTCCCACCAAGAAGAGGAATTAACCAAAGGCTCAGCGAGCCATGCCGGAACCACACTAGGGCCTGAAGCAATCCTGCGGTGTTGCGGCCAGCTCACAAGAAAGCGAGTTGAAGAAAGGAGCTCAGGGGCCCTGTAATTCACACACCTGCAGAGTTGTAAATGACAGCTATCGTCCAAAAATATATTGAAGTAAGGCTGCCAAGAGGACTTGAAAGCGGGGCAGAATTGCAGGAAACCGATTTCAGGAGGTAGACTGGAATTGCATGTAAAGCATAGGAAAAGAGGCAGAACGTCCACAATGATGCACTTGGCCAAAAAGGGCGTATGCGTTTTTTCCTGAATATATTCAGGAAAAAACGCATACGCCCTTTTTGGCCAACCAAGCAAGCTTGCAAAGGAAATCTGCACTACAATGAAGTCTCACTGCCCCCCGGTCAAAAGGGCCATCTGAAAAAAGTGTAAAATCCAGAAAGGCAGGACAGGCCATGGAGAACTGGGAGCCTTCTTATGCTGATGGGCGGGATGTAAATTGCCAACAGCCACTCTGGAGAAGTGTAAGGTGTTTCCTGAAACATCTAAAAAACAAAGCAACAGAGCCTAGGGCACTTCCACTTATGGTCCTATAGCTTAGGGAAATTAAAATCAAAAAGACACAGCCACCCCAAAGTTTGGGACGGCTCTGTTTACAAGAAGCTCGTTTATGGTACAAGTTCAATATCGCAGAAAGCGAAAAATGGATAAAGAAGTTGTGGTACTTTGGTACAATTCAATATCACTCAACTATGAAATCTATGTCATCAGGCCAGTAGCAGCATAATGAGTGGATTCAGGTACGATGATTCTAAGTGAAATAAGTCACACAGAAAAAGAAACATCATAAGATATCACTAATACACGGAATGTAAACTTAGCTACACAGGAACTGAATTACAAAACAGAATAGGGTCTCAAATGTAGAAAACCAACTTATGCTTGCTTAAGGGGAAAGGTGAGTTGGGGTGCTGCATAAAACCAGAGATTGAAATTAGCACAGATACCTTTCCATAAGCCAAATATGTAATAGACAAGAGCTACTGCTTTCTCAACGAAGTGGACTCAACACCCCATATTAAACGCCTAAGAATATACCTGACTAGTAAGAATCTTAAAACCTATGGATTTATATTTCTCCGAAAGAGAAGGATGTGTGTGTACAGTGGCATAAACGCAGCAGAGAAAGGGTTGGTGATGTTCGGTGAGCAAATGCAGACCCTTTGAAGTCATATTGCATGGTACCCATTCCATGGTTCTCAACTCTCCAGGTTTAAGGGATTCTTCCTTCAGCTAAAACATGCATGTGGAACCCAGAGTATGATCCTCCGTGTGATCGGGAAACGTGTTCAAATGTGTCTCAGTTTTCGTCCCCTGGTACTCGGGTGCAACATTCCAGACGCTTTACTAACACTCTCCCCACTTGGAGAGTCAGTGCCTTTAACCTCCTGTTTGGCCCAGTTTGCAATTTCTGCGGAAAATGAACAGGAATAGGGAGAACCAATGAGAGACTAGCTGGAGGTGTCTGGACGGGCAAATTGACCTCTCATTTCCCACCAGGAAGAGGAATTAAGCAAAGGCTCAGCGAGCCATGCCGGAACCACACTAGGGCCTGAAGCAATCCTGCGGTGTTGCGGCCAGCTCACAAGAAAGCGAGTTGAAGAAAGGAGCTCAGGGGCCCTGTAATTCACAAACCTGCAGAGTTATACATGACAGCTATCGTCCAAAAATACATTGAAGTAAGGCTGCCAAGAGGACTTGAAAGCGGGGCAGAATTGCAGGAAACCGATTTCAGGAGGTAGACTGGAATTGCATGTAAAGCATAGGAAAAGAGGCAGAACGTCCACAATGATGCACTTGGCCAAAAAGGGCGTATGCGTTTTTTCCTGAATATATTCAGGAAAAAACGCATACGCCCTTTTTGGCCAACCAAGCAAGCTTGCAAAGGAAATCTACACTACAATGAAGTCTCACTGCCCCCCGGTCAAAAGGGCCATCTGAAAAAAGTGTAAAATCCAGAAAGGCAGGACAGTCCATGGAGAACTGGGAGCCTTGTTATGCTGATGGGCGTGATGTAAATTGCCAACAGCCACTCTGGAGAAGTGTATGGTGTTTCCTGAAACATCTAAAAAACAAAGCAACAGAGCCTAGGGCACTTCCACTTATGGTCCTATACCTTAGGGAAATTAAAATCAAAAAGACACAGCCACCCCAAAATTTGGGACGGCTCTGTTTACAAAACCTCGTTTACGGTAAAGGTTCAATATCACAGAAAGCGAAAAATGGATAAAGAAGTTGTGGTACTAATGTACAATGCAATATCACTCAGCAATGAAATCTATGTCATCAGGCCAGTAGCAGCATAATGAGTGGATTCAGGTACGATGATTCTAAGTGAAATAAGTCACACAGAAAAAGAAACATCATAAGATATCACTAATACACGGAATGTAAACTTGGCTACACAGGAACTGAATTACAAAACAGAATAGGGTCTCAAATGTAGAAAACCAACTTATGCTTGCTTAAGCGGAAAGGTGAGTTGGGGTGCTGCATAAAACCAGAGATTGAAATTAGCACAGATACCTTTCCATTAGCCAATTATGTAATAGACAAGAGCTACTGCTTGCTCAACGAAGTGGACTCAACAACCCATATTAAACGCCTAAAAATATACCTGACTAGTAAGAATCTTAAAACCTATGGATTTATATGTCTCCGAAAGAGAATCAAGCGTGTGTACAGCGGCATAAACGCAGCAATGATAGGATTGGTGAGGTTCGGTGAGCAAATGCAGACCCTTTGAAGTCACATTGCATGGTACCCATTCCATGGTTCTCAACTCTCCAGGTTTAAGGGATTCTTCCTTCAGCTAAAACATGCATGTGGAACCAAGAATATGATCCAACGTGTGATCGGGAATCGTGTTCAAATGTGTCTCAGTTTTCGTCCCCTGGTACTCGGGTGCAAAATTACAGACGCTTTACTAACACTCTCCCCACTTGGAGAGTCAGTGCCTTTAAACTCCTGTTTGGCCCAGTTTGCAATTTCTGCAGAAAATGAACAAGAATAGGGAGAACCAATGAGAGGCTAGCTGGAGGTGTCTGGACGGGAAAATTTAACTCTCATTTCCCACCAGGAAGAGGAATTAACCAAAGGGTCAGCGTGCCATGCCGGTACCACACTAGCGCCTGAAGCAATCCTGCAGTGTTGCGACCAGCTCACAAGAAAGCGAGTTGAAGAAAGGAGCTCAGGGGCCCTGTAATTCACAAACATGCAGAGATCTAAAAGACAGCTATCGTCCAAAAATATATTGAAGTAAGGCTGCCAAGAGGACTTGAAAGTGGGGCAGAATTGCAGGAAACTGATTTCAGGAGGTAGACTGGAATTGCATGTAAAGCATAGGAAAAGAGGCAGAACGTCCACAATGATGCACTTGGCCAAAAAGGGCGTATGCGTTTTTTCCTGAATATATTCAGGAAAAAACGCATATGCACTTTTTGGCCAACCAAGCAAGCTTGAAAAGGAAATCTGCACTACAATGAAGTCTCACTGCTCCCCGGTCAAAAGGGCCATCTGAAAAAAGAGTAAAATCCAGAAAGGCAGGACAGGCCACGGAGAACTGGGAGTTTTGTTATGCCAATGGGCGTGATGTAAATTGCCAACAGCCACTCTGGAGAAGTGTATGGTGTTTCCTGAAACATCTAAAAAACAAAGCAACAGAGCCTAGGGCACTTCCACCTATGGTGCTATAGTTTAGGGAAATTAAAATAAAAAAGACACAGCCACCCCAAAGTTTGGGACGGCTCTGTTTACAAGAACCTCGTTTACGGTACAAGTTCAATATCGCAGAAAGCGAAAAATGGATAAAGAAGTTGTTGTACTTACGTACAATGCAATATCACTCAGCAATGAAATCTATGTCATCAGGCCAGTAGCAGCATAATGAGTGGATTGAGGTACGATGATTCTAAGTGAAATAAGTCACACAGAAAAAGAAACATCATAAGGTATCACTAATACATGGAATGTAAACTTGGCTACACAGGAACTGAATTACAAAACAGAATAGGGTCTCAAATGTAGAAAACCAACTTATGCTTGCTTAAGGGGAAAGGTGAGTTGGGGTGCTGCATAAAACCAGAGATTGAAATTAGCACAGATACCTTTCCATAAGACAAATATGTAATAGACAAGAGCTACTCCCTGCTCAACGAAGTGGACTCAACACCCCATATTAAACGCCTAAGAATATACCTGACTAGTAAGAATCTTAAAACCTATCGATTTATATGTCTCTGAAAGAGAATCAAGCGTGTGTACAGCGGCATAAACGCAGCAGTGAAAGGATTGGTGAGGTTCGGTGAGCAAATGAAGACCCTTTGAAGTCATATTGCATGGTTCCCATTCCATGGTTCTCAACTCTCCAGGTTTAAGGGATTCTTCCTTCAGCTAAAACATGCATGTGGAACCCAGAGTATAATCCACCGTGTGAACGGGAAACGTGTTCAAATGTGTCTCAGTTTTCGTCCCCTGGTACTCGGGTGCAACATTCCAGACGCTTTACTAACACTCTCCCCACTTGGAGAGTCAGTGCCTTTAACCTCCTGTTTGGCCCAGTTTGCAATTTCTGCAGAAAAGGAACAGGAATAGGGAGAACCAATGAGAGACTAGCTGTAGGTGTCTGGACGGGCAAATTTAACTCTCATTTCCCACCAGGAAGAGGAATTAACCAAAGGCTCAGCGAGCCATGCCGGAACCACACTAGGGCCTGAAGCAATCCTGCGGTGTTGCGGCCAGCTCACAAGAAAGCGAGTTGAAGAAAGGAGCTCAGGGGCCCTGTAATTCACACACCTGCAGAGTTCTAAATGACAGCTATCGTCCAAAAATATATTGAAGTAAGGCTGCCAAGAGGACTTGAAAGCGGGGCAGAATTGCAGGAAACCAATTTCAGGAGGTAGATTGGAATTGCATGTAAAGCATAGGAAAAGAGGCAGAACGTCCACAATGATGCACTTGGCCAAAAAGGGCGTATGCGTTTTTTCCTGAATATATTCAGGAAAAAACGCATATGCACTTTTTGGCCAACCAAGCAAGCTTGCAAAGGAAATCTGCACTACAATGAAGTCTCACTGCTCCCCGGTCAAAAGGACCATCTGAAAAAATAGTAAAATCCAGAAAGGCAGGACAGGCCATGGAGAACTGGGAGTTTTGTTATGCCAATGAGCGTGATGTAAATTGCCAACAGCCACTCTGGAGAAGTGTATGGTGTTTCCTGAAACATCTAAAAAACAAAGCAACAGAGCCTAGGGCACTTCCACTTATGGTGCTATAGCTTAGGGAAATTAAAATCAAAAAGACACAGCCACCCCAAAGTTTGGGACGGCTCTGTTTACAAGAACCTCGTTTATGGTACAAGTTCAATATCGCAGAAAGCGAAAAATGGATAAAGAAGTTGTTGTACTTACGTACAATGCAATATCACTCAGCAATGAAATCTATGTCATCAGGCCAGTAGCAGCATAATGAGTGGATTCAGGTAAGATGATTCTAAGTGAAATAAGTCACACAGAAAAAGAAACATCATAAGATATCACTAATACACAGAATGTAAACTTGGCTACACAGGAACTGAATTACAAAACAGAATAGGGTCTCAAATGTAGAAAACCAACTTATGCTTGCTTAAGGGGAAAACTGAGTTGGGGTGCTGCATAAAACCAGAGATTGAAATTAGCACAGATACCTTTCCATAAGACAAATATGTAATAGACAGGAGCTACTCCCTGCTTAACGAAGTGGACTCAACACCCCATATTAAACGCCTAAGAATATACCTGACTAGTAAGAATCTTAAAACCTATGGATTTATATGTCTCCGAAAGAGAATCAAGCGTGTGTACAGCGGCATAAACGCAGCAGTGAAAGGATTGGTGAGGTTCGGTGAGCAAATGAAGACCCTTTGAAGTCATATTGCATGGTACCCATTCATTGGTTCTCAACTCTCCAGGCTTAAGGGATTCTTCCTTCAGCTAAAACATGCATGTGGAACCCAGAGTATGATCCACCGTGTGATCGGGAAACGTGTTCAAATGTGTCTCAGTTTTCGTCCCCTGGTACTCGGGTGCAACATTCCAGACGCTTTACTAACACTCTCCCCACTTGCAGAGTCAGTGCCTTTAATCTGCTGTTGGGCCCAGTTTGCAATTTCTGCGGAAAATGAACAGGAATAGGGAGAACCAATGAGAGACTAGCTGGAGGTGTCTGGACGGGCAAATTTAACTCTCATTTCCCACCAGGAAGAGGAATTAACCAAAGGCTCAGCATGCCATGCCAGTATCACACTAGGGCCTGAAGTAATCATGCAGTGTTGCGGCCAGCTCACAAGAAAGCGAGTTGAAGAAAGGAGCTCAGGGGCACTGTAATTCACAAACCTGCAGAGATATAAATGACAGCTATCATCCAAAAATATATTGAAGTAAGGCTGCCAAGAGGACTTGAAAGCGGGGCAGAAATGCAGGAAACCGATTTCAGGAGGTAGACTGGAATTGCCTGTAAAGCATAGGAAAAGAGGCAGAACGTCCACAATGATGCACTTGGCCAAAAAGGGCGTATGCGTTTTTTCCTGAATATATTCAGGAAAAAACGCATACGCCCTTTTTGGCCAACCAAGCAAGCTTGCAAAGGAAATCTGCACTACAATGAAGCCTCACTGCCCCCCGGTCAAAAGGGCCATCTGAAAAAAGTGTAAAATCCAGAAAGGCAGGACAGGCCATGGAGAACTGGGAGCCTTGTTATGCTGATGGGCGTGATGTAAATTGCCAACAGCCACTGTGGAGAAGTGTATGGTGTTTCCTGAAACATCTAAAAAACAAAGCAACAGAGCCTAAGGCACTTCCACTTATGGTCCTATAGCTTAGGGAAATTAAAATCAAAAAGACACAGCCACCCCAAAGTTTGGGACGGCTCTGTTTACAAGAAGCTCGTTTATGGTACAAGTTCAATATCGCAGAAAGCGAAAAATGGATAAAGAAGTTGTGGTACTTTGGTACAATTCAATATCACTCAACTATGAAATCTATGTCATCAGGCCAGTAGCAGCATAATGAGTGGATTCAGGTACGATGATTCTAAGTGAAATAAGTCACACAGAAAAAGAAACATCATAAGATATCACTAATACACGGAATGTAAACTTGGCTACACAGGAACTGAATTACAAAACAGAATAGGGTCTCAAATGTAGAAAACCAACTTATGCTTGCTTAAGGGGAAAGGTGAGTTGGGGTGCTGCATAAAACCAGAGATTGAAATTAGCACAGATACCTTTCCATAAGCCAAATATGTAATAGACAAGAGCTACTGCTTGCTCAACGAAGTGGACTCAACACCCCATATTAAACGCCTAAGAATATACCTGACTAGTAAGAATCTTAAAACCTATGGATTTATATGTCTCTGAAAGAGAATCAAGCGTGTGTACAGCGGCATAAACGCAGCAGTAATAGGATTGGTGAGGTTCGGTGAGCAAATGCAGACCCTTTGAAGTCGTATTGCATGGTACCCATTCCATGGTTCTCAACTCTCCAGGTTTAAGGGATTCTTCCTTCAGCTAAAACATGCATGTGGAACCCAGAGTATGATCCACCGTGTGATCGGGAAACGTGTTCAAATGTGTCTCAGTTTTCGTCCCCTGGTACTCGGGTGCAACATTCCAGACGCTTTACTAACACTCTCCCCACTTGGAGAGTCAGTGCCTTTAACCTCCTGTTTGGCCCAGTTTGCAATTTCTGCGGAAAATGAACAGGAATAGGGAGAACCAATGAGAGACTAGCTGGAGGTGTCTGGACGGGTAAATTTAACTCTCATTTCCCACCAAGAAGAGGAATTAACCAAAGGCTCAGCGAGCCATGCCGGAACCACACTAGGGCCTGAAGCAATCCTGCGGTGTTGCGGCCAGCTCACAAGAAAGCGAGTTGAAGAAAGGAGCTCAGGGGCCCTGTAATTCACACACCTGCAGAGTTGTAAATGACAGCTATCGTCCAAAAATATATTGAAGTAAGGCTGCCAAGAGGACTTGAAAGCGGGGCAGAATTGCAGGAAACCGATTTCAGGAGGTAGACTGGAATTGCATGTAAAGCATAGGAAAAGAGGCAGAACGTCCACAATGATGCACTTGGCCAAAAAGGGCGTATGCGTTTTTTCCTGAATATATTCAGGAAAAAACGCATACGCACTTTTTGGCCAACCAAGCAAGCTTGCAAAGGAAATCTGCACTACAATGAAGTCTCACTGCCCCCCGGTCAAAAGGGCCATCTGAAAAAAGTGTAAAATCCAGAAAGGCAGGACAGGCCATGGAGAACTGGGAGCCTTCTTATGCTGATGGGCGGGATGTAAATTGCCAACAGCCACTCTGGAGAAGTGTAAGGTGTTTCCTGAAACATCTAAAAAACAAAGCAACAGAGCCTAGGGCACTTCCACTTATGGTCCTATAGCTTAGGGAAATTAAAATCAAAAAGACACAGCCACCCCAAAGTTTGGGACGGCTCTGTTTACAAGAAGCTCGTTTATGGTACAAGTTCAATATCGCAGAAAGCGAAAAATGGATAAAGAAGTTGTGGTACTTTGGTACAATTCAATATCACTCAACTATGAAATCTATGTCATCAGGCCAGTAGCAGCATAATGAGTGGATTCAGGTACGATGATTCTAAGTGAAATAAGTCACACAGAAAAAGAAACATCATAAGATATCACTAATACACGGAATGTAAACTTAGCTACACAGGAACTGAATTACAAAACAGAATAGGGTCTCAAATGTAGAAAACCAACTTATGCTTGCTTAAGGGGAAAGGTGAGTTGGGGTGCTGCATAAAACCAGAGATTGAAATTAGCACAGATACCTTTCCATAAGCCAAATATGTAATAGACAAGAGCTACTGCTTGCTCAACAATGTGGACTCAACACCCCATATTAAACGCCTAAGAATATACCTGACTAGTAAGAATCTTAAAACCTATGGATTTATATTTCTCCGAAAGGGAAGGATGTGTGTGTACAGTGGCATAAACGCAGCAGAGAAAGGGTTGGTGATGTTCGGTGAGCAAATGCAGACCCTTTGAAGTCATATTGCATGGTACCCATTCCATGGTTCTCAACTCTCCAGGTTTAAGGGATTCTTCCTTCAGCTAAAACATGCATGTGGAACCCAGAGTATGATCCTCCGTGTGATCGGGAAACGTGTTCAAATGTGTCTCAGTTTTCGTCCCCTGGTACTCGGGTGCAACATTCCAGACGCTTTACTAACACTCTCCCCACTTGGAGAGTCAGTGCCTTTAACCTCCTGTTTGGCCCAGTTTGCAATTTCTGCGGAAAATGAACAGGAATAGGGAGAACCAATGAGAGACTAGCTGGAGGTGTCTGGATGGGCAAATTGACCTCTCATTTCCCACCAAGAAGAGGAATTAAGCAAAGGCTCAGCGAGCCATGCCGGAACCACACTAGGGCCTGAAGCAATCCTGCGGTGTTGCGGCCAGCTCACAAGAAAGCGAGTTGAAGAAAGGAGCTCAGGGGCCCTGTAATTCACAAACCTGCAGAGTTATACATGACAGCTATCGTCCAAAAATACATTGAAGTAAGGCTGCCAAGAGGACTTGAAAGCGGGGCAGAATTGCAGGAAACCGATTTCAGGAGGTAGACTGGAATTGCATGTAAAGCATAGGAAAAGAGGCAGAACGTCCACAATGATGCACTTGGCCAAAAAGGGCGTATGCGTTTTTTCCTGAATATATTCAGGAAAAAACGCATACGCCCTTTTTGGCCAACCAAGCAAGCTTGCAAAGGAAATCTACACTACAATGAAGTCTCACTGCCCCCCGGTCAAAAGGGCCATCTGAAAAAAGTGTAAAATCCAGAAAGGCAGGACAGTCCATGGAGAACTGGGAGCCTTGTTATGCTGATGGGCGTGATGTAAATTGCCAACAGCCACTCTGGAGAAGTGTATGGTGTTTCCTGAAACATCTAAAAAACAAAGCAACAGAGCCTAGGGCACTTCCACTTATGGTCCTATACCTTAGGGAAATTAAAATCAAAAAGACACAGCCACCCCAAAATTTGGGACGGCTCTGTTTACAAAACCTCGTTTACGGTAAAAGTTCAATATCACAGAAAGCGAAAAATGGATAAAGAAGTTGTGGTACTAATGTACAATGCAATATCACTCAGCAATGAAATCTATGTCATCAGGCCAGTAGCAGCATAATGAGTGGATTCAGGTACGATGATTCTAAGTGAAATAAGTCACACAGAAAAAGAAACATCATAAGATATCACTAATACACGGAATGTAAACTTGGCTACACAGGAACTGAATTAAAAAACAGAATAGGGTCTCAAATGTAGAAAACCAACTTATGCTTGCTTAAGCGGAAAGGTGAGTTGGGGTGCTGCATAAAACCAGAGATTGAAATTAGCACAGATACCTTTCCATTAGCCAATTATGTAATAGACAAGAGCTACTGCTTGCTCAACGAAGTGGACTCAACACCCCATATTAAACGCCTAAAAATATACCTGACTAGTAAGAATCTTAAAACCTATGGATTTATATGTCTCCGAAAGAGAATCAAGCGTGTGTACAGCGGCATAAACGCAGCAATGATAGGATTGGTGAGGTTCGGTGAGCAAATGCAGACCCTTTGAAGTCATATTGCATGGTACCCATTCCATGGTTCTCAACTCTCCAGGTTTAAGGGATTCTTCCTTCAGCTCAAACATGCATGTGGAACCAAGAATATGATACAATGTGTGATCGGGAAACGTGTTCAAATGTGTCTCAGTTTTCGTCCCCTGGTACTCGGGTGCAACATTACAGACGCTTTACTAACACTCTCCCCACTTGGAGAGTCAGTGCCTTTAACCTCCTGTTTGGCCCAGTTTGCAATTTCTGCAGAAAATGAACAAGAATAGGGAGAACCAATGAGAGGCTAGCTGGAGGTGTCTGGACGGGAAAATTTAACTCTCATTTCCCACCAGGAAGAGGAATTAACCAAAGGGTCAGCGTGCCATGCCGGTACCACACTAGGGCCTGAAGCAATCCTGCAGTGTTGCGACCAGCTCACAAGAAAGCGAGTTAAAGAAAGGAGCTCAGGGGCCCTGTAATTCACAAACATGCAGAGTTCTAAAAGACAGCTATCGTCCAAAAATATATTGAAGTAAGGCTGCCAAGAGGACTTGAAAGTGGGGCAGAATTGCAGGAAACTGATTTCAGGAGGTAGACTGGAATTGCATGTAAAGCATAGGAAAAGAGGCAGAACGTCCACAATGATGCACTTGGCCAAAAAGGGCGTATGCGTTTTTTCCTGAATATATTCAGGAAAAAACGCATATGCACTTTTTGGCCAACCAAGCAAGCTTGCAAAGGAAATCTGCACTACAATGAAGTCTCACTGCTCCCCGGTCAAAAGGGCCATCTGAAAAAAGAGTAAAATCCAGAAAGGCAGGACAGGCCATGGAGAACTGGGAGTTTTGTTATGCCAATGGGCGTGATGTAAATTGCCAACAGCCACTCTGGAGAAGTGTATGGTGTTTCCTGAAACATCTAAAAAACAAAGCAACAGAGCCTAGGGCACTTCCACCTATGGTGCTATAGCTTAGGGAAATTAAAATAAAAAAGACACAGCCACCCCAAAGTTTGGGACGGCGCTGTTTACAAGAACCTCGTTTACGGTACAAGTTCAATATCGCAGAAAGCGAAAAATGGATAAAGAAGTTGTTGTACTTACATACAATGCAATATCACTCAGCAATGAAATCTATGTCATCAGGCCAGTAGCAGCATAATGAGTGGATTGAGGTACGATGATTCTAAGTGAAATAAGTCACACAGAAAAAGAAACATCATAAGATATCACTAATACACAGAATGTAAACTTGGCTACACAGGAACTGAATTACAAAACAGAATAGGGTCTCAAATGTAGAAAACCAACTTATGCTTGCTTAAGGGGAAAGGTGAGTTGGGGTGCTGCATAAAACCAGAGATTGAAATTAGCACAGATACCTTTCCATAAGACAAATATGTAATAGACAAGAGCTACTCCCTGCTCAACGAAGTGGACTCAACACCCCATATTAAACGCCTAAGAATATACCTGACTAGTAAGAATCTTAAAACCTATGGATTTATATGTCTCCGAAAGAGAATCAAGCGTGTGTACAGTGGCATAAACGCAGCAGTGAAAGGATTGGTGAGGTTCGGTGAGCAAATGAAGACCCTTTGAAGTCATATTGCATGGTTCCCATTCCATGGTTCTCAACTCTCCAGGTTTAAGGGATTCTTCCTTCAGCTAAAACATGCATGTGGAACCCAGAGTATAATCCACCGTGTGAACGGGAAACGTGTTCAAATGTGTCTCAGTTTTCGTCCCCTGGTACTCGGGTGCAACATTCCAGACGCTTTACTAACACTCTCCCCACTTGCAGAGTCAGTGCCTTTAATCTGCTGTTGGGCCCAGTTTGCAATTTCTGCGGAAAATGAACAGGAATAGGGAGAACCAATGAGAGACTAGCTGGAGGTGTCTGGACGGGCAAATTTAACTCTCATTTCCCACCAGGAAGAGGAATTAACCAAAGGCTCAGCATGCCATGCCAGTATCACACTAGGGCCTGAAGCAATCATGCAGTGTTGCGGCCAGCTCACAAGAAAGCGAGTTGAAGAAAGGAGCTCAGGGGCACTGTAATTCACAAACCTGCAGAGATATAAATGACAGCTATCGTCCAAAAATATATTGAAGTAAGGCTGCCAAGAGGACTTGAAAGAGGGGCAGAATTGCAGGAAACCGATTTCAGGAGGTAGACTGGAATTGCATGTAAAGCATAGGAAAACAGGCAGAACGTCCACAATGATGCACTTGGCCAAAAAGGGCGTATGCGTTTTTTCCTGAATATATTCAGGAAAAAACGAATACGCCCTTTTTGGCCTCCCAAGCAAGCTTGCAAAGAAATCTGCACTACAATGAAGTCTCACTGTCCCCGGGTCAAAAGGGCCATCTGAAAAAAGTGTAAAATCCAGAAAGGCAGGACAGGCCATGGAGAACTGGGAGCCTTGTTATGCTGATGGGCAGGATGTAAATTGCCAACAGCCACTCTGGAGAAGTGTATGGTGGTTCCTGAAATATCTAAAAAACAAAGCAACACAGCCTAGGGCACTTCCACTTATGGTCCTATAGCTTAGGGAAATTAAAATCAAAAAGACACAGCCACCCCAATGTTTGGGACGGCTCTGTTTACAAGAACCTCGTTTACGGTACAAGTTCAATATCGCAGAAGGCGAAAAATGGATAAAGAAGTTGTTGTACTTACGTACAATGCAATATCACTCAGCAATGAAATGTGTGTCATCAGGCCAGTAGCAGCATAATGAGTGGATTCAGGTACGATGATTCTAAGTGAAATAAGTCACACAGAAAAAGAAACATCATAAGATATCACTAATACACAGAATGTAAACTTCTCTACATAGGAACTGAATTACAAAACAGAATAGGGTCTGAAATGTAGAAAACCAACTTATGCTTGCTTAAGGGGAAAGGTGAGTTGGCGTGCTGCATAAAACCAGAGATTGAAATTAACACAGATACCTTTCCATAAGAAAAATATGTAATAGACAAGAGCTACTCCTTGCTCAACGAAGTGGACACAACACCCCATATTAAACGCCTAAGAATATGCCTGACTAGTAAGAATCTTAAAACCTATGGATATATATGTCTCCGAAAGAGAATCAAACGTGTGTACAGCGGCATAAACGCAGCAGTGATAGGACTGGTGAGGTTCGGTGAGTAAATGAAGACCCTTTGAAGTCATATTGCATGGTACCCATTCCATGGTTCTCAACTCTCCAGGTTTAAGGGATTCTTCCTTCAGCTAAAACATGCATGTGGAACCCAGAGTATGATCCACCGTGTGATCGGGAAACGTGTTCAAATGTGTCTCAGTTTTCGTCCCCTGGTACTCGGGTGCAACATTCCAGACGCTTTACTAACACTCTCCCCACTTGGAGAGTCAGTGCCTTTAACCTCCTGTTTGGCCCAGTTGGCAATTTCTGCGGAAAATGAACAGGAATAGGGAGAACCAATGAGAGACTAGCTGGAGGTGTCTGGACGGGCAAATTTAACTCTCATTTCCCACCAGGAGGAGGAATTAACCAAAGGCTCAGCGAGCCATGCTGGAACCACACTAGGGCCTGAAGCAATCCTGCGGTGTTGCGGCCAGCTCACAAGAAAGCGAGTTGAAGAAAGGAGCTCAGGGGCACTGTAATTCACAAACCTGCAGAGTTATAAATGACAGCTATCGTCCACAAATATATTGAAGTAAGGCTGCCAAGAGGACTTGAAAGCGGGGCAGAATTGCAGGAAACCGATTTCAGGAGGTAGACTGGAATTGCATGTAAAGCATAGGAAAAGAGGCAGAACGTCCACAATGATGCACTTGGCCAAAAAGGGCGTATGCGTTTTTTCCTGAATATATTCAGGAAAAAGCGCATACGCCCTTTTTGGCCAACCAAGCAAGCTTGCAAAGGAAATCTGCACTACAATGAAGTCTCACTGCCCCCCGGTCAAAAGGGCCATCTGACAAAAGTGTAAAATCCAGAAAGGCAGGACAGGCCATGGAGAAGTGGGAGCCTAGTTAGGCTGATGGGCGGGATGTAAATTGCCAACAGCCACTCTGGAGAAGTGTATGGTGTTTCCTGAAACATCTAAAAAACAAAGCAACAGAGCCTAGGGCACTTCCACTTATGGTCTTATAGCTTAGGGAAATTAAAATCAAAAAGACTCAGCCACCCCAAAGTTTGGGACGGCTCTGTTTACAAGAACCTCGTTTACGGTACAAGTTCAATATCACAGAAAGCGAAAAATGGATAAAGAAGTTGTGGTACTTACGTACAATGCAATATCACTCAGCAATGAAATCTATGTCATCAGGCCCATAGCAGCATAATGAGTGGATTCAGGTACGATGATTCTAAGTGAAATAAGTCACACAGAAAAAGAAACATCATAAGATATCACTAATACACGGAATGTAAACTTGGCTACACAGGAACTGAATTACAAAACAGAATAGGGTCTCAAATGTAGAAAACCAACTTCTGCTTGCTTAAGGGGAAAGGTGAGTTGGGGTGCTGCATAATACCAGAGATTGAAATTAGCACAGATACCTTTCCATAAGCTAAATATGTAATAGACAAGAGCTACTGCTTGCTCAACGAAGTGGACTCAACACCCCATATTAAACGCCTAAGAATATACCTGACTAGTAATAATCTTAAAACCAATGGATTTATATGTCTCCGAAAGAGAATCAAGCATGTGTACAGCGGCATAAATGCAGCAGTGATAGGATTGGTGAGGTTCGGTGAGCAAATGCAGACCCTTTGAAGTCATATTGCATGGTACCCATTCCATGGTTCTCAACTCTTCAGGTTTAAGGGATTCTTCCTTCAGCTAAAACATGCATGTGGAACCCAGAGTATGATCCACCATGTGATCGGGAAACGTGTTCAAATGTGTCTCAGTTTTCGTCCCCTGGTACTCGGGTGCAACATTCCAGATGCTTTACTAACACTCTCCCCACTTGGAGAGTCAGTGCCTTTAACCTCCTGTTTGGCCCAGTTTGCAATTTCTGCGGAAAATGAACAGGAAGAGGGAGAACCAATGAGAGACTAGCTGGAGATGTCTGGACGGGTAAATTTAACTCTCATTTCCCACCAAGAAGAGGAATTAACCAAAGGCTCAGCGAGCCATGCCGGAACCACACTAGGGCCTGAAGCAATCGTGCGGTGTTGCGGCCAGCTCACAAGAAAGCGAGTTGAAGAAAGGAGCTCAGGGGCCCTGTAATTCACAAACCTGCAGAGTTATAAATGACAGCTATCGTCCAAAAATATATTGAAGTAAGGCTGCCAAGAGGACTTGAAAGCGGGGCAGAATTGCAGGAAACCGATTTCAGGAGGTAGACTGGAATTGCATGTAAAGCATAGGAAAAGAGGCAGAACGTCCACAATGATGCACTTGGCCAAAAAGGGCGTATGCGTTTTTTCCTGAATATATTCAGGAAAAAACGCATACGCCCTTTTTGGCCAACCAAGCAAGCTTGCAAAGGAAATCTGCACTACAATGAAGTCTCACTGCCCCCCGGTCAAAAGGGCCATCTGAAAAAAGTGTAAAATCCAGAAAGGCAGGACAGGCCATGGAGAACTGGGAGCCTTCTTATGCTGATGGGCGGGATGTAAATTTCCAACAGCCACTCTGGAGAAGTGTATGGTGTTTCCTGAAACATCTAAAAAACAAAGCAACAGAGCCTAAGGCACTTCCACTTATGGTCCTATAGCTTAGGGAAATTAAAATCAAAAAGACAAACCCACCCCAAAGTTTGGGAAGGCTCTGTTTACAAGAACCTCGTTTCCGGTACAAGTTCAATATCGCAGAAAGCGAAAAATGGATAAAGAAGTTGTGATACTTACGTACAATGCAATATCACTCAGGAATGAAATCTATGTCATCAGGCCAGTAGCAGCATAATGAGTGGATTCAGGTACGATGATTCTAAGTGAAATAAGTCACACAGAAAAAGAAACATCATAAGATATCACTAATACACGGAATGTAAACTTGGCTACACAGGAACTGAATTACAAAACAGAATAGGGTCTCAAATGTAGAAAACCAACTTACGCTTGCTTAAGAGGAAAGGTGAGTTGGGGTGCTGCATAAAACCAGAGATTGAAATTAACACAGATACCTTTCCATAAGCCAAATATGTAATAGACAAGAGCTACTGCTTGCTCAACGAAGTGGACTCAACACCCCATATTAAACGCCTAAGAATATACCTGACTAGTAAGAATCTTAAAACCTATGGATTTATATGTCTCCGAAAGAGAATCAAGCGTGTGTACAGCGGCATAAACGCAGCAGTGATAGGATTGGTGAGGTTCGGTGAGCAAGTGCAGACCCTTTGAAGTCATATTGCATGGTACCCATTCCATGGTTCTCAACTCTCCAGGTTTAAGGGATTCTTCTTTCAGCTAAAACATGCATGTGGAACCCAGAGTATGATCCACCGTGTGATCGGGAAACGTGTTCAAATGTGTCTCAGTTTTCGTCCCCTGGTACTCGGGTGCAACATTCCAGACGCTTTACTAACACTCTCCCCACTTGGAGAGTCAGTGCCTTTAACCTCCTGTTTGGCCCAGTTTGCAATTTCTGTGGAAAATTAACAGGAATAGGGAGAACCAATGAGAGACTAGCTGGAGGAGTCTGGACGGGCAAATTTAACTCTTATTTCCCACCAGGAAGAGGAATTAACCAAACGCTCAGCGAGCCATGCCGGAACCACACTAGGGCCTGAAGCAATCCTGCGGTGTTGCGGCCAGCTCACAAGAAAGCGTGTTGAAGAAAGGAGCTCAGGGGCACTGTAATTCACAAACCTGCAGAGTTATAAATGACAGGTATCATCCAAAATTATACTGAAGTAAGGCTGCGAAGAGGACTTGAAAACGGTGCAGAATTGCTGGAAACCGATTTCAGAAGGTACACGGGAGTCGCTCTTAAAGCATAGGAAAAGAGACAGAACTTGGAAAATAATGCACTTGGCAAAAGAGGGCATATGTGTTTTATCCAGAGCTCTCATAACCGAGGGGAGGAGATTCCCAGCAGGCTCCAACTGCCACCTGAAGGCTCACGTTGTCAAGGCAACGTGAGCAAGCCAGGCAGGAGTTACCTCACAGCAGAGGTCCCAGCTCACAGAAGGGTGAGAAAATCAGCCAACATCAGACTCTCACCAGAGGGCCCACATCACCAAGGGGATGGGAACCAGGCAGGAGTGTCTTCACACCAGTGGGGCCACATCATCGAAAGGTGAGGTACTCAGCACATGTGTCCTCAAACCAGAGGACCCACATCACCAAGGGCCTCGGAGTGAGGCAGGCAGGAGTAGCCTCACAACACTGGGCCCATAGAACAAAAAAGTGAGGAATCCAGCAGTTGGAACCTCCCAGCAGGCGGCCCAGAGCACCGAGGCTATGGGATCCAGGCCACAGTGAACTCACAGAAGAGGGCCCATGTCATGAAACTGAGCAACCCAGCCATTGGGACCTCAGAGCAGGAGGCCCACATCCCCATGGGGATATAAATCTGGTAGGAGTGTCCTCGCACCACTGAGAACGTATCAGAAAATTTTGGGAGACCAGCAGTTAGGGCCTGACGCCAGAGGACCCTCATCACCAAGGGAAGGAGGCTCCCAGCAGGCTCCAACTGCCACCAGAGGGCTGACGTCGCCAAGGTGATGTGTGCCAACCAGGCACGAATGACCTCACAGCAGAGGGCCCACCTCAGAGAAGTGTGATGAACCCAGTCAGGATCACACTCGCACCAGAGGGCCCACATCACCAAATGGATTCGAACCAGGCAGGAGTGTCCTCACATGAGTAGGGCCACATCATCTAAAGCTGAGGAACCCAGAACATGTGGCTTCAAACCATAGGACACCCATCATCAAGGGGCTGGGAGTGAGGCAGGCAGGAGGAGCCTCACAAAAGAGGGCCCAAAAATAAGAAAGGTGAGGAGTGACCTCACAGCAGAGGGCCCACCTCACAGAAGGGTGAGGAACACAGCCAGGATCAGACTCTCACCAGAGGGTCCACATCACCAAGGGGATGGGAACAAGGCAGGAGTGTCCCCAAACCAGTGGGACAACATCATCGAAAGGTGAGGATCCCAGCACATGTAGCCTCAAACCAGAGGAACCACATCACTAAGGGGTTCGGAACGAGGCTGGCAGGACCAGCCTCACAACACAGGGTCCATAGAATATAAAAGTTGAGGAATCCAGCAGTTGGAACCTCCCAGCAAGTGGCCCAGAGCACCGAGGCTATGAGATCCAGGCCGCAGTGAACTCACAACAGACGGCCCACATCATGAACCTGTGAGCAGCCCAGCCGTTGGGACCTCAGAACAGAAGGCCCACATCCCCATTGGGATGGGAACCTGGCAGAAGTGGCCTCGCACCACTTAGCACATATCAGAAAATGTTAGGAGCCCAGCAGTTAGGGCCTGACGCCAGGGGGCCCTCATAACTGAGGGGAGGAGACTCCCAGCAGGTTCCAACTGCCAACAGAGGGCCCACGTCTACAAGGAGGCATGCGTCAGCCAGGCAGTAGTGACCTCACAGCAGAGGGCCTATCTCACAGAAGGGTGAGGAACTGAGGCAGGATGAGACTCTCGCCAGAGGGCCCACAACACCAAGGGGATGGAAACCAGTCAGGACTGTCCTCCCACCAGTGGGGCCACATCATCGAAAGGTGAGGAACCCAGCACATGCGGCCTCATATCAGAGGACATACATCACAAAGGGGATGGGAGTGAGGCAGGTAGGAGTAGCCTAAATACAGAGGGCCCAAAGAATAAAAAAGGTGAGGAATCCAGCATTTGGAACCTCCCAGCAGGCGGCCGAGAGCACAGAAGCTATGGGATGCAGGCAGGAGTGAACTAACACCAGAGAGCCCACATCATGAAACTGTGAGCAACCCAGGCGTTGGGACCTCAGAGCAGAAAGCCCACATCCCCATGGGGATGGGAACCTGACAGGAGTGTCCTGGCATCACTGGGCTCACATCAGAAAACGTGGGGAGCCCAGCAGTTATGGCCTGATGCTAGAGGGCCGTCATCACCGAGGGCAGGAGGCTCCCAGCAGGTTCCATGTGCCAACAGAGGGCCCACGTCGCCAAGGTGATGTGTGCAAGTCAGGCAGGATTGACCTCACAGCAGAGGGCCTACCTCACAGAAGAGTGAGGAACCCAGCCAGGATAAGACTGTCACCAGAAGGCCCACATCACCAAGGGGATGGGAACCAGGCAGGAGTGTCCTCACACCAGTGGGGCCACATCATTGAAAGTTGCGGAACCCAGCACATGTGGCCTCAAACCAGAGGACCCACATCACGAAGGGGTTGCGAGTGAGGCAGGCAGGAGGAGCATCGCAACACAGGACCCATAGAATACAAAAGTTGAGGAATCGAGCAGTTGGAACCTCCCAGCAGGCGGCCCAGAGCACAGAGGCTATGGCATCCAGGCCAGAGTGAACTAACAGCAGAGAGCCCACATCATGAAACTGTGAACAACCCAGCCGTTGGGACTTCAGAGCAGAAGACCCACATCCCAATGGGGATGTGAACCTGGATAGAGTGTCTTCGAACCACTGGGCGCACATCACAAAATGTGGGGAGCCCAGCAGTTAGGGCCTGACGCCAGAGGGCCCTCATCACCAAGGGGAGGAGGCTCCCAGCAGGCTCCAAGTGCCACCGAAGGCTCATGTCCACAAGGCGAGGTGAGCAAGCCAAGCAGGAGTGACCTCACAGCAGACGGCCCACCTCACAGAAGGGTGAGGAACCCAGCCAGGATCAGACTCTCAACAGAGGGCCCACATCACCAAGGGGATGTGAACCAGGCAGGAGTCTCCTAAGACCATTGGTCCCACATCATCGAAAGGTGAGGAACCCAGCACATGTGGCCTCAAACCAGACGACACACATCACGAAGGGGCTGGGAGTGAGGCAGGCAGGAGGATCCTCACAACAGAGGGCCTAAAAAATTAAAAAAGTGAGGAATCCAGCAGTTGGAACCTCCCAGCAGGCGGCCAAGAGCACAGAGGCTATGGGATCCAGGCCACAGTGAACTAACACCAGAGAGCCCACATCATGAAATTGTGATCAACCCAGCCGTTGGAACCTCAGAGCAGAAGGCCCACATCCCCATGGAGATGGGAACCTAAGAGGAGTGCCCGAGCATCACTGGGCTCACTAAGAAAAGTTGGGGAGCCCAGCAGTTAGGGCCTGACGTCAGAGGGCCCTCATCACAGAGGTGAGGAGGCTCCCAGCAGGGTCCAAGTGCCACCAGAGGGCTCATGTTAACAAGGCGAGGTGAGCAAGCCAGGCAAGAGTTACCTGATAGTAGAGGGCCCACCTCACAGATGGGTGAGGAACCCAGCCAGGATCAGACTCTCACCAGAGGGCCCACATCACAAAGGGGATGGGAACCAGTCAGGATTATCCTCACACCAGTGGGGCCTCATCATCTTAAGGTGAGGAACCCAGCACATGTGTCCTCAAACCAGAGGACCCACATCACCAAGGGCCTTGGAGTGAGGCAGGCAGGAGTAGCCTCACAACACAGGGCACATAATATAAAAAACGTGAGGATTCCAGCATTTAGACCTTCCAGCAGGCGGCTCAGAACACCGAGGCTATGGGATCCAGGCCGCAGTGAACTCACAGCAGAGGGCCCACATCATAAAACTGTGAGCAACCCAGGCGTTGGGACCTCAGCGCAGAAGGCCCACATCCCCATGGGAATGGGAACCTGGCTGGAGTGTCCTCGCACCACTGGGCGCACATCAGAAAATGTGGGGAGCCCACCATTTAGGGCCTGATGCCAGAGGGTCGTCATCACTGAGAGGAGGAGGCACCCTGCACGCTCCAACTGCCACCAGAGGGCTCACGTCTCCAAGGTGACGTGTGCCAGCCAGGCAGGAGTGACCTCACAGCAGAGGGCCTACCTCACAGAACGTTGAGGAACCCAGCCAGGATTAGACTCTCGCCAGAGGGCCCACCTCACCAAGGGGATGGGAACCAGGCAGGAGTGTCCTCACACGAGTGGGGCCACATCATCGAAAGGTGAGGAACGCAGCACATGTGGCCTCAAGCCATAGGACAGTCATCACCAAGGGGCTGGCAGTGAGGCAGGCAGGAGGAGCCTCACAACAGAGGGCACATAGAATAAAAAAGTTGAGGAATCCAGCAGTTGGAACCTCCCAGCAGGTGGCTCAGAGCACCGATGATAAGGGATCCTTGCCGGAGTGAACTCACAGCAGAGGGCCCACATCATGGTACTGTGAGCAAGCCAGCCGTTTTGACCTCAGAGCAGAAGGCCCATATCCCCATGGGGATGGGAACCTGGCAAGAGTGTCCTCACTCACTTGGCACACATCAGAAAATGTGGGGAGCCCAGCAGTTATGGCCTAAGGCAAGAGGGCCCTCATCACTGAGGGGAGGAGGATCCCAGCACACTCCAACTGCCACCAGAGGGCCCATGTCGCCAAGGTGACGTGTGCCAGACAGGCATGAATGACCTCACAGCAGAGGGGCCACCTCACAGACGGGTGGGGAACCCAGCCAGGATCAGACTCTCACCTGAGGGCCCACATCAGCAAGGGGATGGGAACCAGTCAGGACTGTCTTCCCTCCAGTGGGGCCACATCATCGAAAGGTGCGGAACCCAGCACATGTGGCCTCAAATCAGAGGACACATATCACAAAGGGAATGGGAGTGAGGCAGGCAGGAGTAGCCTAAAAACAGAGGGCCCAAAGAATAAGAAAGGTGAGGAATCCAGCAGTTGGAACCTCCCAGCAGGTGGCCGAGAGCACAGAAGCTATGGGATGCAGGCAGGAGTGAACTAATAGCAGAGAGCCCACATCATGAAACTGTGAGCAACCCAGGCGTTGGTACCTCAGAGCAGAAGGCCCACATCCCAATGGGGAGGTGAACCTGGCTGGAGTGTCCTCGCACCACTGGGCGCACATCACAAAATGTGGGGAGACCAGCAGTTAGGGCCTGACGCCAGAGGGCCCTCATCACCGAGGGGAGGAGGCTCCCAGCAGGCTCCAAGTGCCACCAGAGGGCTCATGTCCACAAGGCGAGGTGAGCAAGCCAGGCAGGAGTGACCTCACAGCAGACGGCCCACCTCACAGATGGGTGAGGAACCCAGCCAGGATCAGACTCTCAACAGAGGGCCCACATCACCAAGGGGATGTGAACCAGGCAGGAGTCTCCTAAGACCATTGGTCCCACATCATCGAAAGGTGAGGAACCCAGCACATGTGGCCTCAGACCAGACGACACACATCACGAAGGGGCTGGGAGTGAGGCAGGCAGGAGGATCCTCACAACAGAAGACCCAAAAAATTAAAAAAGTGAGGAATCCAGCAGTTGGAACCTCCCAACAGGTGGCCAAGAGCACAGAGGCTATGGGATCCAGGCCTCTGTGAACTAACACCAGAGAGCCCACATCATGAAAATGTGAACAACCCAGCCGTTGGAACCTCAGAGCAGAAGGCCCACATCCCCATCGAGATGGGATCCTAAGAGGAGTGCCCAAGCATCATTGGGCTCACTAAGAAAAGTTGGTGAGCCCAGCAGTTAGGGCCTGACGCAAGAGGGCCCTCATCACCGAGGGGAGGAGATCCTCAGCACGCTCCTACTGCCACCACATGGCTGACTTCACCAAGGCAATGTGTGCCAGCCATGCAGGAGTGACCTATCAGCAGTGACCTCCCTCACAGAAGGGTGAGGAACACAGCCAGGAACAGACTCTCACCAGGGGGTCCACATAACCACGTAGATGAGAACCAGGCAGGAGTGTCCTCACACTAGTGGGGCCACATCATCGAAAGGTGAGGAACCCAGCAAAGGTGGCCACAAACCAGAGGACCCACATCACCAAGGGGTTGAGAGTGAGGTAGGTGTCTGGACGGGCATATTTAACACTCATTTCCCACCAGGAAGAGGAATTAACCAAAGGCTCAGCGTGCCCTGCCAGAAGCAGATTAGGGCCTGAAGCAGTCTTGCGGGTTTGCGGCCAGCTCACAAGAAAGCGAGTTGAAGAAAGGAGCTCAGGGGCCCTGTAATTCACAAACCTGCAGAGTTATAAATGACAGCTATCATCCAAAAATATATTGAAGTAAGGCTGCCAAGAGGACTTGAAAGCGGGGCAGAATTTCAGGAAACCGATTTCAGGAGGTAGACTGGATTTGCATTTAAAGCATAGGAAAAGAGGCAGAACATCGACAATGATGCACTTGGCAAAAAAAGGGCGTATGAGTTTGTTCCTGAATATATTCAGGAAAAAACACATACGCCCTTTTTGGCAAACCAAGCAAGCTTGCAATGGAAATCCGAACTACTATGAAGTGTCACTTCCCCCCGGTCTAAAGGGCCATCTGAAAAAAGTGTAAAATCCAGAAAGGCAAGACAGGCCATGGGGAAAAAGGAGCCTTGTTATGCTGATGGGCGGGATGTAAATTGCCAACAGCCACTCTGGAGAAGTGTATGGTGTTTCCTGATACATCTGAAAAACAAAGCAACAGAGTCTAGGGCATTTCCACTTATGGTCCTATAGCTTAGGGAAATTAAAATCAAAAAGACACAGCCACCCCAAAATTTGGGACGGCTCTGTTTACAAGAACCTCGTTTACGGTCCAAGTTCAATATCACAGAGAGCAAAAACTGGATAAAGAAGTTGTGGTACTTATGTACAATGCAATATCACTCAGCAATGAAATCTGTGTCACCAGGCCTGTACCAGCATAATGAGTGGATTGAGGCACGGTGATTCTAAGTGAAACAAGTAACACAGAAAAAGAAACATCATAAGGTATCACTAATGCACGGAATGTAAACTTGGCTACACATGAACTGAATTACAAAACAGAACAGGGTCTCAAGTTTAGAAAACCAACTTATGCTTGCTTAAGGGGAAAGGTGAGTTGGGGTGCTGCATAAAACCAGAGTTTGAAATTAGCACAGATACCGTTCCATAAGCCAAATATGTAATAGACAAGACCTACCCCTTGTTCATCGAAATGGACTCAACAATGAGGTATCACCTCACACCTGTTAGAATGGGCATCATCTGAAAATCTACAAACAACAAATGCTGGAAAGGGTGTGGAGAAAAGGAAGCCTCTTCCACTATTGTTGGGAATATAAATTGATACAGTCACTATGGAGAACAATATGGAGTTTCTTAAGAAACTAATAATAGAATTACCATATGATACAGCAATCCCAGTACTGGACATATACCCAGACAAAACCATAAATCAAAAAGAGACATTCACCGTAATGTTCATTGCATCACTATTTACAATATCGAGGTAATGGAAGCAACCTAAATGCCCACAGACAGACGAATGCATAAAGATGTGGTACATATATAAAATGGAATATTACTAAGCCATGAAAGGAATGAAACTGGGTCATTTGTAGAGACGTCGATGGATCTAGAGACTGTCATACAGAGTGAAGTAAGTCAGAAAGAGAAAAACAAATCTTGTATATTCATGCATATATGTGGAACCTAGAAAAACTGTACAGATTAACCGTTTTGCAAGGCATAAATAGAGCAACAGATGTAGACAACAATCGTATGGACAACAAGGGGGGAAAGCTCTTGGGGGTGGTGGTGGTGGGAGGAGTTGAGAGATTGGGATTGGCATGTAAACATTTATATGTATAAAATAGATAACCAATAAGAACCTGCTGTATAAAAATATAAAATAAAATTCAAAATTAAAAAGAAATAAAATTTAAAAAATAAAACAGAAAAAACAATTATTCCCTTCACATACATGTATTTATATGAATAAATTATTTCCATGCTTATATCTGTAAATACAAAAAAGAGGAATAAAATCTACCTTGAACCAAAAACGAAAAAGAGAAAAAAAAAACAGAACCCACCAGTTACTCAGAGGAAAACCGTATCAGGGCACTTGCTCCAGTTGTAAACAATTCTGAAGTTGGTCAGTGGTGGGGAATCGTCTCCCATTCAGCCAGCAGCCCCCACACAACAAGCGTCCTCATTGCAAAGCTGGGGCACCGTGCCGAGGCATCTGTGAGTAAACGTGAGCTGAGCCCCAGGCCAGTTGCTGCTGAACTGTTCCCACCCTTCCCAGGTAAAACACCTGAATATATACAAGGACTTGAAAGCCTAGAGGAAGGGCCATGGAGCCACACGAGTGACAGCATGCCAGCTGACTTGGTGCCTGCAGGCCAGCCAGGATGGTCCTGGCCCTGGGTGCTCTTCTGGAAGATTTCCATTTCCCTGCCTGAGATACCCGTCCTGTCCCTGCCCCCACTGCTTTTTTCCTTCCTCACCTCTGCCCAGGGAGCAATTCCAGCAGCAGGTATGGGTGACACATCCTCTTCTTTAGCAGGTGGCAGCCTGGCAACTGCTGCAGAAAGTCCAGCAGAGCCCCACTCACACTGGGCCACCCACAAAGCCGTGGCCTCTCACTCCCTCCCACCAGCCCAGCCCCGAGACTGCTGACAGGGCAGAGAAAATGGCGTCAGACACAGCTGCAGGGGCTCTTGCTGCCTGGAGTGGTATTTATATTGATCTCAACCCAGGCACACCTGGGGAGGGCTGGCCGGCACCGTAAGGCTGCCCAGGTCAGCCAATCGTCACCCCTCAGGGGCTCACAGTTGCAGAAAATGGAACTTGCTGAACCGGCCAGGTCCAAGGAACAGGTGTGGGCTCCTGAGAGTCAGGATAGACAAGGGGCTGCAGCTTTGGCTTGTTTTCTAATCATTTTATCTGGCCCATGAGTGGGAGACAACTTCAAGAAAACCCTCTCCTAATGAGAGGAACCCAGGAGTCAGGGAGAGGAGGGGTGGGTGGTGGTTGGAGACAGAGGCCTGGTGCCCCGGGTGCAGTGGAAGTCTCTGGAAGACCAGGTGGAGGGAGGCCACACAGAGTGATGCCCAGGGTCACAGACCTGTCGGAGCTGCTGTTTGTTAGTTCAAGTCCTGCTCTGAGGTGCTCTGTGTCAGCTCTGAGCGACAGGTGAGCTGGGGGTGCTCTTCAATGAGGGCTATGTGCACGGTTCCTGTGTGCCCAGCCCTGCCACGGTACCTGCAAGGGTAGCTCTGTATCCTGGGAGGGGCCTGACCACGAGAGCCCCGTGGGCTGGCTTGGGGGTGGGGTACCTGCCCAGGAGAGCTCCATATCCTGGGATTGGCCTGACCACGAGAGCTCCATGGGCTGCTGGGGACCTGGTAAAGGATGTCAGGACAGTCAGTGAAGCCACCGAGGATATACCTCCAGTTGCTCCTAATTCCTACACCCTGCTGGTCATTCTACCAACCACCAGGACATGGTATTCTGTATTAGTCTTCAATGATGCCTTCTTTTGTATTCCATTAGTCCCAGAGTCACAAGAAATTTTGGCTTGTGAGTGGCAGGACTCAACATACAACTAAAACAATACTTCCGGGCCGTCTTGCCCCAAGGGTTCAAAAATTCCCACACCATCTTTGGGGAAAGCTTAGCTAAAGACCGAAAAGTTCTACCTCTGGAAAAGGAAACCCTCCTTCAATATGCAGACGACATTCTGATCGCCAGCCCTACTAAGGAGGCCTCTGAACTACCAAGCCAATAAAGGATAGAAGTTGTCCAAGAAAAAGCTCAAATATCACAGACTGCGGTGACTGCCTGGGCTTCATTCTCACACAAGGTCGGAGAAGCCCATCCCAGGAAAGGGAAGAAACCATTTGCAGCCTTACCCCTTTCTAAAACGAGAAGACAGCTTAGGGGTTCCTGGGGAGGCCAGGGTTTGCTGCTTCTGGATCCCTAACTACAGTCTACTAGCTGGGCCTCTATATGAAACACTGAAAGGAAAAGATGATGATCCTTTTGAACAGAATCCAGAAGTGGCCTTTCAAGAATGGAAAGAGCAGTCAATTCAGACCCTTGCCCTGGAACTCCCTAATTGAGCTAAACCCTTTGACCTTTCCATTCCCGGTGAAAGGTGAATCGCCATTGGAGAATTAGTGCAAAAACTGGGACCACTTGAAATGGAACAACGCAAGAATGCCATCCAGGTAGGATAAACTACAGTCACCAAGGGGCTTGGCCCACTGCCACATCTGGCCAAGATACTGGCGGTATCTAAAAACCTGGAAATCAGCAGCCCAAAAGGCCACCTCCCTCCTAAGGGAAAAGGACCCCACGTGGTGATCCTAATCACCAACCATGCCCTGAAGTTGCAGGGTTCGCTCCGTGGGCACACCGACCTCGAGTGAGGAGGCCCTCCAACTCCAACATCCAGAGAGATAACCGGGGGCAGCAGGGCACCATGACGACTCGTGTGAACATCACTTGACCTGGAGTTTCTCTCATAAAACAACAATAGTGTGTCCCGAAGGAGTAGACTACTGCTTGCAGGACTTACTGCACCCGGAGGGGAGCTAATAATCTTGGCGGGGGAACCGTATATCACACTGTCACCATAGAAAAGCCTACAGACACCGTGATGATGGTGGCCAATAAGACCGGCTGGACTCCTGTTTACTTCAAAAGGCTGTTGACTCAGTGGCCATCATGGTCCTTGATCACCACTGACCCTGGACTGTCTGGGAGTTGAGCGGGCAGGGCTCTGACACCTGGTGCTGTTTTTACGTTAATTCAGGGACCTAATTGAAGAAAGAGCAGACTACTGGTCAGAGCATCTAGGCTGGCAGAAACGGTCAGCCTAAGGTGGCCGAACAAATGTGGGGCGGGGTGAAACCGGCCCCCACAGTGTCTCTGCACATCTCTTTCCTGGACCCTTAAAGGTCATTAGAATCTATAACACTTCCAATGCTGGTGCTCAGGCGGACGAGCAGGGAGGCAGGGGTCCTGGGGCCAATCAACGTCACCTGGAGGCTGCTGGGGAGAAGTTCTGACCCTCGTCCCCTGGTATGAGGGCTCCCAACTCAGCACTCAGCAGTTACAGAAGAAGGGTCTGCACCCTCAGCACTCCAAGAATGAGGAATGGGACAAAAGGCAGAGGAGGGGTTTGTCCCCAGCAAAGCCCATTAAAAATCCCTGGGAGATAAAAATAGAATCTGGGCAATAAAGTCAAGTCTGACCTTTTTTATCCTTTGTGCTTTGTCTAATTTCACGTGCTCCTAGGGTCCCGCATACAGAGGTTCCACACCCGGCACTTCAGACCAGATTTCCTAGTGCAGAATGGCTGGGTCGACACCTCAGCTCCTGGGGCCCAGTGCAGACTCCGAGATATAGAGCCTGAGCTGCAGCCAACCCGGCCCTCGAGAGCTCCGCCCCCTCCCTCCCACTGACTCTGACAGGATCTCTACACAGCAGCCCAGCCCACAGCCCACGGGGTAGTGCATGCTCTCACCTCTCCATTCTCTGATCAAAATATAAAGTTTCCTTTGCTTGTGAACCAAACTCAGTCTCGATCTGTTGGCCCCAATGACACTGGGCAGGGGGACACTTGTTGGGGTCCACTCTGGAGGATCAGTAACAGAAATTGAGACTACTGTAACTTCAATGAACAGATGTGTGAGCCAAACTGTAGTTAACATAGAACAGTTTATAAGGCTCGGGTAAAATAAGATGTTTCTAACACTTCCATTTGATATTTCCATCACTTTATTATAAGCAAGTTCAGTGAAAAGGTTTGTCTTATTTGTCAGGTCAATATTAGAGAAATGAAGTGATTTCTTTCCAAGGATGTACATCTAATAATCTTGGTTAAAGCTTCAATCTTGTTTTAAATGCTTTTCCATTGAAAATGATACCTCTCTTTCAGCTCCCCCATTTCTGAGAAGTATAAAATCTTATAATTTATTATTACCAAAGGGGAAAGGTGGGAGGAGGGATAAATTAACAGTTTGGAATTAACACATACACACTGCTATGTATAAAATAGATCATCAACAAGGAACTACTGTATAGCACAGGGAACTACACTCAATATTTTGCAATAACCTATAAGGGGAAATAATCGGAAAAAGAATAGATATTTTTATTGACATCATCTATCAATGACAGTTAAAGTGTAACCTAAGGGAAGCCGGTGGTGAGTGCTTCTGACCCTGAAGACTTCAATCATCTAAAGTTTGGACTCTGCCTACTTCCCAAGGCCCTTAATGAACATATGTGTAGCCGTAGCTTAAAAATTTCCCCAGTTTGGGTTTCGGGGAGACACTGATTTTGAAAAAGCCCTGGTGTTCTCCTTACATGAATGGGACCCTTCCTACTGCTAAAACATGTCTGTCACACCCAGAGGATGGTATACCGTCTGATCGGGAAGAATTTGGAAAAGGCATCTCATCTCCTCATCTCCTGGTGCTCGGGTTCACCCCTCCAGCGTCTTTACTAACAGTCTCCCCACTTGGAGATGTCAGCACTGTCAACATCCTGTTGCGTACAGTTTGGAATTTGCCCAGAGGATGAAGCGGAAGGATGAGGAACAATGAGAGACAAGTCCTAGGTGTTCAGACAGGCACATGTCACTCTAATTTCCAATCAGGAAGACGAATTGACCAAAGGCTAGGGTTGCCCATGGAAACAGTATAGGGCTTGAGGAAATCCCACTGCTTTGTGGCCAGTTCCCATAAACACAAGTTGAACAATGGAACTCAGGGGCAGTAAAATTCACGAAACTGCAGAGTTGAAAATATCTATCACTGAAAAATGTCTTGAGGAAAGTCAAAGAAAAGGATTGGTAAGCAAGGGAGAATGGCAGGAAAGGGATTTGAGGAGGTAGAAAGGACTCGCCATTAAGCACAAGAAAAGGGGCTGAACATTGCCAACATTGCAGTTGGCCAAAAAGGCTGTATGCGTTTTTTTCTGTATATATTCAAGAAAAGGGCATACACTTTTTTAGCCAACCAAACAGGTGGGCACTGGAAATCAATACTACAAAAGATATCACTTCACATCAGTCAGAAAAGCCATCCTCATAAAGTGTAAACACCAGAAATGCAGGACAGGGCAAGGAGAAGAGGGAGCCCTGTGAGGCTTATAGTGGAAATGTATATTGCCAACGGCCATTCTGGAGAAGTGTATTGTGTTTACTAAAGCATCTAAAAAATGAGCTACAGAGCATAGGGCACTTGCACTCATGGGCGTATATCTTGGGAAAAACAAAAATCGAGAGGACACAGGCACCCCAATGTTTACTGCCTCTCTGTTTAAAAGATCCTCGACTAGGATATAACTTAAATGTCTCTGGAGGGAAAAAATGGATAGAGATGTGGTACTTATGTAGAGTGGAATATTACTCAGCCTGGAAATCAATGAAATATGGCCAGTTGTAACAACTCCGGAGGAGTTACGTATGATCATTCTAAGTGACATAATTCAAAAAGAAAAAGACACATATCATAAGATATCACTTAAAGGTGGAATCCAAAATGGCTACACATGAAATAAATTACAAAACAAAAACATAGTCAAATATGTAGAAAACACGCGTAAGGCTGCTAAACGGGAAAGGTGGGGAGGGGTGAGGCATCATCCAGGAGGTTGAAATTAGCAAAGATACCATTCCAAATACCAAACTGATAATCAACAAGGCCTACACGGTAGCTAAAAGAACTGCACTCAGCACACTCAAGTCACCGGAAAAGAATATCTATGACTGGTAAGAATCTGAAAAAGAATTTATTGATGTCTCCCTGTACGTGAATCAAGTGGATGTACAGCAGCAAGAAACAGAGCTTTGAAAATCAGTTGTAACCAATATAGTAATAAATTGAAAAAAATAAACGACAGAGAGACAGAGAAAACCTCTTACAACTTTTCCTCAGGGACGGTGATGCAACATGGATTGAACACATCTAGACCCACAGCAGGATGAGACATAAGGCTGGAAACTGTTCGCGCTAAGAGAAATGTGAGGTTGGGTGAGGAAATGCACACCCTTTAAAGTAATACTACCTGGTACCCATTCAATGGGTCCCAAATCTGCAGGTTCAAGGAATCTTCCTACAGCTAAAACATGCATGGAAAACATGCATGGAAAACACCATGTGATCGGGAGATGTGTCTAAAATGCACCTCATTTATCCTCTCCTGGTGCTCCTGTTCATCATTCCAGCCACGTTACTTAGAATCTCCCCACTTAGAGAATCAGCACATTTAAACTTCTGTTTCACACATTTTGCAAATTGTGAGGAGGATGAACGGGAAGAGGGGGAACCAATGAGAGAATAGTTGTAGGGGTTTGGACGGGCACATGTCACTCTAATTTCCCATTAAGAGTAAGAATTAAAAAAAGGCTCAGCCCGCCTCGCCGGAGCCAAAATAGGGCCTGAAGCAATCCTGCGGCTTTGAGGCCAGCTCACAAAAGAGCAACTTAAAAAATGGAGCTCAGGGTCACTGCAATTCACAAACCTGCAGAGTTATAAATGAAAACTAACGTCCAAAAATATGTTGAGGTAAGGCAAAGAAGAGGATCTGAATGCAAGACAGAATTGCAAGAAACAGATTTCAAGAGATAGATTGGACTCGTCCTTAAAGTACATGAAAAGCGGCAGAATTTCGACAATGATGTAGTTGGCCCAAAAGGGAGTATGCGTTTTTTCCTGAATATATCCAGGAAAAAACGCATACGCACTTTATGGGCAACCAAGCAAGCAAGCAATGCAAATGTGCACAACAAAGAAGTCTCATTTCCCACCGGTCAAAAGGGCCATCCGAAAAAATTGTAAAAACCAGAAATGCAGGACAGGCCATGGAGAACAGGGAGCCTTTATACGCTGATGGACAGTGTGTGAACTGCCGAGAGCCACTCTGGAGAAGTGTATGGTGGTTCCTAAATCATCTAAAAAACAGAGCTACAGAGCATAGGGCACTTCCAATCATGGAAGTATATCTAGGGAAGTCTAAAAATCAACAAGACACAAGCACACCACAGTTTAGGGCTACTCTGTTTACAAGAACCTCAACTTCAGTACACCTTAAATATCCCAGGAAAGAGAACAATGGATAAAGAAAATGTGGTACTTATGTACAATGGAATATCTCTTCACCATGAAATCAATGTAATAAGGCTAGTAGAAGGATAAAGAGTGGATTTAGGTCCGATAATACTACTTGAAATAAGTCAAACAGAAAAAGAAACATATCATAAGATATCACTTATAGAGGGAGGATAAATATGGCTGCACAAAAAATGAATTACAAAACAGAACAGTGTCTCACATTTAGAAAACACACTTATGTCAGCTTAAGGGGAAAGGAGAGGTGGGGTGATGCATAAAACCAGAGTTTGAAATTAGCACAGATACCGTTCAATAAACCAAATAGGTATTAGACAAGATCTACACCTTGCTCAATGAACTGGCCTCAACACACCCTATACACCGCAGAGAAATATATCTGAGTAATAAGAATCTTAAAACCCATGTATTGATATATCTCCATAAGGGAATCAAGTGTGTGCAGAGCGGCACAAACACAGCAGTGAAAATGAGCTAAACCCCATTATAGAAATAAATTTTAAAACCAAAACGCAGAAACAATGAAAGAGAGAAAAATTCTTACAAAATTCGCTCAGGGGCTGTGATGCAACCTGTAATGACCACATATAAACCCACAGCTGGATAAGACATAAGGCTGGACACTTGGGGCTGAGAGCATTGGTGAGCTTTGGTGAGCAACTGCCGAAAGTTTAATGCAATACTTCATACTACTCATTCCAAGGGTCCCAACACTCCAGGTTGAAGGGAATCTTCCTACAGCTAAACCATGCATGGGGAATCCAGCAGATGGTATACCATATGATCGGGAAAGGTTTCTAAAACGCACCTCATTTTCCTCTCCTGGGGCTCCGGATCAACATTCCAGCCACTTTACTAACAACATCTCCACATGGAGAGTCAATGCCTTTAAGTTCCGGTATCGCACAGTCTGCAGTTAGTGCGGAGGATGAATGGGAATAGGGGGAACCAGTGAGAAAATAGCTGTAGCGGTTTCAATGGGCACATGTCACTCTAATTTCACATCAGGAAGAAGAATTAACCAAAGGCAGAGCAAGGCGCCCCAGAAGAAGGATAGGGCCTGAAGAAATCCTGTGGATATGAGGCAAGATCACAAAAATAAGAGCTGAAAAATGGAGCTAAGGGCCACTGCAATTCAAAAACCTGCAGAGTTATAAAGGCCAACTATTTTCCAAAAGTATATTGAGGTAAGGCTATGAAGAGGCACTGACAGCAAGGCAGAATTGCAGGAAACCGATTTCAAGAGGTAGACAGGAACTGCATTGAAAACATATGAAAAGACTCAGAACGTCGACAATGATGCACTTGGCCAAAAAGGGCGTATGCGTTTCTTCCTGAATATATTCAGGAAGAAACACATACGCCCTTTCTGGCCAACCAAGCAAGCTTGCAAAGGAAATCTGCACTACAATGAAGTCTCACTGCCCCCCGGTCAAAAGGGCCATCTGAAAAAAGTGTAAAATCCAGAACGGCAGGACAGGCCATGGAGAACTGGGAGCATTTTTGTGCTTATGGTCAGGATGTAAATTGCCAACAGCCACTCTGGAGAAGTGTATGGTGTTTCCTGAAACATCTAAAAAACAAAGCAACAGAGCCTAGGGCACTTCCACTTATGGTCCTATAGCTTAGTGAAATTAAAATCAAAAAGACACAGCCACCCCAAAGTTTGGGACGGCTCTGTTTACAAGAACCTCGTTTACGGTACAAGTTCAATATCGTAGAAAGCAAAAAATGGAGAAAGAAGTTGTGGTACATACGTAGAATGCAATATCATTCAGCAATGAAATCTATGTTATCAGGCCCGTAGCAGCATAATGAGTGGATTCAGGTACGATGATTCTAAGTGAAATAAGTCACACAGAAAAAGAAACATCATAAGATATCCCTAATACACGGAATGTAAACTTGGCTACCCAGGAAATGAATTACAAAACAGAACAGGGTCTCAAATGTAGAACCAACTTATGCTTGCTAAAGGGGAAAGGTGAGTTGGTGTGCTGCATAAAACAAGAGATTGAAATTAACACAGATACCGTTCAATAAGCCAAATATGTAATAGACTAGAGCTACTCCTTGCTCAACGAAGTGGACTCAACACCACATATTAAACGCCTAAGAATATACCTGACTAGTAAGAATCTTAAAACCTATGGATTTATATGTCTCCGAAAGAGAATCAAGCGTGTGTACAGCGGCATAAACGCAGCAGTGATAGGATTGGTGAGGTTCAGTGAGCAAATGCAGACCCTTTGAAGTCATATTGCATGGTACCCATTCCATGGTTCTCAACTCTCCAGGTTTAAGGGATTCTTCCTTCAGCTAAAACATGCATGTGGAACCCAGAGTATGATCCACCGTGTGATCGGGAAACGTGTTCAAATGTGTCTCAGTTTTCATCCCCTGGTAATCGGGTGCAACATTCCAGACGCTTTACTAACACTCTCCCCCACTTGGAGAGTCAGTGCCTTTAACCTCCTGTTTGGCCCAGTTTGCAATTTCTGCGGAAAATGAACAGGAATAGGGAGAACCAATGAGAGACTAGCTGGAGGTGTCTGGACGGGCAAATTTAACTCTCATTTCCCACCAGGAAGAGGAATTAACCAAAGGCTCAGCCTGCCATGCCAGAACCACACTAGGGCCTGAAGCAATCCTGCGGTGTTGCGGCCAGCTCACAAGAAAGCGAGTTGAAGAAAGGAGCTCAGGGGCCCTGTAATTCACAAACCGGCAGAGTTATAAATGACAGCTATCGTCCAAAAATATATTGAAGTAAGGCTGCCAAGAGGACTTGAAAGCGGGGCAGAATTGCAGGAAACCGATTTCAGGAGGTAGACTGGAATTGCATGTAAAGCATAGGAAAAGAGGCAGAACGTCCACAATGATGCACTTGGCCAAAAAGGGCGTATGCGTTTCTTCCTGAATATACTCAGGAAAAAACGCATACGCCCTTTTTGGCCAAGCAAGCAAGCTTGCAAAGGAAATCTGCACTACAATGAAGTCTCACTGCCCCCCGGTCAAAAGGGCCATCTGAAAAAAGTGTAAAATCCAGAAAGGCAGGACAGGTCAAGGAGAACTGGGAGCCTTGTTATGCTGATGGGCGGGATGTAAATTGCCAACAGCCACTCTGGAGAAGTGTATGGTGTTTCCTGAAACATCTAAAAAACAGAGCAAAACAGACTAAGGCACTTCCACTTATGGTCCTATAGATTAGGGAAATTAAAATCAAAAAGACACAGCCACCGCAATGTTTGGGACGGCTCTGTTTACAAGAACCTCGTTTACGATACAAGTTCAATATCACAGAAAGCGAAAAATGGATAAAGAAGTTCTGGTACTTACGTACAATGCAATATCACTCAGCAATGAAATGTATGTCATCAGGCCAGTAGCAGCATAATGAGTGGATTCAGGTACGATGATTCTAAGTGAAATAAGTCACACAGAAAAAGAAACATCATAAGATATCACTAATACACGGAATGTAAACTTGGTTACACAGGAACTGAATTACAAAACAGAATAGGGTCTCAAATGTAGAAAACCAACTTATGCTTGCTTAAGGGGAAAGGTGAGTTGGGGTGCTGCATAAAACCAGAGATTGAAATTAGCACAGATACCTTTCCATAAGCCAAATATGTAATAGGCAAGAGCTACTCCTTGCTCAACGAAGTGGACTCAACACCCCATATTAAACGCCTAAGAATATACCTGACTAGTAAGAATCTTAAAACCTATGGATTTATATGTCTCTGAAAGAGAATCAAGCATGTGTACAGCGGCATAAATGCAACAGTGATAGGATTGGTGAGGTTCGGTGAGCAAATGCAGACCCTTTGAAGTCATATTGCATGGTACCCATTCCATGGTTCTGAACTCTCCAGGTTTAAGGGATTCTTCCTTCAGCTAAAACATGCATGTGGAACCCAGAGTATGATCCACCGTGTGATCGGGAAACGTGTTCAAATGTGTCTCAGTTTTCGTCCCCTGGTACTCGGGTGCAACATTCCAGACGCTTTACTAACACTCTCCCCACTTGGAGAGTCAGTGCCTTTAACCTCCTGTTTGGCCCAGTTTGCAATTTCTTCGGAAAATGAACAGGAATAGGGAGAACCAATGAGAGACTAGCTGGAGGGTTATGGACGGGCAAATTTAACTCTCATTTCCCACCAAGAAGAGGAATTATCGAAAGGCTCAGCGAGCCATGCCGGAAACACACTAGGGCCTGAAGCAATCCTGCGGTGTTGCGGCCAGCTCACAAGAAAGCAAGTTGAAGAAAGGAACTCAGGGGCCCTGTAATTCACAAACCTGCAGAGTTATAAATGACAGCTATCGTCCAAAAATATATTGAAGTAAGGCTGCCAAGAGGACTTGAAAGCGGGGCAGAATTGCAGGAAACCGATTTCAGGAGGTAGACTGGAATTGCATGTAAAGCATAGGAAAAGAGGCAGAACGTCCTCAATGATGCACTTGGCCAAAAAGGGCGTATTCTTTTTTTCCTGAATATATTCAGGAAAAAACGCATACGCCCTTTTTGGCCAACCAAGCAAGCTTACAAAGGAAATCTGCACTACAATGAAGTCTCACTGCCCCCCGGTCAAAAGGGCCATCTGAAAAAAGTGTAAAATCTAGAAAGGCAGGACAGACCATGGAGAACTGGGAGCCTACTTAGGCTGATGGGCGGGATGTAAATTGCCAACAGCCACTCTGGAGAAGTGTATGGTGTTTCCTGAAACATTTGAAAAACAAAGAAACAGAGCCTAGGGCACTTCCATTTTTGGTCCTATAGATTAGGGAAATTAAAATCAAAAAGACACAGCCACCCCAAAGTTTGGAACGGCTCTGTTTACAAGAACCTCGTTTACGGTTCAAGTTCAATATCGCAGAAAGCAAAAAATGGATAAAGAAGTTGTGGTACTTACGTACAATGCAATATCACTCAGCAATGAAATCTATGTCATCAGGCCAGTAGCAGCATAATGAGTGGATTCAGGTACGATGATTCTAAGTGAAATAAGTCACACAGAAAAAGAAACATCATAAGATATCACTAATACACGGATTGTAAACTTAGCTACACAGGAACTGAATTACAAAACAGAATAGGGTCTCAAATGTAGAAAACCAACTTATGCTTGCTTAAGGGGAAAGGTGAGTTGGGGTGCTGCATAAAACCAGAGATTGAAATTAGCACAGATACCTTTCCATAAGACAAATATGTAATAGACAAGAGCTACTGCTTGCTCAACGAAGTGGACTCAACACCCCATATTAAACGCCTAAAAATATACCTGACTAGTAAGAATCTTAAAACCTATGGATTGATATGTCTACGAAAGAGAATCAAGCGTGTGTACAGCGGCATAAACGCAGCAGTGATAGGATTGGTGAGGTTCGGTGAGCAAATGCAGACCCTTTGAAGTCATATTTCATGGTACCCATTCCATGGTTCTCAACTCTCCAGGTTTAAGGGATTCTTCCTTCAGCTAAAACATGCATGTGGAACCCAGAGTATGATCCACCGTGTGATCGGGAAACGTGTTCAAATGTGTCTCAGATTTCATCCCCTGGTACTCGGGTGCAACATTCCAGACACTTTACTAACACACTCCCCACTTGGAGAGTCAGTGCCTTTAACCTCCTATTTGGCCCAATTTGCAAATTCTGCTGAAGATGAACAGGAATAGGGAGAACCAATGAGAGACTAGCTGGAGGTGTCTGGACGGGCAAATTTAACTCTCATTTCCCACCAGGAAGAGGAATTAACCAAAGGCTCAGCCTGCCGTGCCAGAACAACACTAGGGCCTGAAGCAATCCTGCGGTGTTGCGGCCACCTCACAAGAAAGCCAGTTGAAGAAAGGAGCTCAGGGGCACTGTAATTCACAAACCTGCAGAGTTCTAAATGACAGCTATCGTCCAAAAATATATTGAAGTAAGGCTGCCAAGAGGACTTGAAAGCGGGGCAGAATTGCAGGAAACCGATATCAGGAGGTAGACTGGAATTGCATGTAAAGCATAGGAAAAGAGGCAGAACGTCCACAATGATGCACTTGGCCAAAAAGGGCGTATGCGTTTTTTCCTGAATATATTCAGGAAAAAACTCATACGCCCTTTTTGGCCAACCAAGCAAGCTTGCAAAGGAAATCTGCACTACAATGAAGTCTCACTGCCCCCTGGTCAAAAGGGCCATCTGAAAAAAGTGTAAAATCCAGAAAGGCAGGACAGGCCATGGAGAACTGGGAGCCTTGTTATGCTGATGGGCGGGATGTAAATTGCCAACAGCCACTCTGGAGAAGTGTATGGTGTTTCCTGAAACATCTAAAAAACAAAGCAACAGAGCCTAGGGCACTTCCACTTATGGTCCTATAGATTAGGGAAATTAAAATCAAAAAGACACAGCCACCCCAAAGTTTGGGACGGCTCTGTTTACAAGAACCTCGTTTACGGTACAAGTTCAATAGCGCAGAAAGCGAAAAATGGATAAAGAATTTGTGGTACTTACGTACAATGCAATATCACTCAGCAATAAAATCTATGTCATTAGGCCAGTAGCACCATAATGAGTGGATTCAGGTACGATGATTCTAAGTGAAATAAGTCACACAGAAAAAGAAGCATCATAAGATATCACTAATACACGGAATGTAAACTTGGCTATGCAGGAACTGAATTACAAAACAGAATAGGGTCTCAAATGTAGAAAACCAACTTATGCTTGCTTAAGGGGAAAGGTGAGTTGGGGTGCTGCATAAAACCAGAGATAGAAATTAGCACAGATACCTTTCCATAAGCCAAATATGTAATAGACAAGAGCTACTGCTTGCTCAACGAAGTGGACTCAACACCCCATACTAAACGCCTAAGAATATACCTGACTAGTAAGAATCTTAAAACCTATGGATTTATATGTCTCCGAAAGAGAATCAAGCGTGTGTACAGCGGCATAAACGCAGCAGTGATAGGATTGGTGAGGTTCGGTGAGCAAATGCAGACCCTTTGAAGTCATATTGCATGGTACCCATTCCATGGTTCTCAACTCTCCAGGTTTAAGGGATTCTTCCTTCATCTAAAACATGCATGTGGAACCCAGAGTATGATCCACCGTGTGATCGGGAAACGTGTTCAAATGTGTCTCAGTTTTCGTCCCCTGGTACTCGGGTGCAACATTCCAGATGCTTTACTAACACTCTCCCCACTTGGAGAGTCAGTGCCTTTAACCTCCTGTTTGGCCCAGTTTGCAATTTCTTCGGAAAATGAACAGGAATAGGGAGAACCAATGAGAGACTAGCTGGAGGAGTCTGGACGGGCAAATTTTACTCTCATTTCCCACCAGGAAGAGGAATTAACCAAAGGCTCAGCCTGCCATGCCGGAACGACACTAGGGCCTGAAGCAATCCTGCAGTGTTGCGGCCAGCTCACAAGAAAGCGAGTTGAAGAAAGGAGCTCAGGGGCACTGTAATTCACAAACCTGCAGAGTTATAAATGACAGCTATCGTCCAAAAATATATTGAAGTAAGGCTGCCAAGAGGACTTGAATGCGGGGCAGAATTGCAGGAAACCGATTTCAGGAGGTAGACTGGAATTGCATGTAAAGCATAGGAAAAGAGGCAGAATGTCCACAATGATGCACTTGGCCAAAAAGGGCGTATGCGTTTTTTCCTGAATATATTCAGGAAAAAACGCATACGCCCTTTTTGGCCAACCAAGCAAGCTTGCAAAGGAAATCTGCACTACAATGAAGTCTCACTGCCCCCCGGTCAAAAGGGCCATCTGAAAAAAGTGTAAAATCCAGAAAGGCAGGACAGGCCATGGAGAACTGGGAGCCTTCTTATGTTGATGGGCGGGATATAAATTGCCAACAGCCACTCTGGAGAAGTGTATGGTGTTTCCTGAAACATCTAAAAAACAAAGCAACAGAGCCTAGGGCACTTCCACTTATGGTCCTATAGATTAGGGAAATTAAAATCAAAAAGACACAGCCACCCCAAAGTTTGGGACGGCTCTGGTTACAAGAACCTCGTTTACGGTACAAGTTCAATATCGCAGAAAGCGAAAAATGGATAAAGAAGTTGTGGTACTTACGTACAATGCAATATCACTCAGCAATGAAATCTATGTCATCAGGCCAGTAGCAGCATAATGAGTGGATTCAGGTACGATGATTCTAAGTGAAATATGTCAAACAGAAAAAGAAACATCATAAGATATCACTAATACACGGAATGTAAACTTGCCTACACAGGAACTGAATTACAAAACAGAATAGGGTCTCAAATGTAGAAAACCAACTTATGCTTGCTTAAGGGGAAAGGTGAGTTGGGGTGCTGCATAAAACCAGAGATTGAAATTAGCACAGATACCTTTCCATAAGCCAAATATGTAATAGACAAGAGCTACTGCTTGCTCAACGAAGTGGACTCAACACCACATATTAAACGCCTAAGAATATACCTGACTAGTAAGAATCTTAAAACCTATGGATTTATATGTCTCCGAAAGAGAATCAAGCGTGTGTACAGAGGCATAAACGCAGCAGTGATAGGATTGGTGAGGTTCGGTGAGCAAATGCAGACCCTTTGAAGTCATATTGCATGGTACCCATTCCATGGGTCTCAACTCTCCTGGATTAAAGGATTCTTCCTTCAGCTAAAACATGCATGTGGAACCCAGAGTATGATCCACCGTGTGATCGGGAAACGTGTTCCAATGTGTCTCAGATTTCATCCCCTGGTACTCGGGTGCAACATTCCAGACGCTTTACTAACACTCTCCCCACTTGCAGAGTCAGTGCCTTTAACCTCCTGTTTGGCCCAGTTTGCAATTTCTGCGGAAAATGAACAGGAATAGGGAGAACCAATGAGAGACTAGCTGGAGGTGTCTGGACGGGCAAATTTAACTCTCATTTCCCAACAGGAAGAGGAATTAACCAAAGGCTCAGCGAGCCGTGCCGGAACCACACTAGGGCCTGAAGCAATCCTGTGGTGTTGCGGACAGCTCACAAGAAAGCGAGTTGAAGAAAGTAGCTCAGGGGCACTGTAATTCACAAACCTTCAGAGTTCTAAATGACAGCTATCGTCCAAAAATATATTGAAGTAAGGCTGCCAAGAGGACTTCAAAGCGGGGCAGAATTGCAGGAAACCGTTTTCAGGAGGTAGACTGGAATTGCATGTAAAGCATAGGAAAAGAGGCAGAACGTCCACAATGATGCACTTGGCCAAAACGGGCATATGCGTTTTTTCCTGAATATATTCAGGAAAAAACGCATACGCCCGTTTTGGCCAACCAAGCAAGCTTGCAAAGGAAATCTGCACTACAATGAAGTCTCACTGCCCCCCGGTCAAAAGGGCCATCTGAAAAAAGTGTAAAATCCAGAAAGGCAGGACAGGCCATGGAGAACTGGGAGCCTACTTAGGCTGATGGGTGGGATGTAAATTGCCAACAGCCACTCTGGAGAAGTGTATGGTGTTTCCTGAAACATCTGAAAAACAAAGCAACAGAGCCTAGGGCACTTCATTTTTGGTCCTATAGATTAGGGAAATTAAAATCAAAAAGACACAGCCACCCCAAAGTTTGGGACGGCTCTGTTTACAAGAACCTCGTTTACGGTACAAGTTCAATATTGCAGAAAGCGAAAAATGGATAAAGAAGTTGTGGTACTTACCTACAATGCAATATCACTCAGCAATGAAATCTATGTCATCAGGCCAGTAGCAGCATAATGAGTGGATTCAGGTACGATGATTCTAAGTGAAATAAGTCACACAGAAAAAGAAACATCATAAGGTATCACTAATACACGGAATGTAAACTTGGCTACACAGGAACTGAATTACAAAACAGAATAGGGTCTCAAATGTAGAAAACCAACTTATGCTTGCTTAAGGGGAAAGGTGAGTTGGGGTGCTGCATAAAACCAGAGATTGAAATTAGCACAGATACCTTTCCATAAGCCAAATATGTAATAGACAAGAGCTACTGCTTGCTCAACGAAGTGGACTCAACACCCCACATTAAACGCCTAAGAATATACCTGACTAGTAAGAATCTTAAAACCTATGGATTTATATGTCTCCGAAAGAGAATCCAGCGTGTGTACAGCGGCATAAACGCAGCAGTGATAGGATTGGTGAGGTTCGGTGAGCAAATGCAGACCCTTTGAAGTCATATTGCATGGTACCCATTCCATGGGTCTCAACTCTCCAGGTTTAAGGGATTCTTCCTTCAGCTAAAACATGCATGTGGAACCCAGAGTATGATCCACCGTGTGATCGGGAAACGTGTTCAAATGTGTCTCAGTTTTCGTCCCCTGGTACTCGGGTGCAACATTCCAGACGCTTTACTAACACTCTCCCCACTTGGAGAGTCAGTGCCTTTAACCTCCTGTTTGGCCCAGTTTGCAATTTCTGTGGAAAATTAACAGGAATAGGGAGAACCAATGAGAGACTAGCTGGAGGTGTCTGGACGGGCAAATTTAACTCTCATTTCCCACCAGGAAGAGGAATTAACCAAAGGCTCAGCGAGCCATGCCGGAACCACACTAGGGCCTGAAGCAATCCTGCGGTGTTGTGGCCAGCTCACAAGAAAGCGAGTTGAAGAAAGGAGCTCAGGGGCACTGTAATTCACAAACCTGCAGAGTTATAAATGACAGCTATCGTCCAAAAATATATTGAAGTAAGTCTGCCAAGAGGACTTGAAAGCGGGGCAGAATTGCAGGAAACCGATTTCAGGAGGTAGACTGGAATTGGATGTAAAGCATAGGAAAGGAGGCAGAACGTCCACAATGATGCACTTGGCCAAAAAGGGCGTATGCGTTTTTTCCTGAATTTATTCACGAAAAAACGCATACGCCCTTTTTGGCCAACCAAGCAAGCTTGCAAAGAAATCTGCACTACAATGAAGTCTCACTGCCCCCCGGTCAAAAGGGCCATCTGAAAAAACTGTAAAATCCAGAAAAGCAGGACAGGCCATGGAGAACTGGGAGCCTTGTTATGCTGATGGGTGGGATGTAAATTGCCAACAGCCACTCTGGAGAAGTGTATGGTGTTTCCTGAAACATCTAAAAAACAAAGCAACAGAGCCTAGGGCACTTCCACTTATGGTCCTATAGATTACGGAAATTAAATTCAAAAAGACACAGCCACCCCAAAGTTTGGGACGGCTCTGTTTACAAGAACCTCATTTACGGTACAAGTTCAATATCGCAGAAAGTGAAAAATGGATAAAGAAGTTGTGGTACTTACGTACAATGCAATATCACTCAGCAATGAAATCTATGTCATCAGGCCAGTAGCAGCATAATGAGTGGATTCAGGTACGATGATTCTAAGTGAAATAAGTCACACAGAAAAAGAAACATCATAAGATATCACTAATACACGGAATGTAAACTTGGCTACACAGGAACTGAATTACAAAACAGAATAGGGTCTCAAATGTAGAAAACCAACTTATGCTTGCTTAAGGGGAAAGGTGAGTTGGGGTGCTGCATAAAACCAGAGATTGAAATTAGCACAGATACATTTCCAAAAGTCAAATATGTAATAGACAAGAGCTACTGCTTGCTCAACGAAGTGGACTCAACACCCCATATTAAACGCCTAAGAGTATACCTGACTAGTAAGAATCTTAAAGCCTATGGATTTATATGTCTCTGAAAGAGAATCAAGCGTGTGTACAACGGCATAAACGCAGCAGTGATAGGATTGGTGAGGTTCGGTGAGCAAATGCAGACCCTTTGAAGTCATATTGCATGGTACCCATTCCATGCGTCTCAACTCTCCAGGTAAGGGATTCTTCCTTCAGCTAAAACATGCATGTGGAACCCAGAGTATGATCCACCGTGTGATCGGGAAACGTGTTCAAATGTGTCTCAGTTTTCGTCCCCTGGTACTCAGGTGCAACATTCCAGACGCTTTACTAATACTCTCCCCACTTGGAGAGTCAGTGCCTTTAAACTCCTGTTTGGCCCAGTTTGCAATTTCTGCGGAAAATGAACAGGAATAGGGAGAACCAATGAGAGACTAGCTGGAGGTGTCTGGACTGGCAAATTTAACTCTCATTTCCCACCAGGAAGAGGAATTAACCAAAGGCTCAGCGAACCATGCCGGAACGACACTATGGCCTGAAGCAATCCTGCGGTGTTGCGGCCAGCTCACAAGAAAGCGAGTTGAAGAAAGGAGCTCAGGGGCCCTGTAATTCACAAACCTGCAGAGTTATAAATGACAGCTATCGTCCAAAAATATATTGAAGTAAGGCTGCCAAGAGGACTTGAAAGCGGGGCAGAATTGCAGGAAACCGATTTCAGGAGGTAGACTGGAATTGCATGTAAAGCATAGGAAAAGAGGCAGAACGTCCACAATGATGCACTTGGCCAAAAAGGGCGTATGCGTTTTTTCCTGAATATATTCAGGAAAAAACGCATACGCCCTTTTTGGCCAACCAAGCAAGCTTGCAAAGGAAATCTGCACTACAATGAAGTCTCACTGCCCCCCGGTCAAAAGGGCCATCTGAAAAAAGTGTAAAATCCAGAAAGGCAGGACAGGCCATGGAGAACTGGGAGCCTTCTTATGCTGATGGGCGGGATATAAATTGCCAACAGCCACTCTGGAGAAGTGTATGGTGTTTCCTGAAACATCTAAAAAACAAAGCAACAGAGCCTAGGGCACTTCCACTTATGGTCCTATAGTTTAGGGAAATTAAAATCAAAAAGACACAGCCACCCCAAAGTTTGGGACGGCTCTGGTTACAAGAACCTCGTTTACGGTACAAGTTCAATATCGCAGAAAGCGAAAAATGGATAAAGAAGTTGTGGTACTTACGTACAATGCAATATCACTCAGCAATGAAATCTATGTCATCAGGCCAGTAGCAGCATAATGAGTGGATTCAGGTACGATGATTCTAAGTGAAATATGTCACACAGAAAAAGAAACATCATAAGATATCACTAATACACGGAATGTAAACTTGCCTACACAGGAACTGAATTACAAAACAGAATAGGGTCTCAAATGTAGAAAACCAACTTATGCTTGCTTAAGGGGAAAGGTGAGTTGGGGTGCTGCATAAAACCAGAGATTGAAATTAGCACAGATACCTTTCCATAAGCCAAATATGTAATAGACAAGAGCTACTGCTTGCTCAACGAAGTGGACTCAACACCCCATATTAAACGCCTAAGAATATACCTGACTAGTAAGAATCTTAAAACCTATGGATTTATATGTCTCCGAAAGAGAATCAAGCGTGTGTACAGCGGCATAAACGCAGCAGTGATAGGATTGGTGAGGTTCGGTGAGCAAATGCAGACCCTTTCAAGTCATATTGCATGGTACCCATTCCATGGGTCTCAACTCTCCAGGTTTAAGGGATTCTTCCTTCAGCTAAAACATGCATGTGGAACCCAGAGTATGATCCCCCGTGTGATCGGGAAACGTGTTCAAATGTGTCTCAGTTTTCGTCCCCTGGTACTCGGGTGCAACATTCCAGACGCTTTACTAACACTCTCCCCACTTGGAGAGTCAGTGCCTTTAACCTCCTGTTTGGCCCAGTTTGCAATTTCTCTGGAAAATTAACAGGAATAGGGAGAACCAATGAGAGACTAGCTGGAGGTGTCTGGACGGGCAAATTTAACTCTCATTTCCCACCAGGAAGAGGAATTAACCAAAGGCTCAGCGAGCCATGCCGGAACCACACTAGGGCCTGAAGCAATCCTGCGGTGTTGTGGCCAGCTCACAAGAAAGCGAGTTGAAGAAAGGAGCTCAGGGGCACTGTAATTCACAAACCTGCAGAGTTATAAATGACAGCTATCGTCCAAAAATATATTGAAGTAAGGCTGCCAAGAGGACTTGAAAGCGGGGCAGAATTGCAGGAAACCGATTTCAGGAGGTAGACTGGAATTGGATGTAAAGCATAGGAAAAGAGGCAGAACGTCCACAATGATGCACTTGGCCAAAAAGGGCGTATGCGTTTTTTCCTGAATATATTCAGGAAAAAACGCATACGCCCTTTTTGGCCAACCAAGCAAGCTTGCGAAGAAATCTGCACTACAATGAAGTCTCACTGCCCCCCGGTCAAAAGGGCCATCTGAAAAAAGTGTAAAATCCAGAAAAGCAGGACAGGCCATGGAGAACTGGGAGCCTTGTTATGCTGATGGGTGGGATGTAAATTGCCAACAGCCACTCTGGAGAAGTGTATGGTGTTTCCTGAAACATCTAAAAAACAAGCAACAGAGCCTAGGGCACTTCCACTTATGGTCCTATAGATTAGGGAAATTAAAATCAAAAAGACACAGCCACCCCAAAGTTTGGGACAGCTCTGTTTACAAGAACCTCGTTTACGGTACAAGTTCAATATCGCAGAAAGCGAAAAATGGATAAAGAAGTTGTGGTACTTACGTACAATGCAATATCACTCAGCAATGAAATCTATGTCATCAGGCCAGTAGCAGCATAATGAGTGGATTCAGGTACGATGATTCTAAGTGAAATAAGTCACACAGAAAAAGAAACATCATAAGGTATCACTAATACACGGAATGTAAACTTGGCTACACAGGAACTGAATTACAAAACAGAATAGGGTCTCAAATGTAGAAAACCAACTTACGCTTGCTTACGAGGAAAGGTTAGTTGGGTTGCTGCATAAAACCAGAGATTGAAATTAGCACAGATACCTTTCCATAAGCCAAATATGTAATAGACAAGAGCTACTGCTTGCTCAACGAAGTGGACTCAACACCACATATTAAAAGCCTAAGGATAAACCTGACTAGTAAAAATCTTAAAACCTATGGATTTATATGTCTCCGAAAGAGAATCAAGTGTGTTTACAGCGGCATAAACGCAGCAGTGATAGGATTGCTGAGGTTTGGTGAGCAAATGCAGACCCTTTGAAGTCATATTGCATGGTACCCATTCCATGGTTCTCAACTCTCCAGGTTTAAGGGATTCTTCCTTCAGCTAAAACATGCATGTGGAACCCAGAGTATGATCCACCGTGTGATCGGGAAACGTGTTCAAATGTGTTTCAGTTTTTGTCCCCTGGTACTCGGGTGCAACATTCCAGACGCTTTACTAACACTCTCCCCACTTGCAGAGTCAGTGCCTTTAACCTCCTGTTTGGTCCAGTTTGCAATTTCTGCGGAAAATGAACAGGAATATGGAGAACCAATGAGAGACTAGCTGAAAGTGTCTGGACGGGCAAATTTAACTCTCATTTCCCACCAGGAAGAGGAATTAACCAAAGGCTCAGCGAGCCATGCCGGAACCACACTAGGGCCTGAAGCAATCCTGCGGTGTTGCGGCCAGCTCACAAGAAAGCGATTTGAAGAAAGGAGCTCAGGGGCACTGTAATTCACAAACCTGCAGAGTTATAAATGACAGCTATCATCCAAAAATATATTGAAGTAAGGCTGCCAAGAGGACTTGAAAGCGGGGCAGAATTGCAGGAAACCGATTTCAGGAGGTAGACTGGAATTGCATGTAAAGCATAGGAAAAGAGGCAGAACGTCCACAATGATGCACTTGGCCAAAAAGGGCGTATTCTTTTTTTCCTGAATATATTCAGGAAAAAACGCATACGCCCTTTTTGGCCAACCAAGCAAGCTTACAAAGGAAATCTGCACTACAATGAAGTCTCACTGCCCCCCGGTCAAAAGGGCCATCTGAAAAAAGTGTAAAATCCAGAAAGGCAGGACAGACCATGGAGAACTGGGAGCCTACTTAGGCTGATGGGCGGGATGTAAATTGCCAACAGCCACTCTGGAGAAGTGTATGGTGTTTCCTGAAACATCTGAAAAACAAAGAAACAGAGCCTAGGGCACTTCCATTTTTGGTCCTATAGATTAGGGAAATTAAAATCAAAAAGACACAGCCACCCCAAAGTTTGGAACGGCTCTGTTTACAAGAACCTCGTTTACGGTTCAAGTTCAATATCGCAGAAAGCAAAAAATGGATAAAGAAGTTGTGGTACTTACGTACAATGCAATATCACTCAGCAATGAAATCTATGTCATCAGGCCAGTAGCAGCATAATGAGTGGATTCAGGTACGATGATTCTAAGTGAAATAAGTCACACAGAAAAAGAAACATCATAAGATATCACTAATACACGGATTGTAAACTTAGCTACACAGGAACTGAATTACAAAACAGAATAGGGTCTCAAATGTAGAAAACCAACTTATGCTTGCTTAAGGGGAAAGGTGAGTTGGGGTGCTGCATAAAACCAGAGATTGAAATTAGCACAGATACCTTTCCATAAGACAAATATGTAATAGACAAGAGCTACTGCTTGCTCAACGAAGTGGACTCAACACCCCATATTAAACGCCTAAAAATATACCTGACTAGTAAGAATCTTAAAACCTATGGATTGATATGTCTACGAAAGAGAATCAAGCGTGTGTACAGCGGCATAAACGCAGCAGTGATAGGATTGGTGAGGTTCGGTGAGCAAATGCAGACCCTTTGAAGTCATATTGCATGGTACCCATTCCATGGTTCTCAACTCTCCAGGTTTAAGGGATTCTTCCTTCAGCTAAAACATGCATGTGGAACCCAGAGTATGATCCACCGTGTGATCGGGAAACGTGTTCAAATGTGTCTCAGATTTCGTCCCCTGGTACTCGGGTGCAACATTCCAGACACTTTACTAACACACTCCCCACTTGGAGAGTCAGTGCCTTTAACCTCCTATTTGGCCCAATTTGCAAATTCTGCTGAAGATGAACAGGAATAGGGAGAACCAATGAGAGACTAGCTGGAGGTGTCTGGACGGGCAAATTTAACTCTCATTTCCCACCAGGAAGAGGAATTAACCAAAGGCTCAGCCTGCCGTGCCAGAACAACACTAGGGCCTGAAGCAATCCTGCGGTGTTGCGGCCAGCTCAGAAGAAAGCGAGTTGAAGAAAGGAGCTCAGGGGCACTGTAATTCACAAACCTGCAGAGTTATAAATGACAGCTATCGTCCAAAAATATATTGAAGTAAGGCTGCCAAGAGGACTTGAAAGCGGGGCAGAATTGCAGGAAACCGATATCAGGAGGTAGACTGGAATTGCATGTAAAGCATAGGAAAAGAGGCAGAACGTCCACAATGATGCACTTGGCCAAAAAGGGCGTATGCGTTTTTTCCTGAATATATTCAGGAAAAAACGCATACGCCCTTTTTGGCCAACCAAGCAAGCTTGCAAAGGAAATCTGCACTACAATGAAGTCTCACTGCCCCCCGGTCAAAAGGGCCATCTGAAAAAAGTGTAAAATCCAGAAAGGCAGGACAGGCCATGGAGAACTGGGAGCCTTGTTATGCTGATGGGCGGGATGTAAATTGCCAACAGCCACTCTGGAGAAGTGTATGGTGTTTCCTGAAACATCTAAAAAACAAAGCAACAGAGCCTAGGGCACTTCCACTTATGGTCCTATAGATTAGGGAAATTAAAATCAAAAAGACACAGCCACCCCAAAGTTTGGGACGGCTCTGTTTACAAGAACCTCGTTTACGGTACAAGTTCAATAGCGCAGAAAGCGAAAAATGGATAAAGAATTTGTGGTACTTACGTACAATGCAATATCACTCAGCAATAAAATCTATGTCATTAGGCCAGTAGCACCATAATGAGTGGATTCAGGTACGATGATTCTAAGTGAAATAAGTCACACAGAAAAAGAAGCATCATAAGATATCACTAATACACGGAATGTAAACTTGGCTATGCAGGAACTGAATTACAAAACAGAATAGGGTCTCAAATGTAGAAAACCAACTTATGCTTGCTTAAGGGGAAAGGTGAGTTGGGGTGCTGCATAAAACCAGAGATAGAAATTAGCACAGATACCTTTCCATAAGCCAAATATGTAATAGACAAGAGCTACTGCTTGCTCAACGAAGTGGACTCAACACCCCATATTAAACGCCTAAGAATATACCTGACTAGTAAGAATCTTAAAACCTATGGATTTATATGTCTCCGAAAGAGAATCAAGCGTGTGTACAGCGGCATAAACGCAGCAGTGATAGGATTGGTGAGGTTCGGTGAGCAAATGCAGACCCTTTGAAGTCATATTGCATGGTACCAATTCCATGGTTCTCAACTCTCCAGGTTTAAGGGATTCTTCCTTCATCTAAAACATGCATGTGGAACCCAGAGTATGATCCACCGTGTGATCGGGAAACGTGTTCAAATGTGTCTCAGTTTTCGTCCCCTGGTACTCGGGTGCAACATTCCAGATGCTTTACTAACACTCTCCCCACTTGGAGAGTCAGTGCCTTTAACCTCCTGTTTGGCCCAGTTTGCAATTTCTTCGGAAAATGAACAGGAATAGGGAGAACCAATGAGAGACTAGCTGGAGGAGTCTGGACGGGCAAATTTTACTCTCATTTCCCACCAGGAAGAGGAATTAACCAAAGGCTCAGCCTGCCATGCCGGAACGACACTAGGGCCTGAAGCAATCCTGCAGTGTTGCGGCCAGCTCACAAGAAAGCGAGTTGAAGAAAGGAGCTCAGGGGCACTGTAATTCACAAACCTGCAGAGTTATAAATGACAGCTATCGTCCAAAAATATATTGAAGTAAGGCTGCCAAGAGGACTTGAATGCGGGGCAGAATTGCAGGAAACCGATTTCAGGAGGTAGACTGGAATTGCATGTAAAGCATAGGAAAAGAGGCAGAATGTCCACAATGATGCACTTGGCCAAAAAGGGCGTATGCGTTTTTTCCTGAATATATTCAGGAAAAAACGCATACGCCCTTTTTGGCCAACCAAGCAAGCTTGCAAAGGAAATCTGCACTACAATGAAGTCTCACTGCCCCCCGGTCAAAAGGGCCATCTGAAAAAAGTGTAAAATCCAGAAAGGCAGGACAGGCCATGGAGAACTGGGAGCCTTCTTATGTTGATGGGCGGGATATAAATTGCCAACAGCCACTCTGGAGAAGTGTATGGTGTTTCCTGAAACATCTAAAAAACAAAGCAACAGAGCCTAGGGCACTTCCACTTATGGTCCTATAGATTAGGGAAATTAAAATCAAAAAGACACAGCCACCCCAAAGTTTGGGACGGCTCTGGTTACAAGAACCTCGTTTACAGTACAAGTTCAATATCGCAGAAAGCGAAAAATGGATAAAGAAGTTGTGGTACTTACGTACAATGCAATATCACTCAGCAATGAAATCTATGTCATCAGGCCAGTAGCAGCATAATGTGTGGATTCAGGTACGATGATTCTAAGTGAAATATGTCAAACAGAAAAAGAAACATCATAAGATATCACTAATACACGGAATGTAAACTTGCCTACACAGGAACTGAATTACAAAACAGAATAGGGTCTCAAATGTAGAAAACCAACTTATGCTTGCTTAAGGGGAAAGGTGAGTTGGGGTGCTGCATAAAACCAGAGATTGAAATTACCACAGATACCTTTCCATAAGCCAAATATGTAATAGACAAGAGCTACTGCTTGCTCAACGAAGTGGACTCAACACCCCATATTAAACGCCTAAGAATATACCTGACTAGTAAGAATCTTAAAACCTATGGATTTATATGTCTCCGAAAGAGAATCAAGCGTGTGTACAGAGGCATAAACGCAGCAGTGATAGGATTGGTGAGGTTCGGTGAGCAAATGCAGACCCTTTGAAGTCATATTGCATGGTACCCATTCCATGGGTCTCAACTCTCCTGGATTAAAGGATTCTTCCTTCAGCTAAAACATGCATGTGGAACCCAGAGTATGATCCACCGTGTGATCGGGAAACGTGTTCCAATGTGTCTCAGATTTCATCCCCTGGTACTCGGGTGCAACATTCCAGACGCTTTACTAACACTCTCCCCACTTGCAGAGTCAGTGCCTTTAACCTCCTGTTTGGCCCAGTTTGCAATTTCTGCGGAAAATGAACAGGAATAGGGAGAACCAATGAGAGACTAGCTGGAGGTGTCTGGACGGGCAAATTTAACTCTCATTTCCCAACAGGAAGAGGAATTAACCAAAGGCTCAGCGAGCCGTGCCGGAACCACACTAGGGCCTGAAGCAATCCTGTGGTGTTGCGGACAGCTCACAAGAAAGCGAGTTGAAGAAAGTAGCTCAGGGGCACTGTAATTCACAAACCTTCAGAGTTCTAAATGACAGCTATCGTCCAAAAATATATTGAAGTAAGGCTGCCAAGAGGACTTCAAAGCGGGGCAGAATTGCAGGAAACCGTTTTCAGGAGGTAGACTGGAATTGCATGTAAAGCATAGGAAAAGAGGCAGAACGTCCACAATGATGCACTTGGCCAAAACGGGCATATGCGTTTTTTCCTGAATATATTCAGGAAAAAACGCATATGCCCGTTTTGGCCAACCAAGCAAGCTTGCAAAGGAAATCTGCACTACAATGAAGTCTCACTGCCCCCCGGTCAAAAGGGCCATCTGAAAAAACTGTAAAATCCAGAAAAGCAGGACAGGCCATGGAGAACTGGGAGCCTTGTTATGCTGATGGGTGGGATGTAAATTGCCAACAGCCACTCTGGAGAAGTGTATGGTGTTTCCTGAAACATCTAAAAAACAAAGCAACAGAGCCTAGGGCACTTCCACTTATGGTCCTATAGATTACGGAAATTAAATTCAAAAAGACACAGCCACCCCAAAGTTTGGGACGGCTCTGTTTACAAGAACCTCATTTACGGTACAAGTTCAATATCGCAGAAAGTGAAAAATGGATAAAGAAGTTGTGGTACTTACGTACAATGCAATATCACTCAGCAATGAAATCTATGTCATCAGGCCAGTAGCAGCATAATGAGTGGATTCAGGTACGATGATTCTAAGTGAAATAAGTCACACAGAAAAAGAAACATCATAAGATATCACTAATACACGGAATGTAAACTTGGCTACACAGGAACTGAATTACAAAACAGAATAGGGTCTCAAATGTAGAAAACCAACTTATGCTTGCTTAAGGGGAAAGGTGAGTTGGGGTGCTGCATAAAACCAGAGATTGAAATTAGCACAGATACATTTCCATAAGTTAAATATGTAATAGACCAGAGCTACTGCTTGCTCAACGAAGTGGACTCAACACCACATATTAAACGCCTAAGAATATACCTGACTAGTAAGAATCTTAAAACCTATGGATTTATATGTCTCCGAAAGAGAATCCAGCGTGTGTACAGCGGCATAAACGAAGCAGTGATAGGATTGGTGAGGTTCGGTGAGCAAATGCAGACCCTTTGAAGTCATATTGCATGGTACCCATTCCATGGTTCTCAACTCTCCAGGTTTAAGGGATTCTTCCTTCAGCTAAAACATGCATGTGGAACCCAGAGTATGATCCACCATGTGATCGGGAAACGTGTTCAAATGTGTCTCAGTTTTCGTCCCCTGGTACTCGGGTGCAACATTCCAGACACTTTACTAACACTCTCCCCACTTGGAGAGTCAGCGCCTTTATCCTCCTGTTTAGCCCAGTGTGCAATTTCTGCGGAAAATGAACAGGAATAGGGAGAACCAATGAGAGACTAGCTGGAGGTGTCTGGACGGGCAAATTTAACTCTCATTTCCCACCAGGAAGAGGAATTAACCAAAGGCTCAGCGAGCCATGCCGGAACCACACTAGGGCCTGAAGCAATCCTGCGGTGTTGCGGCCAGCTCACAAGAAAGCCAGTTGAAAAAAGGAGCTCAGGGGCACTGTAATTCACAAAGCTTCAGAGTTATAAATGACAGCTATCGTCCAAAAATATATTGAAGTAAGGCTGCCAAGAGGACTTGAAAGCGGGGCAGAATTGCAGGAAACCGATTTCAGGAGGTAGACTGGAATTGCATGTAAAGCATAGGAAAAGAGGCAGAACGTCCACAATGATGCACTTGGCTAAAAAGGGCGTATGCGTTTTTTCCTGAATATATTCAGGAAAAAACGCATACGCCCTTTTTGGCCAACCAAGCAAGCTTGCAAAGGAAATCTGCACTACAATGAAGTCTCACTGCCCCCCGGTCAAAAGGGCCATCTGAAAAAAGTGTAAAATCCAGAAAGGCAGGACAGGCCATGGAGAACTGGGAGCCTTCTTATGCTGATGGGCGGGATGTAAATTGCCAACAGCCACTCTGGAGAAGTGTATGGTGTTTCCTGAAACATCTAAAAAACCAAAGCAACAGAGCCTAGGGCACTTCCACTTATGCTCCTATAGATTAGGGAAATTAAAATCAAAAACACACAGCCACCCCAAAGTTTGGGACGGCTATGTTTACAAGAACCTCATTTACGGTACAAGTTCAATATCGCAGAAAGCGAAAAATGGATAAAGAAGTTGTGGTACTTACGTACAATGCAATATCACTCAGCAATGAAATCTATGTCATCAGGCCAGTAGCAGCATAATGAGTGAATTCAGGTACGATGATTCTAAGTAAAATAAGTCACACAGAAAAAGAAACATCATAAGGTATCACTAATACACGGAATGTAAACTTGGCTACACAGGAACTGAATTACAAAACAGAATAGGGTCTCAAATGTAGAAAACCAACTTATGCTTGCTTAAGGGGAAAGGTGAGTTGGGGTGCTGCATAAAACCAGAGATTGAAATTAGCACAGATACATTTCCAAAAGTCAAATATGTAATAGACAAGAGCTACTGCTTGCTCAACGAAGTGGACTCAACACCCCATATTAAACGCCTAAGAGTATACCTGACTAGTAAGAATCTTAAAGCCTATGGATTTATATGTCTCCGAAAGAGAATCAAGCGTGTGTACAACGGCATAAACGCAGCAGTGATAGGATTGGTGAGGTTCGGTGAGCAAATGCAGACCCTTTGAAGTCATATTGCATGGTACCCATTCCATGCGTCTCAACTCTCCAGGTAAGGGATTCTTCCTTCAGCTAAAACATGCATGTGGAACCCAGAGTATGATCCACTGTGTGATCGGGAAACGTGTTCAAATGTGTCTCAGTTTTCGTCCCCTGGTACTCGGGTGCAACATTCCAGACGCTTTACTAATACTCTCCCCACTTGGAGAGTCAGTGCCTTTAAACTCCTGTTTGGCCCAGTTTGCAATTTCTGCGGAAAATGAACAGGAATAGGGAGAACCAATGAGAGACTAGCTGGAGGTGTCTGGACTGGCAAATTTAACTCTCATTTCCCACCAGGAAGAGGAATTAACCAAAGGCTCAGCGAGCCATGCCGGAACGACACTATGGCCTGAAGCAATCCTGCGGTGTTGCGGCCAGCTCACAAGAAAGCGAGTTGAAGAAAGGAGCTCAGGGGCACTGTAATTCACAAACCTGCAGAGTTATAAATGACAGCTATCGTCCAAAAATATATTGAAGTAAGGCTGCCAAGAGGACTTGAAAGCGGGGCAGAATTGCAGGAAACCGATTTCAGGAGGTAGACTGGAATTGCATGTAAAGCATAGGAAAAGAGGCAGAACGTCCACAATGATGCACTTGGCCAAAAAGGGCGTATGCGTTTTTTCCTGAATATATTCAGGAAAAAACGCATACGCCCTTTTTGGCCAACCAAGCAAGCTTGCAAAGGAAATCTGCACTACAATGAAGTCTCACTGCCCCCCGGTCAAAAGGGCCATCTGAAAAAAGTGTAAAATCCAGAAAGGCAGGACAGGCCATGGAGAACTGGGAGCCTTCTTATGCTGATGGGCGGGATATAAATTGCCAACAGCCACTCTGGAGAAGTGTATGGTGTTTCCTGAAACATCTAAAAAACAAAGCAACAGAGGCTAGGGCACTTCCACTTATGGTCCTATAGCTTAGGGAAATTAAAATCAAAAAGACACAGCCACCCCAAAGTTTGGGACGGCTCTGGTTACAAGAACCTCGTTTACGGTACAAGTTCAATATCGCAGAAAGCGAAAAATGGATAAAGAAGTTGTGGTACTAACGTACAATGCAATATCACTCAGCAATGAAATCTATGTCATCAGGCCAGTAGCAGCATAATGAGTGGATTCAGGTACGATGATTCTAAGTGAAATATGTCACACAGAAAAAGAAACATCATAAGATATCACTAATACACGGAATGTAAACTTGCCTACACAGGAACTGAATTACAAAACAGAATAGGGTCTCAAATGTAGAAAACCAACTTATGCTTGCTTAAGGGGAAAGGTGAGTTGGGGTGCTGCATAAAACCAGAGATTGAAATTAGCACAGATACCTTTCCATAAGACAAATATGTAATAGACAAGAGCTACTGCTTGCTCAACGAAGTGGACTCAACACCCCATATTAAACGCCTAAGAATATACCTGACTAGTAAGAATCTTAAAACCTATGGATTTATATGTCTCCGAAAGAGAATCAAGCGTGTGTACAGCGGCATAAACGCAGCAGTGATAGGATTGGTGAGGTTCGGTGAGCAAATGCAGACCCTTTGAAGTCATATTGCATGGTACCCATTCCATGGGTCTCAACTCTCCAGGTTTAAGGGATTCTTCCTTCAGCTAAAACATGCATGTGGAACCCAGAGTATGATCCCCCGTGTGATCGGGAAACGTGTTCAAATGTGTCTCAGTTTTCGTCCCCTGGTACTCGGGTGCAACATTCCAGACGCTTTACTAACACTCTCCCCACTTGGAGAGTCAGTGCCTTTAACCTCCTGTTTGGCCCAGTTTGCAATTTCTCTGGAAAATTAACAGGAATAGGGAGAACCAATGAGAGACTAGCTGGAGGTGTCTGGACGGGCAAATTTAACTCTCATTTCCCACCAGGAAGAGGAATTAACCAAAGGCTCAGCGAGCCATGCCGGAACCACACTAGGGCCTGAAGCAATCCTGCGGTGTTGTGGCCAGCTCACAAGAAAGCGAGTTGAAGAAAGGAGCTCAGGGGCACTGTAATTCACAAACCTGCAGAGTTATAAATGACAGCTATCGTCCAAAAATATATTGAAGTAAGGCTGCCAAGAGGACTTGAAAGCGGGGCAGAATTGCAGGAAACCGATTTCAGGAGGTAGACTGGAATTGGATGTAAAGCATAGGAAAAGAGGCAGAACGTCCACAATGATGCACTTGGCCAAAAAGGGCGTATGCGTTTTTTCCTGAATATATTCAGGAAAAAACGCATACGCCCTTTTTGGCCAACCAAGCAAGCTTGCGAAGAAATCTGCACTACAATGAAGTCTCACTGCCCCCCGGTCAAAAGGGCCATCTGAAAAAAGTGTAAAATCCAGAAAAACAGGACAGGCCATGGAGAACTGGGAGCCTTGTTATGCTGATGGGTGGGATGTAAATTGCCAACAGCCACTCTGGAGAAGTGTATGGTGTTTCCTGAAACATCTAAAAAACAAAGCAACAGAGCCTAGGGCACTTCCACTTATGGTCCTATAGATTACGGAAATTAAATTCAAAAAGACACAGCCACCCCAAAGTTTGGGACGGCTCTGTTTACAAGAACCTCATTTACGGTACAAGTTCAATATCGCAGAAAGCGAAAAATGGATAAAGAAGTTGTGGTACTTACGTACAATGCAATATCACTCAGCAATGAAATCTATGTCATCAGGCCAGTAGCAGCATAATGAGTGGATTCAGGTACGATGATTCTAAGTGAAATAAGTCACACAGAAAAAGAAACATCATAAGATATCACTAATACACGGAATGTAAACTTGGCTACACAGGAACTGAATTACAAAACAGAATAGGGTCTCAAATGTAGAAAACCAACTTATGCTTGCTTAAGGGGAAAGGTGAGTTGGGGTGCTGCATAAAACCAGAGATTGAAATTAGCACAGATACATTTCCATAAGTTAAATATGTAATAGACCAGAGCTACTGCTTGCTCAACGAAGTGGACTCAACACCACATATTAAACGCCTAAGAATATACCTGACTAGTAAGAATCTTAAAACCTATGGATTTATATGTCTCCGAAAGAGAATCCAGCGTGTGTACAGCGGCATAAACGAAGCAGTGATAGGATTGGTGAGGTTCGGTGAGCAAATGCAGACCCTTTGAAGTCATATTGCATGGTACCCATTCCATGGTTCTCAACTCTCCAGGTTTAAGGGATTCTTCCTTCAGCTAAAACATGCATGTGGAACCCAGAGTATGATCCACCATGTGATCGGGAAACGTGTTCAAATGTGTCTCAGTTTTCGTCCCCTGGTACTCGGGTGCAACATTCCAGACACTTTACTAACACTCTCCCCACTTGGAGAGTCAGCGCCTTTATCCTCCTGTTTAGCCCAGTGTGCAATTTCTGCGGAAAATGAACAGGAATAGGGAGAACCAATGAGAGACTAGCTGGAGGTGTCTGGACGGGCAAATTTAACTCTCATTTCCCACCAGGAAGAGGAATTAACCAAAGGCTCAGCGAGCCATGCCGGAACCACACTAGGGCCTGAAGCAATCCTGCGGTGTTGCGGCCAGCTCACAAGAAAGCCAGTTGAAAAAAGGAGCTCAGGGGCACTGTAATTCACAAAGCTTCAGAGTTATAAATGACAGCTATCGTCCAAAAATATATTGAAGTAAGGCTGCCAAGAGGACTTGAAAGCGGGGCAGAATTGCAGGAAACCGATTTCAGGAGGTAGACTGGAATTGCATGTAAAGCATAGGAAAAGAGGCAGAACGTCCACAATGATGCACTTGGCTAAAAAGGGCGTATGCGTTTTTTCCTGAATATATTCAGGAAAAAACGCATACGCCCTTTTTGGCCAACCAAGCAAGCTTGCAAAGGAAATCTGCACTACAATGAAGTCTCACTGCCCCCCGGTCAAAAGGGCCATCTGAAAAAAGTGTAAAATCCAGAAAGGCAGGACAGGCCATGGAGAACTGGGAGCCTTCTTATGCTGATGGGCGGGATGTAAATTGCCAACAGCCACTCTGGAGAAGTGTATGGTGTTTCCTGAAACATCTAAAAAACCAAAGCAACAGAGCCTAGGGCACTTCCACTTATGCTCCTATAGATTAGGGAAATTAAAATCAAAAACACACAGCCACCCCAAAGTTTGGGACGGCTATGTTTACAAGAACCTCATTTACGGTACAAGTTCAATATCGCAGAAAGCGAAAAATGGATAAAGAAGTTGTGGTACTTACGTACAATGCAATATCACTCAGCAATGAAATCTATGTCATCAGGCCAGTAGCAGCATAATGAGTGAATTCAGGTACGATGATTCTAAGTAAAATAAGTCACACAGAAAAAGAAACATCATAAGGTATCACTAATACACGGAATGTAAACTTGGCTACACAGGAACTGAATTACAAAACAGAATAGGGTCTCAAATGTAGAAAACCAACTTATGCTTGCTTAAGGGGAAAGGTGAGTTGGGGTGCTGCATAAAACCAGAGATTGAAATTAGCACAGATACATTTCCAAAAGTCAAATATGTAATAGACAAGAGCTACTGCTTGCTCAACGAAGTGGACTCAACACCCCATATTAAACGCCTAAGAGTATACCTGACTAGTAAGAATCTTAAAGCCTATGGATTTATATGTCTCCGAAAGAGAATCAAGCGTGTGTACAACGGCATAAACGCAGCAGTGATAGGATTGGTGAGGTTCGGTGAGCAAATGCAGACCCTTTGAAGTCATATTGCATGGTACCCATTCCATGCGTCTCAACTCTCCAGGTAAGGGATTCTTCCTTCAGCTAAAACATGCATGTGGAACCCAGAGTATGATCCACCGTGTGATCGGGAAACGTGTTCAAATGTGTCTCAGTTTTCGTCCCCTGGTACTCGGGTGCAACATTCCAGACGCTTTACTAATACTCTCCCCACTTGGAGAGTCAGTGCCTTTAAACTCCTGTTTGGCCCAGTTTGCAATTTCTGCGGAAAATGAACAGGAATAGGGAGAACCAATGAGAGACTAGCTGGAGGTGTCTGGACTGGCAAATTTAACTCTCATTTCCCACCAGGAAGAGGAATTAACCAAAGGCTCAGCGAGCCATGCCGGAACGACACTATGGCCTGAAGCAATCCTGCGGTGTTGCGGCCAGCTCACAAGAAAGCGAGTTGAAGAAAGGAGCTCAGGGGCACTGTAATTCACAAACCTGCAGAGTTATAAATGACAGCTATCGTCCAAAAATATATTGAAGTAAGGCTGCCAAGAGGACTTGAAAGCGGGGCAGAATTGCAGGAAACCGATTTCAGGAGGTAGACTGGAATTGCATGTAAAGCATAGGAAAAGAGGCAGAACGTCCACAATGATGCACTTGGCCAAAAAGGGCGTATGCGTTTTTTCCTGAATATATTCAGGAAAAAACGCATACGCCCTTTTTGGCCAACCAAGCAAGCTTGCAAAGGAAATCTGCACTACAATGAAGTCTCACTGCCCCCCGGTCAAAAGGGCCATCTGAAAAAAGTGTAAAATCCAGAAAGGCAGGACAGGCCATGGAGAACTGGGAGCCTTCTTATGCTGATGGGCGGGATATAAATTGCCAACAGCCACTCTGGAGAAGTGTATGGTGTTTCCTGAAACATCTAAAAAACAAAGCAACAGAGCCTAGGGCACTTCCACTTATGGTCCTATAGCTTAGGGAAATGAAAATCAAAAAGACACAGCCACCCCAATGTTTGGGACGGCTCTGGATACAAGAACCTCGTTTACGGTACAAGTTCAATATCGCAGAAAGCGAAAAATGGATAAAGAAGTTGTGGTACTTACGTACAATGCAATATCACTCAGCAATGAAATCTATGTCATCAGGCCAGTAGCAGCATAATGAGTGGATTCAGGTACGATGATTCTAAGTGAAATATGTCACACAGAAAAAGAAACATCATAAGATATCACTAATACACGGAATGTAAACTTGCCTACACAGGAACTGAATTACAAAACAGAATAGGGTCTCAAATGTAGAAAACCAACTTATGCTTGCTTAAGGGGAAAGGTGAGTTGGGGTGCTGCATAAAACCAGAGATTGAAATTAGCACAGATACCTTTCCATAAGACAAATATGTAATAGACAAGAGCTACTGCTTGCTCAACGAATTGGACTCAACACCCCACATTAAACGCCTAAGAATATACCTGACTAGTAAGAATCTTAAAACCTATGGATTTATATGTCTCCGAAAGAGAATCCAGCGTGTGTACAGCGGCATAAACGCAGCAGTGATAGGATTGGTGAGATTCGGTGAGCAAATGCAGACCCTTTGAAGTCATATTGCATGGTACCCATTCCATGGGTCTCAACTCTCCAGGTTTAAGGGATTCTTCCTTCAGCTAAAACATGCATGTGGAACCCAGAGTATGATCCCCCGTGTGATCGGGAAACGTGTTCAAATGTGTCTCAGTTTTCGTCCCCTGGTACTCGGGTGCAACATTCCAGACGCTTTACTAACACTCTCCCCACTTGGAGAGTCAGTGCCTTTAACCTCCTGTTTGGCCCAGTTTGCAATTTCTCTGGAAAATTAACAGGAATAGGGAGAACCAATGAGAGACTAGCTGGAGGTGTCTGGACGGGCAAATTTAACTCTCATTTCCCACCAGGAAGAGGAATTAACCAAAGGCTCAGCGAGCCATGCCGGAACCACACTAGGGCCTGAAGCAATCCTGCGGTGTTGTGGCCAGCTCACAAGAAAGCGAGTTGAAGAAAGGAGCTCAGGGGCACTGTAATTCACAAACCTGCAGAGTTATAAATGACAGCTATCGTCCAAAAATATATTGAAGTAAGGCTGCCAAGAGGACTTGAAAGCGGGGCAGAATTGCAGGAAACCGATTTCAGGAGGTAGACTGGAATTGGATGTAAAGCATAGGAAAAGAGGCAGAACGTCCACAATGATGCACTTGGCCAAAAAGGGCGTATGCGTTTTTTCCTGAATATATTCAGGAAAAAACGCATACGCCCTTTTTGGCCAACCAAGCAAGCTTGCGAAGAAATCTGCACTACAATGAAGTCTCACTGCCCCCCGGTCAAAAGGGCCATCTGAAAAAAGTGTAAAATCCAGAAAAGCAGGACAGGCCATGGAGAACTGGGAGCCTTGTTATGCTGATGGGTGGGATGTAAATTGCCAACAGCCACTCTGGAGAAGTGTATGGTGTTTCCTGAAACATCTAAAAAACAAAGCAACAGAGCCTAGGGCACTTCCACTTATGGTCCTATAGATTACGGAAATTAAATTCAAAAAGACACAGCCACCCCAAAGTTTGGGACGGCTCTGTTTACAAGAACCTCATTTACGGTACAAGTTCAATATCGCAGAAAGCGAAAAATGGATAAAGAAGTTGTGGTACTTACGTACAATGCAATATCACTCAGCAATGAAATCTATGTCATCAGGCCAGTAGCAGCATAATGAGTGGATTCAGGTACGATGATTCTAAGTGAAATAAGTCACACAGAAAAAGAAACATCATAAGATATCACTAATACACGGAATGTAAACTTGGCTACACAGGAACTGAATTACAAAACAGAATAGGGTCTCAAATGTAGAAAACCAACTTATGCTTGCTTAAGGGGAAAGGTGAGTTGGGGTGCTGCATAAAACCAGAGATTGAAATTAGCACAGATACATTTCCATAAGTTAAATATGTAATAGACCAGAGCTACTGCTTGCTCAACGAAGTGGACTCAACACCACATATTAAACGCCTAAGAATATACCTGACTAGTAAGAATCTTAAAACCTATGGATTTATATGTCTCCGAAAGAGAATCCAGCGTGTGTACAGCGGCATAAACGAAGCAGTGATAGGATTGGTGAGGTTCGGTGAGCAAATGCAGACCCTTTGAAGTCATATTGCATGGTACCCATTCCATGGTTCTCAACTCTCCAGGTTTAAGGGATTCTTCCTTCAGCTAAAACATGCATGTGGAACCCAGAGTATGATCCACCATGTGATCGGGAAACGTGTTCAAATGTGTCTCAGTTTTCGTCCCCTGGTACTCGGGTGCAACATTCCAGACACTTTACTAACACTCTCCCCACTTGGAGAATCAGCGCCTTTATCCTCCTGTTTAGCCCAGTGTGCAATTTCTGCGGAAAATGAACAGGAATAGGGAGAACCAATGAGAGACTAGCTGGAGGTGTCTGGACGGGCAAATTTAACTCTCATTTCCCACCAGGAAGAGGAATTAACCAAAGGCTCAGCGAGCCATGCCGGAACCACACTAGGGCCTGAAGCAATCCTGCGGTGTTGCGGCCAGCTCACAAGAAAGCCAGTTGAAAAAAGGAGCTCAGGGGCACTGTAATTCACAAAGCTTCAGAGTTATAAATGACAGCTATCGTCCAAAAATATATTGAAGTAAGGCTGCCAAGAGGACTTGAAAGCGGGGCAGAATTGCAGGAAACCGATTTCAGGAGGTAGACTGGAATTGCATGTAAAGCATAGGAAAAGAGGCAGAACGTCCACAATGATGCACTTGGCTAAAAAGGGCGTATGCGTTTTTTCCTGAATATATTCAGGAAAAAACGCATACGCCCTTTTTGGCCAACCAAGCAAGCTTGCAAAGGAAATCTGCACTACAATGAAGTCTCACTGCCCCCCGGTCAAAAGGGCCATCTGAAAAAAGTGTAAAATCCAGAAAGGCAGGACAGGCCATGGAGAACTGGGAGCCTTCTTATGCTGATGGGCGGGATGTAAATTGCCAACAGCCACTCTGGAGAAGTGTATGGTGTTTCCTGAAACATCTAAAAAACCAAAGCAACAGAGCCTAGGGCACTTCCACTTATGCTCCTATAGATTAGGGAAATTAAAATCAAAAACACACAGCCACCCCAAAGTTTGGGACGGCTATGTTTACAAGAACCTCATTTACGGTACAAGTTCAATATCGCAGAAAGCGAAAAATGGATAAAGAAGTTGTGGTACTTACGTACAATGCAATATCACTCAGCAATGAAATCTATGTCATCAGGCCAGTAGCAGCATAATGAGTGAATTCAGGTACGATGATTCTAAGTAAAATAAGTCACACAGAAAAAGAAACATCATAAGGTATCACTAATACACGGAATGTAAACTTGGCTACACAGGAACTGAATTACAAAACAGAATAGGGTCTCAAATGTAGAAAACCAACTTATGCTTGCTTAAGGGGAAAGGTGAGTTGGGGTGCTGCATAAAACCAGAGATTGAAATTAGCACAGATACATTTCCAAAAGTCAAATATGTAATAGACAAGAGCTACTGCTTGCTCAACGAAGTGGACTCAACACCCCATATTAAACGCCTAAGAGTATACCTGACTAGTAAGAATCTTAAAGCCTATGGATTTATATGTCTCCGAAAGAGAATCAAGCGTGTGTACAACGGCATAAACGCAGCAGTGATAGGATTGGTGAGGTTCGGTGAGCAAATGCAGACCCTTTGAAGTCATATTGCATGGTACCCATTCCATGCGTCTCAACTCTCCAGGTAAGGGATTCTTCCTTCAGCTAAAACATGCATGTGGAACCCAGAGTATGATCCACCGTGTGATCGGGAAACGTGTTCAAATGTGTCTCAGTTTTCGTCCCCTGGTACTCGGGTGCAACATTCCAGACGCTTTACTAATACTCTCCCCACTTGGAGAGTCAGTGCCTTTAAACTCCTGTTTGGCCCAGTTTGCAATTTCTGCGGAAAATGAACAGGAATAGGGAGAACCAATGAGAGACTAGCTGGAGGTGTCTGGACTGGCAAATTTAACTCTCATTTCCCACCAGGAAGAGGAATTAACCAAAGGCTCAGCGAGCCATGCCGGAACGACACTATGACCTGAAGCAATCCTGCGGTGTTGCGGCCAGCTCACAAGAAAGCGAGTTGAAGAAAGGAGCTCAGGGGCACTGTAATTCACAAACCTGCAGAGTTATAAATGACAGCTATCGTCCAAAAATATATTGAAGTAAGGCTGCCAAGAGGACTTGAAAGCGGGGCAGAATTGCAGGAAACCGATTTCAGGAGGTAGACTGGAATTGCATGTAAAGCATAGGAAAAGAGGCAGAACGTCCACAATGATGCACTTGGCCAAAAAGGGCGTATGCGTTTTTTCCTGAATATATTCAGGAAAAAACGCATACGCCCTTTTTGGCCAACCAAGCAAGCTTGCAAAGGAAATCTGCACTACAATGAAGTCTCACTGCCCCCCGGTCAAAAGGGCCATCTGAAAAAAGTGTAAAATCCAGAAAGGCAGGACAGGCCATGGAGAACTGGGAGCCTTCTTATGCTGATGGGCGGGATATAAATTGCCAACAGCCACTCTGGAGAAGTGTATGGTGTTTCCTGAAACATCTAAAAAACAAAGCAACAGAGCCTAGGGCACTTCCACTTATGGTCCTATAGCTTAGGGAAATGAAAATCAAAAAGACACAGCCACCCCAATGTTTGGGACGGCTCTGGATACAAGAACCTCGTTTACGGTACAAGTTCAATATCGCAGAAAGCGAAAAATGGATAAAGAAGTTGTGGTACTTACGTACAATGCAATATCACTCAGCAATGAAATCTATGTCATCAGGCCAGTAGCAGCATAATGAGTGGATTCAGGTACGATGATTCTAAGTGAAATATGTCACACAGAAAAAGAAACATCATAAGATATCACTAATACACGGAATGTAAACTTGCCTACACAGGAACTGAATTACAAAACAGAATAGGGTCTCAAATGTAGAAAACCAACTTATGCTTGCTTAAGGGGAAAGGTGAGTTGGGGTGCTGCATAAAACCAGAGATTGAAATTAGCACAGATACCTTTCCATAAGACAAATATGTAATAGACAAGAGCTACTGCTTGCTCAACGAAGTGGACTCAACACCCCACATTAAACGCCTAAGAATATACCTGACTAGTAAGAATCTTAAAACCTATGGATTTATATGTCTCCGAAAGAGAATCCAGCGTGTGTACAGCGGCATAAACGCAGCAGTGATAGGATTGGTGAGATTCGGTGAGCAAATGCAGACCCTTTGAAGTCATATTGCATGGTACCCATTCCATGGGTCTCAACTCTCCAGGTTTAAGGGATTCTTCCTTCAGCTAAAACATGCATGTGGAACCCAGAGTATGATCCCCCGTGTGATCGGGAAACGTGTTCAAATGTGTCTCAGTTTTCGTCCCCTGGTACTCGGGTGCAACATTCCAGACGCTTTACTAACACTCTCCCCACTTGGAGAGTCAGTGCCTTTAACCTCCTGTTTGGCCCAGTTTGCAATTTCTCTGGAAAATTAACAGGAATAGGGAGAACCAATGAGAGACTAGCTGGAGGTGTCTGGACGGGCAAATTTAACTCTCATTTCCCACCAGGAAGAGGAATTAACCAAAGGCTCAGCGAGCCATGCCGGAACCACACTAGGGCCTGAAGCAATCCTGCGGTGTTGTGGCCAGCTCACAAGAAAGCGAGTTGAAGAAAGGAGCTCAGGGGCACTGTAATTCACAAACCTGCAGAGTTATAAATGACAGCTATCGTCCAAAAATATATTGAAGTAAGGCTGCCAAGAGGACTTGAAAGCGGGGCAGAATTGCAGGAAACCGATTTCAGGAGGTAGACTGGAATTGGATGTAAAGCATAGGAAAAGAGGCAGAACGTCCACAATGATGCACTTGGCCAAAAAGGGCGTATGCGTTTTTTCCTGAATATATTCAGGAAAAAACGCATACGCCCTTTTTGGCCAACCAAGCAAGCTTGCGAAGAAATCTGCACTACAATGAAGTCTCACTGCCCCCCGGTCAAAAGGGCCATCTGAAAAAAGTGTAAAATCCAGAAAAGCAGGACAGGCCATGGAGAACTGGGAGCCTTGTTATGCTGATGGGTGGGATGTAAATTGCCAACAGCCACTCTGGAGAAGTGTATGGTGTTTCCTGAAACATCTAAAAAACAAAGCAACAGAGCCTAGGGCACTTCCACTTATGGTCCTATAGATTACGGAAATTAAATTCAAAAAGACACAGCCACCCCAAAGTTTGGGACGGCTCTGTTTACAAGAACCTCATTTACGGTACAAGTTCAATATCGCAGAAAGCGAAAAATGGATAAAGAAGTTGTGGTACTTACGTACAATGCAATATCACTCAGCAATGAAATCTATGTCATCAGGCCAGTAGCAGCATAATGAGTGGATTCAGGTACGATGATTCTAAGTGAAATAAGTCACACAGAAAAAGAAACATCATAAGATATCACTAATACACGGAATGTAAACTTGGCTACACAGGAACTGAATTACAAAACAGAATAGGGTCTCAAATGTAGAAAACCAACTTATGCTTGCTTAAGGGGAAAGGTGAGTTGGGGTGCTGCATAAAACCAGAGATTGAAATTAGCACAGATACATTTCCATAAGTTAAATATGTAATAGACCAGAGCTACTGCTTGCTCAACGAAGTGGACTCAACACCACATATTAAACGCCTAAGAATATACCTGACTAGTAAGAATCTTAAAACCTATGGATTTATATGTCTCCGAAAGAGAATCCAGCGTGTGTACAGCGGCATAAACGAAGCAGTGATAGGATTGGTGAGGTTCGGTGAGCAAATGCAGACCCTTTGAAGTCATATTGCATGGTACCCATTCCATGGTTCTCAACTCTCCAGGTTTAAGGGATTCTTCCTTCAGCTAAAACATGCATGTGGAACCCAGAGTATGATCCACCATGTGATCGGGAAACGTGTTCAAATGTGTCTCAGTTTTCGTCCCCTGGTACTCGGGTGCAACATTCCAGACACTTTACTAACACTCTCCCCACTTGGAGAATCAGCGCCTTTATCCTCCTGTTTAGCCCAGTGTGCAATTTCTGCGGAAAATGAACAGGAATAGGGAGAACCAATGAGAGACTAGCTGGAGGTGTCTGGACGGGCAAATTTAACTCTCATTTCCCACCAGGAAGAGGAATTAACCAAAGGCTCAGCGAGCCATGCCGGAACCACACTAGGGCCTGAAGCAATCCTGCGGTGTTGCGGCCAGCTCACAAGAAAGCCAGTTGAAAAAAGGAGCTCAGGGGCACTGTAATTCACAAAGCTTCAGAGTTATAAATGACAGCTATCGTCCAAAAATATATTGAAGTAAGGCTGCCAAGAGGACTTGAAAGCGGGGCAGAATTGCAGGAAACCGATTTCAGGAGGTAGACTGGAATTGCATGTAAAGCATAGGAAAAGAGGCAGAACGTCCACAATGATGCACTTGGCTAAAAAGGGCGTATGCGTTTTTTCCTGAATATATTCAGGAAAAAACGCATACGCCCTTTTTGGCCAACCAAGCAAGCTTGCAAAGGAAATCTGCACTACAATGAAGTCTCACTGCCCCCCGGTCAAAAGGGCCATCTGAAAAAAGTGTAAAATCCAGAAAGGCAGGACAGGCCATGGAGAACTGGGAGCCTTCTTATGCTGATGGGCGGGATGTAAATTGCCAACAGCCACTCTGGAGAAGTGTATGGTGTTTCCTGAAACATCTAAAAAACCAAAGCAACAGAGCCTAGGGCACTTCCACTTATGCTCCTATAGATTAGGGAAATTAAAATCAAAAACACACAGCCACCCCAAAGTTTGGGACGGCTATGTTTACAAGAACCTCATTTACGGTACAAGTTCAATATCGCAGAAAGCGAAAAATGGATAAAGAAGTTGTGGTACTTACGTACAATGCAATATCACTCAGCAATGAAATCTATGTCATCAGGCCAGTAGCAGCATAATGAGTGAATTCAGGTACGATGATTCTAAGTAAAATAAGTCACACAGAAAAAGAAACATCATAAGGTATCACTAATACACGGAATGTAAACTTGGCTACACAGGAACTGAATTACAAAACAGAATAGGGTCTCAAATGTAGAAAACCAACTTATGCTTGCTTAAGGGGAAAGGTGAGTTGGGGTGCTGCATAAAACCAGAGATTGAAATTAGCACAGATACATTTCCAAAAGTCAAATATGTAATAGACAAGAGCTACTGCTTGCTCAACGAAGTGGACTCAACACCCCATATTAAACGCCTAAGAGTATACCTGACTAGTAAGAATCTTAAAGCCTATGGATTTATATGTCTCCGAAAGAGAATCAAGCGTGTGTACAACGGCATAAACGCAGCAGTGATAGGATTGGTGAGGTTCGGTGAGCAAATGCAGACCCTTTGAAGTCATATTGCATGGTACCCATTCCATGCGTCTCAACTCTCCAGGTAAGGGATTCTTCCTTCAGCTAAAACATGCATGTGGAACCCAGAGTATGATCCACCGTGTGATCGGGAAACGTGTTCAAATGTGTCTCAGTTTTCGTCCCCTGGTACTCGGGTGCAACATTCCAGACGCTTTACTAATACTCTCCCCACTTGGAGAGTCAGTGCCTTTAAACTCCTGTTTGGCCCAGTTTGCAATTTCTGCGGAAAATGAACAGGAATAGGGAGAACCAATGAGAGACTAGCTGGAGGTGTCTGGACTGGCAAATTTAACTCTCATTTCCCACCAGGAAGAGGAATTAACCAAAGGCTCAGCGAGCCATGCCGGAACGACACTATGGCCTGAAGCAATCCTGCGGTGTTGCGGCCAGCTCACAAGAAAGCGAGTTGAAGAAAGGAGCTCAGGGGCACTGTAATTCACAAACCTGCAGAGTTATAAATGACAGCTATCGTCCAAAAATATATTGAAGTAAGGCTGCCAAGAGGACTTGAAAGCGGGGCAGAATTGCAGGAAACCGATTTCAGGAGGTAGACTGGAATTGCATGTAAAGCATAGGAAAAGAGGCAGAACGTCCACAATGATGCACTTGGCCAAAAAGGGCGTATGCGTTTTTTCCTGAATATATTCAGGAAAAAACGCATACGCCCTTTTTGGCCAACCAAGCAAGCTTGCAAAGGAAATCTGCACTACAATGAAGTCTCACTGCCCCCCGGTCAAAAGGGCCATCTGAAAAAAGTGTAAAATCCAGAAAGGCAGGACAGGCCATGGAGAACTGGGAGCCTTCTTATGCTGATGGGCGGGATATAAATTGCCAACAGCCACTCTGGAGAAGTGTATGGTGTTTCCTGAAACATCTAAAAAACAAAGCAACAGAGCCTAGGGCACTTCCACTTATGGTCCTATAGCTTAGGGAAATTAAAATCAAAAAGACACAGCCACCCCAATGTTTGGGACGGCTCTGGTTACAAGAACCTCGTTTACGGTACAAGTTCAATATCGCAGAAAGCGAAAAATGGATAAAGAAGTTGTGGTACTTACGTACAATGCAATATCACTCAGCAATGAAATCTATGTCATCAGGCCAGTAGCAGCATAATGAGTGGATTCAGGTACGATGATTCTAAGTGAAATATGTCACACAGAAAAAGAAACATCATAAGATATCACTAATACACGGAATGTAAACTTGCCTACACAGGAACTGAATTACAAAACAGAATAGGGTCTCAAATGTAGAAAACCAACTTATGCTTGCTTAAGGGGAAAGGTGAGTTGGGGTGCTGCATAAAACCAGAGATTGAAATTAGCACAGATACCTTTCCATAAGACAAATATGTAATAGACAAGAGCTACTGCTTGCTCAACGAAGTGGACTCAACACCCCATATTAAACGCCTAAGAATATACCTGACTAGTAAGAATCTTAAAACCTATGGATTTATATGTCTCCGAAAGAGAATCAAGCGTGTGTACAGCGGCATAAACGCAGCAGTGATAGGATTGGTGAGGTTCGGTGAGCAAATGCAGACCCTTTGAAGTCATATTGCATGGTACCCATTCCATGGGTCTCAACTCTCCAGGTTTAAGGGATTCTTCCTTCAGCTAAAACATGCATGTGGAACCCAGAGTATGATCCCCCGTGTGATCGGGAAACGTGTTCAAATGTGTCTCAGTTTTCGTCCCCTGGTACTCGGGTGCAACATTCCAGACGCTTTACTAACACTCTCCCCACTTGGAGAGTCAGTGCCTTTAACCTCCTGTTTGGCCCAGTTTGCAATTTCTCTGGAAAATTAACAGGAATAGGGAGAACCAATGAGAGACTAGCTGGAGGTGTCTGGACGGGCAAATTTAACTCTCATTTCCCACCAGGAAGAGGAATTAACCAAAGGCTCAGCGAGCCATGCCGGAACCACACTAGGGCCTGAAGCAATCCTGCGGTGTTGTGGCCAGCTCACAAGAAAGCGAGTTGAAGAAAGGAGCTCAGGGGCACTGTAATTCACAAACCTGCAGAGTTATAAATGACAGCTATCGTTCAAAAATATATTGAAGTAAGGCTGCCAAGAGGACTTGAAAGCGGGGCAGAATTGCAGGAAACCGATTTCAGGAGGTAGACTGGAATTGGATGTAAAGCATAGGAAAAGAGGCAGAACGTCCACAATGATGCACTTGGCCAAAAAGCGCGTATGCGTTTTTTCCTGAATATATTCAGGAAAAAACGCATACGCCCTTTTTGGCCAACCAAGCAAGCTTGCGAAGAAATCTGCACTACAATGAAGTCTCACTGCCCCCCGGTCAAAAGGGCCATCTGAAAAAAGTGTAAAATCCAGAAAAGCAGGACAGGCCATGGAGAACTGGGAGCCTTGTTATGCTGATGGGTGGGATGTAAATTGCCAACAGCCACTCTGGAGAAGTGTATGGTGTTTCCTGAAACATCTAAAAAACAAAGCAACAGAGCCTAGGGCACTTCCACTTATGGTCCTATAGATTACGGAAATTAAATTCAAAAAGACACAGCCACCCCAAAGTTTGGGACGGCTCTGTTTACAAGAACCTCATTTACGGTACAAGTTCAATATCGCAGAAAGCGAAAAATGGATAAAGAAGTTGTGGTACTTACGTACAATGCAATATCACTCAGCAATGAAATCTATGTCATCAGGCCAGTAGCAGCATAATGAGTGGATTCAGGTACGATGATTCTAAGTGAAATAAGTCACACAGAAAAAGAAACATCATAAGATATCACTAATACACGGAATGTAAACTTGGCTACACAGGAACTGAATTACAAAACAGAATAGGGTCTCAAATGTAGAAAACCAACTTATGCTTGCTTAAGGGGAAAGGTGAGTTGGGGTGCTGCATAAAACCAGAGATTGAAATTAGCACAGATACATTTCCATAAGTCAAATATGTAATAGACCAGAGCTACTGCTTGCTCAACGAAGTGGACTCAACACCACATATTAAACGCCTAAGAATATACCTGACTAGTAAGAATCTTAAAACCTATGGATTTATATGTCTCCGAAAGAGAATCCAGCGTGTGTACAGTGGCATAAACGAAGCAGTGATAGGATTGGTGAGGTTCGGTGAGCAAATGCAGACCCTTTGAAGTCATATTGCATGGTACCCATTCCATGGGTCTCAACTCTCCAGGTTTAAGGGATTCTTCCTTCAGCTAAAACATGCATGTGGAACCCAGAGTATGATCCACAATGTGATCGGGAAACGTGTTCAAATGTGTCTCAGTTTTCGCCCCCTGGTACTCGGGTGCAACATTCCAGACGCTTTACTAACACTCTCCCCACTTGGAGAGTCAGCGCCTTTAACCTCCTGTTTGGCCCAGTGTGCAATTTCTGCGGAAAATGAACAGGAATAGGGAGAACCAATGAGAGACTAGCTGGAGGTGTCTGGACGGGCAAATTTAACTCTCATTTCCCACCAGGAAGAGGAATTAACCAAAGGCTCAGCGAGCCATGCCGGAACCACAGTAGGGCCTGAAGCAATCCTGCGGTGTTGCGGCCAGCTCACAAGAAAGCGAGTTGAAAAAAGGAGCTCAGGGGCACTGTAATTCACAAACCTTCAGAGTTATAAATGACAGCTATCGTCCAAAAATATATTGAAGTAAGGCTGCCAAGAGGACTTGAAAGCGGGGCAGAATTGCAGGAAACCGATTTCAGGAGGTAGACTGGAATTGCATGAAAAGCATAGGAAAAGAGGCAGAACGTCCACAATGATGCACTTGGCCAAAAAGGGCGTATGCGTTTTTTCCTGAATATATTCAGGAAAAAACGCATACGCCCTTTTTGGCCAACCAAGCAAGCTTGCAAAGGAAATCTGCACTACAATGAAGTCTCACTGCCCCCCGGTCAAAAGGGCCATCTGAAAAAACTGTAAAATCCAGAAAGGCAGGACAGGCCATGGAGAACTGGGAGCCTTCTTATGCTGATGGGCGGGATGTAAATTGCCAACAGCCACTCTGGAGAAGTGTATGGTGTTTCCTGAAACATCTAAAAAACAAAGCAACAGAGCCTAGGGCACTTCCACTTATGGTCCTATAGATTAGGGAAATTAAAATCAAAAAGACACAGCCACCCCAAAGTTTGGGACGGCTCTGTTTACAAGAACCTCATTTACGGTACAAGTTCAATATCGCAGAAAGCGAAAAATGGATAAAGAAGTTGTGGTACTTACGTACAATGCAATATCACTCAGCAATGAAATCTATGTCATCAGGCCAGTAGCAGCATAATGAGTGGATTCAGGTACGATGATTCTAAGTGAAATAAGTCACACAGAAAAAGAAACATCATAAGATATCACTAATACACGGAATGTAAACTTGGCTACACAGGAACTGAATTACAAAACAGAATAGGGTCTCAAATGTAGAAAACCAACTTATGCTTGCTTAAGGGGAAAGGTGAGTTGGGGTGCTGCATAAAACCAGAGATTGAAATTAGCACAGATACCTTTCCATAAGCCAAATATGTAATAGACAAGAGCTACTGCTTGCTCAACGAAGTGGACTCAACACCCCACATTAAACGCCTAAGAATATACCTGACTAGTAAGAATCTTAAAACCTATGGATTTATATGTCTCCGAAAGAGAATCCAGCGTGTGTACAGCGGCATAAACGCAGCAGTGATAGGATTGGTGAGGTTCGGTGAGCAAATGCAGACCCTTTGAAGTCATATTGCATGGTACCCATTCCATGGGTCTCAACTCTCCAGGTTTAAGGGATTCTTCCTTCAGCTAAAACATGCATGTGGAACCCAGAGTATGATCCACCGTGTGATCGGGAAACGTGTTCAAATGTGTCTCAGTTTTCGTCCCCTGGTACTCGGGTGCAACATTCCAGACGCTTTACTAACACTCTCCCCACTAGGAGAGTCAGTGCCTTTAACCTCCTGTTTGGCCCAGTTTGCAATTTCTGTGGAAAATTAACAGGAATAGGGAGAACCAATGAGAGACTAGCTGGAGGTGTCTGGACGGGCAAATTTAACTCTCATTTCCCACCAGGAAGAGGAATTAACCAAAGGCTCAGCGAGCCATGCCGGAACCACACTAGGGCCTGAAGCAATCCTGCGGTGTTGTGGCCAGCTCACAAGAAAGCGAGTTGAAGAAAGGAGCTCAGGGGCACTGTATTTCACAAAACTGCAGAGTTATAAATGACAGCTATCGTCCAAAAATATATTGAAGTAAGGCTGCCAAGAGGACTTGAAAGCGGGGCAGAATTGCAGGAAACCGATTTCAGGAGGTAGACTGGAATTGCATGTAAAGCATAGGAAAAGAGGCAGAACGTCCACAATGATGCACTTGGCCAAAAAGGGCGTATGCGTTTTTTCCTGAATATATTCAGGAAAAAACGCATACGCCCTTTTTGGCCAACCAAGCAAGCTTGCAAAGAAATCTGCACTACAATGAAGTCTCACTGCCCCCCGGTCAAAAGGGCCATCTGAAAAAAGTGTAAAATCCAGAAAGGCAGGACAGGCCATGGAGAACTGGGAGCCTTGTTATGCTGATGGGTGGGATGTAAATTGCCAACAGCCACTCTGGAGAAGTGTATGGTGTTTCCTGAAACATCTAAAAAACAAAGCAACAGAGCCTAGGGCACTTCCACTTATGGTCCTATAGATTACGGAAATTAAATTCAAAAAGACACAGCCACCCCAAAGTTTGGGACGGCTCTGTTTACAAGAACCTCATTTACGGTACAAGTTCAATATCGCAGAAAGCGAAAAATGGATAAAGAAGTTGTGGTACTTACGTACAATGCAATATCACTCAGCAATGAAATCTATGTCATCAGGCCAGTAGCAGCATAATGAGTGGATTCAGGTACGATGATTCTAAGTGAAATAAGTCACACAGAAAAAGAAACATCATAAGATATCACTAATACACGGAATGTAAACTTGGCTACACAGGAACTGAATTACAAAACAGAATAGGGTCTCAAATGTAGAAAACCAACTTATGCTTGCTTAAGGGGAAAGGTGAGTTGGGGTGCTGCATAAAACCAGAGATTGAAATTAGCACAGATACCTTTCCATAAGCCAAATATGTAATAGACAAGAGCTACTGCTTGCTCAACGAAGTGGACTCAACACCCCACATTAAACGCCTAAGAATATACCTGACTAGTAAGAATCTTAAAACCTATGGATTTATATGTCTCCGAAAGAGAATCCAGCGTGTGTACAGCGGCATAAACGCAGCAGTGATAGGATTGGTGAGGTTCGGTGAGCAAATGCAGACCCTTTGAAGTCATATTGCATGGTACCCATTCCATGGGTCTCAACTCTCCAGGTTTAAGGGATTCTTCCTTCAGCTAAAACATGCATGTGGAACCCAGAGTATGATCCACCGTGTGATCGGGAAACGTGTTCAAATGTGTCTCAGTTTTCGTCCCCTGGTACTCGGGTGCAACATTCCAGACGCTTTACTAACACTCTCCCCACTTGGAGAGTCAGTGCCTTTAACCTCCTGTTTGGCCCAGTTTGCAATTTCTGTGGAAAATTAACAGGAATAGGGAGAACCAATGAGAGACTAGCTGGAGGTGTCTGGACGGGCAAATTTAACTCTCATTTCCCACCAGGAAGAGGAATTAACCAAAGGCTCAGCGAGCCATGCCGGAACCACACTAGGGCCTGAAGCAATCCTGCGGTGTTGTGGCCAGCTCACAAGAAAGCGAGTTGAAGAAAGGAGCTCAGGGGCACTGTATTTCACAAAACTGCAGAGTTATAAATGACAGCTATCGTCCAAAAATATATTGAAGTAAGGCTGCCAAGAGGACTTGAAAGCGGGGCAGAATTGCAGGAAACCGATTTCAGGAGGTAGACTGGAATTGCATGTAAAGCATAGGAAAAGAGGCAGAACGTCCACAATGATGCACTTGGCCAAAAAGGGCGTATGCGTTTTTTCCTGAATATATTCAGGAAAAAACGCATACGCCCTTTTTGGCCAACCAAGCAAGCTTGCAAAGAAATCTGCACTACAATGAAGTCTCACTGCCCCCCGGTCAAAAGGGCCATCTGAAAAAAGTGTAAAATCCAGAAAAGCAGGACAGGCCATGGAGAACTGGGAGCCTTGTTATGCTGATGGGTGGGATGTAAATTGCCAACAGCCACTCTGGAGAAGTGTATGGTGTTTCCTGAAACATCTAAAAAACAAAGCAACAGAGCCTAGGGCACTTCCACTTATGGTCCTATAGATTACGGAAATTAAATTCAAAAAGACACAGCCACCCCAAAGTTTGGGACGGCTCTGTTTACAAGAACCTCATTTACGGTACAAGTTCAATATCGCAGAAAGCGAAAAATGGATAAAGAAGTTGTGGTAATTACGTACAATGCAATATCACTCAGCAATGAAATCTATGTCATCAGGCCAGTAGCAGCATAATGAGTGGATTCAGGTACGATGATTCTAAGTGAAATAAGTCACACAGAAAAAGAAACATCATAAGATATCACTAATACACGGAATGTAAACTTGGCTACACAGGAACTGAATTACAAAACAGAATAGGGTCTCAAATGTAGAAAACCAACTTATGCTTGCTTAAGGGGAAAGGTGAGTTGGGGTGCTGCATAAAACCAGAGATTGAAATTAGCACAGATACATTTCCATAAGTCAAATATGTAATAGACCAGAGCTACTGCTTGCTCAACGAAGTGGACTAAACACCACATATTAAACGCCTAAGAATATACCTGACTAGTAAGAATCTTAAAACCTATGGATTTATATGTCTCCGAAAGAGAATCCAGCGTGTGTACAGCGGCATAAACGCAGCAGTGATAGGATTGGTGAGGTTCGGTGAGCAAATGCAGACCCTTTGAAGTCATATTGCATGGTACCCATTCCATGGTTCTCAACTCTCCAGGTTTAAGGGATTCTTCCTTCAGCTAAAACATGCATGTGGAACCCAGAGTATGATCCACCATGTGATCGGGAAACGTGTTCAAATGTGTCTCAGTTTTCGTCCCCTGGTACTCGGGTGCAACATTCCAGACGCTTTACTAACACTCTCCCCACTTGGAGAGTCAGCGCCTTTATCCTCCTGTTTAGCCCAGTGTGCAATTTCTGCGGAAAATGAACAGGAATAGGGAGAACCAATGAGAGACTAGCTGGAAGGGTCTGGACGGGCAAATTTAACTCTCATTTCCCACCAGGAAGAGGAATTAACCAAAGGCTCAGCGAGCCATGCCGGAACCACACTAGGGCCTGAAGCAATCCTGCGGTGTTGCGGCCAGCTCACAAGAAAGCCAGTTGAAAAAAGGAGCTCAGGGGCACTGTAATTCACAAAGCTTCAGAGTTATAAATGACAGCTATCGTCCAAAAATATATTGAAGTAAGGCTGCCAAGAGGACTTGAAAGCGGGGCAGAATTGCAGGAAACCGATTTCAGGAGGTAGACTGGAATTGCATGTAAAGCATAGGAAAAGAGGCAGAACGTCCACAATGATGCACTTGGCCAAAAAGGGCGTATGCGTTTTTTCCTGAATATATTCAGGAAAAAATGCATACGCCCTTTTTGGCCAACCAAGCAAGCTTGCAAAGGAAATCTGCACTACAATGAAGTCTCACTGCCCCCCGGTCAAAAGGGCCATCTGAAAAAAGTGTAAAATCCAGAAAGGCAGGACAGGCCATGGAGAACTGGGAGCCTTCTTATGCTGATGGGCGGGATGTAAATTGCCAACAGCCACTCTGGAGAAGTGTATGGTGTTTCCTGAAACATCTAAAAAACCAAAGCAACAGAGCCTAGGGCACTTCCACTTATGCTCCTATAGATTAGGGAAATTAAAATCAAAAACACACAGCCACCCCAAAGTTTGGGACGGCTATGTTTACAAGAACCTCATTTACGGTACAAGTTCAATATCGCAGAAAGCGAAAAATGGATAAAGAAGTTGTGGTACTTACGTACAATGCAATATCACTCAGCAATGAAATCTATGTCATCAGGCCAGTAGCAGCATAATGAATGGATTCAGGTACGATGATTCTAAGTAAAATAAGTCACACAGAAAAAGAAACATCATAAGATATCACTAATACACGGAATGTAAACTTGGCTACACAGGAACTGAATTACAAAACAGAATAGGGTCTCAAATGTAGAAAACCAACTTATGCTTGCTTAAGGGGAAAGGTGAGTTGGGGTGCTGCATAAAACCAGAGATTGAAATTAGCACAGATACCTTTCCATAAGACAAATATGTAATAGACAAGAGCTACTGCTTGCTCAACGAAGTGGACTCAACACCACATATTAAACGCCTAAGAATATACCTGACTAGTAAGAATCTTAAAACCTATGGATTTATATGTCTCCGAAAGAGAATCCAGCGTGTTTACAGGGCATAAACGCAGCAGTGATAGGATTGGTGAGGTCCGGTGAGCAAATGCAGACCCTTTGAAGTCATATTGCATGGTACCCATTCCATGGGTCTCAACTCTCCAGGTTTAAGGGATTCTTCCTTCAGCTAAAACATGCATGTGGAACCCAGAGTATGATCCACCATGTGATCAGGAAACGTGTTCAAATGTGTCTCAGTTTTCGCCCCCTGGTACTCGGGTGCAACATTCCAGACGCTTTACTAACACTCTCCCCACTTGGAGAGTCAGCGCCTTTAACCTCCTGTTTGGCCCAGTGTGCAATTTCTGCGGAAAATGAACAGGAATAGGGAGAACCAATGAGAGACTAGCTGGAGGTGTCTGGACGGGCAAATTTAACTCTCATTTCCAACCAGGAAGAGGAATTAACCAAAGGCTCAGCGAGCCATGCCGGAACCACACTAGGGCCTGAAGCAATCCTGCGGTGTTGCGGCCAGCTCACAAGAAAGCCAGTTGAGAAAAGGAGCTCAGGGGCACTGTAATTCACAAAGCTTCAGAGTTATAAATGACAGCTATCGTCCTAAAATATATTGAAGTAAGGCTGCCAAGAGGACTTGAAAGCGGGGCAGAATTGCAGGAAACCGATTTGAGGAGGTAGACTGGAATTGCATGAAAAGCATAGGAAAAGAGGCAGAACGTCCACAATGATGCACTTGGCCAAAAAGGGCATATGCGTTTTTTCCTGAATATATTCAGGAAAAAACGCATACGCCCTTTTTGGCCAACCAAGCAAGCTTTCAAAGGAAATCTGCACTACAATGAAGTCTCACTGCCCCCCGGTCAAAAGGGCCATCTGAAAAAACTGTAAAATCCAGAAAGGCAGGACAGGCCATGGAGAACTGGGAGCCTTCTTATGCTGATGGGCGGGATGTAAATTGCCAACAGCCACTCTGGAGAAGTGTATGGTGTTTCCTGAAACATCTAAAAAACAAAGCAACAGAGCCTAGGGCACTTCCACTTATGGTCCTATAGATTAGGGAAATTAAAATCAAAAAGACACAGCCACCCCAAAGTTTGGGACGGCTATGTTTACAAGAACCTCATTTACGGTACAAGTTCAATATCGCAGAAAGCGAAAAATGGATAAAGAAGTTGTGGTACTTACGTACAATGCAATATCACTCAGCAATGAAATCTATGTCATCAGGCCAGTAGCAGCATAATGAGTGAATTCAGGTACGATGATTCTAAGTAAAATAAGTCACACAGAAAAAGAAACATCATAAGGTATCACTAATACACGGAATGTAAACTTGGCTACACAGGAACTGAATTACAAAACAGAATAGGGTCTCAAATGTAGAAAACCAACTTATGCTTGCTTAAGGGGAAAGGTGAGTTGGGGTGCTGCATAAAACCAGAGATTGAAATTAGCACAGATACATTTCCATAAGTCAAATATGTAATAGACAAGAGCTACTGCTTGCTCAACGAATTGGACTCAACACCCCATATTAAACGCCTAAGAATATACCTGACTAGTAAGAATCTTAAAGCCTATGGATTTATATGTCTCCGAAAGAGAATCAAGCGTGTGTACAGCGGCATAAACGCAGCAGTGATAGGATTGGTGAGGTTCGGTGAGCAAATGCAGACCCTTTGAAGTCATATTGCATGGTACCCATTCCATGCGTCTCAACTCTCCAGGTAAGGGATTCTTCCTTCAGCTAAAACATGCATGTGGAACCCAGAGTATGATCCACCGTGTGATCGGGAAACGTGTTCATATGTGTCTCAGTTTTCGTCCCCTGGTACTCGGCTGCAACATTCCAGACGCTTTACTAACACTCTCCCCACTTGGAGAGTCAGGGCCTTTAACCTCCTGTTTGGCCCAGTTTGCAATTTCTGTGGAAAATTAACAGGAATAGGGAGAACCAATGACAGACTACCTGGAGGTGTCTGGACGGACAAATTTAACTCTCATTTCCCACCAGGAAGAGGAATTAACCAAAGGCTAAGCGAGCCATGCCGAAATTACACTAGGGCTTGAAGCAATCCTGCGGTGTTGCGGCCAGCTCACAAGAAAGCGAGTTGAAGAAAGAAGCTCAGGGGCACTGTAATTCACAAACCTGCAGAGTTATAAATGACAGCTATCATCCAAAAATATATTGAAGTAAGGCTGCCAAGAGGACTTGAAAGCGGTGCAGAATTGCAGGAAACCGATTTCAGGAGGTAGACTGGAATTGCATGAAAAGCATAGGAAAAGAGGCAGAAAGTCCAAAATGATGCACTTGGCCAAAAAGGGCGTATGCGTTTTTTCCTGAATATATTCAGGAAAAAACGCATACGCCCTTTTTGGCCAACCAAGGAAGCTTGCAAAGGAAATCTGCACTACAATGAAGTCTCACTGCCCCCCGGTCAAAAGGGCCATCTGAAAAAACTGTAAAATCCAGAAAGGCAGGACAGGCCATGGAGAAATGGGAGCCTTCTTATGCTGATGGGCGGGATGTAAATTGCCAACAGCCACTCTGGAGAAGTGTATGGTGTTTCCTGAAACATCTAAAAAACAAAGCAACAGAGCCTAGGGCACTTCCACTTATGGTCCTATAGATTAGGGAAATTAAAATCAAAAAGACACAGCCACCCCAAAGTTTGGGACGGCTCTGGTTACAAGAACCTCATTTACCGTACAAGTTCAATATTGCAGAAAGCGAAAAATGGATAAAGAAGTTGTGGTACTTACGTACAATGCAATACCACTCAGCAATGAAATCTATGTCATCAGGCCAGTAGCAGCATAATGAGTGGATTCAGGTACGATGATTCTAAGTGAAATAAGTCACACAGAAAAAGAAACATCATAAGATAACACTAATACACGGAATGTAAACTTGCCTACACAGGAACTGAATTACAAAACAGAATAGGGTCTCAAATGTACAAAACCAACTTATGCTTGCTTAAGGGGAAAGGTGAGTTGGGGTGCTGCATAAAACCAGAGATTGAAATTAGCACAGATACCTTCCCATAAGTCAAATATGTAATAGACAAGAGCTACTGCTTGCTCAACGAAGTGGACTCAACACCCCATATTAAACGCCTAAGAATATACTTGACTAGTAAGAATCTTAAAGCCTATGGATTTATATGTCTCCGAAAGAGAATCAAGCGTGTGTACAGCGGCATAAACGCAGCAGTGATAGGATTGGTGAGGTTCGATGAGCAAATGCAGACCCTTTGAAGTCATATTGCATGGTACACATTCCATGCGTCTCAACTCTCCAGGTAAGGGATTCTTCCTTCAGCTAAAACATGCATGTGGAACCCAGAGTATGATCCACCGTGTGATCGGGAAACGTGTTCATATGTGTCTCAGATTTCGTCCCCTGGTACTCGGGTGCAACATTCCAGACGCTTTACTAACACTCTCCCCACTTGGAGAGTCAGTGCCTTTAACCTCCTGTTTGGCCCAGTTTGCAATTTCTGTGGAAAATTAACAGGAATAGGGAGAACCAATGACAGACTAGCTGGAGGTGTCTGGACTGGCAAATTTAACTCTCATTTCCCAACAGGAAGAGGAATTAACCAAAGGCTCAGCGAGCCATGCCGAAACTACACTAGGGCTTGAAGCAATCCTGCGGTGTTGCGGCCAGCTCACAAGAAAGCGAGTTGAAGAAAGAAGCTCAGGGGCACTGTAATTCACACACCTGCAGAGTTATAAATGACAGCTATCATCCAAAAATATATTGAAGTAAGGCTGCCAAGAGGACTTGAAAGCGGGGCAGAATTGCAGGAAACCGATTTGAGGAGGTAGACTGGAATTGCATGAAAAGCATAGGAAAAGAGGCAGAACGTCCACAATGATGCACTTGGCCAAAAAGGGCGTATGCGTTTTTTCCTGAATATATTCAGGAAAAAACGCATACGCCCTTTTTGGCCAACCAAGCAAGCTTGCAAAGGAAATCTGCACTACAATGAAGTCTCACTGCCCCCCGGTCAAAAGGGCCATCTGAAAAATGTGTAAAATCCACAAAGGCAGGACAGACCATGGAGAACTGGGAGCCTACTTAGGCTGATGGGCGGGATGTAAATTGCCAACAGCCACTCTGGAGAAGTGTATGGTGTTTCCTGAAACATCTGAAAAACAAAGCAACAGAGCCTAGGGCACTTCCATTTTTGGTCCTATAGATTAGGGAAATTAAAATCAAAAAGACACAGCCACCCCAAAGTTTGGGACGGCTCTGTTTACAAGAACCTCATTTACGGTACAAGTTCAATATTGCAGAAAGGGAAAAATGGATAAAGAAGTTGTGGTACTAACGTACAATGCAATACCACTCAGCAATGAAATCTATGTCCTCAGGCCAGTAGCAGCATAATGAGTGGATTCAGGTACGATGATTCTAAGTGAAATAAGTCACACAGAAAAAGAAACATCATAAGATATCACTAATACACGGAATGTAAACTTGCCTACACAGGAACTGAATTACAAAACAGAATAGGGTCTCAAATGTAGAAAACCAACTTATGCTTGCTTAAGGGGAAAGGTGAGTTGGGGTGCTGCATAAAACCAGAGATTGAAATTAGCACAGATACCTTTCCATAAGCGAAATATGTAATAGACAAGAGCTACTGCTTGCTCAACGAAGTGGACTCAACACCCCATATTAAACGCCTAAGAATATACCTGACTAGTAAGAATCTTAAAGCCTATGGATTTATATGTCTCCGAAAGAGAATCAAGCGTGTGTACAGCGGCATAAACGCAGCAGTGATAGTATTGGTGAGGTTCGGTGAGCAAATGCAGACCCTTTGAAGTCATATTGCATGGTACACATTCCATGCGTCTCAACTCTCCAGGTAAGGGATTCTTCCTTCAGCTAAAACATGCATGTGGAACCCAGAGTATGATCCACCGTGTGATCGGGAAACGTGTTCATATGTGTCTCAGTTTTCGTCCCCTGGTACTCGGGTGCAACATTCCAGACGCTTTACTAACACTCTCCCCACTTGGAGAGTCAGTGCCTTTAACCTCCTGTTTGGCCCAGTTTGCAATTTCTGCGGAAAATGAACAGGAATAGGGAGAACCAATGAGAGACTAGCTGGAGGTGTCTGGACGGGCAAATTTTACTGTCATTTCCCACCAGAAAGAGGAATTAACCAAAGGCTCAGCGAGCCGTGCCGGAACCACACTAGGGCCTGAAGCAATCCTGCGGTGTTGCGGCCAGCTCACAAGAAAGCGAGTTGAAGAAAGTAGCTCAGGGGCACTGTAATTCACAAACCTTCAGAGTTCTAAATGACAGCTATCGTCCAAAAATATATTGAAGTAAGGCTGCCAAGAGGACTTGAAAGTGGGGCAGAATTGCAGGAAACCGTTTTCAGGAGGTAGACTGGAATTGCATGTAAAGCATAGGAAAAGAGGCAGAACGTCCACAATGATGCACTTGGCCAAAAAGGGCGTATGCGTTTTTTCCTGAATATATTCAGGAAAAAACGCATACGCCCTTTTTGGCCAACCAAGCAAGCTTGCAAAGGAAATCTGCACTACAATGAAGTCTCACTGCCCCCCGGTCAAAAGGGCCATCTGAAAAAACTGTAAAATCCAGAAAGGCAGGACAGGCCATGGAGAACTGGGAGCCTTCTTATGCTGATGGGCGGGATGTAAATTGCCAACAGCCACTCTGGAGAAGTGTATGGTGTTTCCTGAAACATCTAAAAAACAAAGCAACAGAGCCTAGGGCACTTCCACTTATGGTCCTATAGATTAGGGAAATTAAAATCAAAAAGACACAGCCACCCCAAAGTTTGGGACGGCTCTGTTTACAAGAACCTCATTTACGGTACAAGTTCAATATCGCAGAAAGCGAAAAATGGATAAAGAAGTTTTGGTACTTACGTACAATGCAATACCACTCAGCAATGAAATCTATGTCATCAGGCCAGTAGCAGCATAATGAGTGGATTCAGGTACGATGATTCTAAGTGAAATAAGTCACACAGAAAAAGAAACATCATAAGGTATCACTAATACACGGAATGTAAACTTGCCTACACAGGAACTGAATTACAAAACAGAATAGGGTCTCAAATGTAGAAAACCAACTTATGCTTGCTTAAGGGGAAAGGTGAGTTGGGGTGCTGCATAAAACCAGAGATTGAAATTAGCACAGATACCTTTCCATAAGCCAAATATGTAATAGACAAGAGCTACTGCTTGCTCAACGAAGTGGACTCAACACCCCATATTAAACGCCTAAGAATATACCTGACTAGTAAGAATATTAAAGCCTATGGATTTATATGTCTCCGAAAGAGAATCAAGCGTGTGTACAGCGGCATAAACGCAGCAGTGATAGGATTGGTGAGGTTCGGTGAGCAAATGCAGACCCTTTGAAGTCATATTGCATGGTACCCATTCCATGCGTCTCAACTCTCCAGGTAAGGGATTCTTCCTTCAGCTAAAACATGCATGTGGAACCCAGAGTATGATCCACCATGTGATCGGGAAACGTGTTCATATGTGTCTCAGTTTTTGTCCCCTGGTACTCGGATGCAACATTCCAGACGCTTTACTAACACTCTCCCCACTTGGAGAGTCAGTGCCTTTAACCTCCTGTTTGGCCCAGTTTGCAATTTCTGTGGAAAATTAACAGGAATAGGGAGAACCAATGACAGACTAGCTGGAGGTGTCTGGACTGGCAAATTTAACTCTCATTTCCCACCAGGAAGAGGAATTAACCAAAGGCTCAGCGAGCCATGCCGAAACTACACTAGGGCTTGAAGCAATCCTGCGGTGTTGCGGCCAGCTCACAAGAAAGCGAGTTGAAGAAAGAAGCTCAGGGGCACTGTAATTCACAAACCTGCAGAGTTATAAATGACAGCTATCATCCAAAAATATATTGAAGTAAGGCTGCCAAGAGGACTTGAAAGCGGGGCAGAATTGCAGGAAACCGATTTCAGGAGGTAGACTGGAATTGCATGTAAAGCATAGGAAAAGAGGCAGAACGTCCACAATGATGCACTTGGCCAAAAAGGGCGTATGCGTTTTTTCCTGAATATATTCAGGAAAAAACGCATACGCCCTTTTTGGCCAACCAAGCAAGCTTGCAAAGGAAATCTGCACTACAATGAAGGCTCACTGCCCCCCGGTCAAAAGGGCCATCTGAAAAAAGTGTAAAATCCAGAAAGGCAGGACAGGCCATGGAGAACTGGGAGCCTTCTTATGCTGATGGGCGGGATGTAAATTGCCAACAGCCACTCTGGAGAAGTGTATGGTGTTTCCTGAAACATCTAAAAAACAAAGCAACAGAGCCTAGGGCACTTCCACTTATGGTCCTATAGCTTAGGGAAATTAAAATCAAAAAGACACAGCCACCCCAAAGTTTGGGACGGCTCTGTTTACAAGAACCTCATTTACGATACAAGTTCAATATTGCAGAAAGGGAAAAATGGATAAAGAAGTTGTGGTACTAACGTACAATGCAATACCACTCAGCAATGAAATCTATGTCATCAGGCCAGTAGCAGCATAATGAGTGGATTCAGGTACGATGATTCTAAGTGAAATAAGTCACACAGAAAAAGAAACATCATAAGATATCACTAATACACGGAATGTAAACTTGCCTACACAGGAACTGAATTACAAAACAGAATAGGGTCTCAAATGTAGAAAACCAACTTATGCTTGCTTAAGGGGAAAGGTGAGTTGGGGTGCTGCATAAAACCAGAGATTGAAATTAGCACAGATACCTTTCCATAAGCCAAATATGTAATAGACAAGAGCTACTGCTTGCTCAACGAAGTGGACTCAACACCCAATATTAAACGCCTAAGAATATACCTGACTAGTAAGAATCTTAAAACCTATGGATTGATATGTCTATGAAAGAGAATCAAGCGTGTGTACAGCGGCATAAACGCAGCAGTGATAGGATTGGTGAGGTTCGGTGAGCAAATGCAGACCCTTTGAAGTCATATTGCATGGTACCCATTCCATGCGTCTCAACTCTCCAGGTAAGGGATTCTTCCTTCAGCTAAAACATGCATGTGGAACCCAGATTATGATCCACCATGTGATCGGGAAACGTGTTCATATGTGTCTCAGTTTTCGTCCCCTGGTACTCGGGTGCAACATTCCAGACGCTTTACTAACACTCTCCCCACTTGGAGAGTCAGTGCCTTTAACCTCCTGTTTGGCCCAGTTTGCAATTTCTGTGGAAAATTAACAGGAATAGGGAGAACCAATGACAGACTAGCTGGAGGTGTCTGGACTGGCAAATTTAACTCTCATTTCCCACCAGGAAGAGGAATTAACCAAAGGCTCAGCGAGCCATGCCGAAACTACACTAGGGCTTGAAGCAATCCTGCGGTGTTGCGGCCAGCTCACAAGAAAGCGAGTTGAAGAAAGAAGCTCAGGGGCACTGTAATTCACAAACCTGCAGAGTTATAAATGACAGCTATCATCCAAAAATATATTGAAGTAAGGCTGCCAAGAGGACTTGAAAGCGGGGCAGAATTGCAGGAAACCGATTTCAGGAGGTAGACTGGAATTGCATGTAAAGCATAGGAAAAGAGGCAGAACGTCCACAATGATGCACTTGGCCAAAAAGGGCGTATGCGTTTTTTCCTGAATATATTCAGGAAAAAACGCATACGCCCTTTTTGGCCAACCAAGCAAGCTTGCAAAGGAAATCTGCACTACAATGAAGTCTCACTGCCCCCCGGTCAAAAGGGCCATCTGAAAAAAGTGTAAAATCCAGAAAGGCAGGACAGGCCATGGAGAACTGGGAGCCTTCTAATGCTGATGGGCGGGATGTAAATTGCCAACAGCCACTCTGGAGAAGTGTATGGTGTTTCCTGAAACATCTAAAAAACAAAGCAACAGAGCCTAGGGCACTTCCACTTATGGTCCTATAGCTTAGGGAAATTAAAATCAAAAATACACAGCCACCCCAAAGTTTGGGACGGCTCTGTTTACAAGAACCTCATTTACGGTACAAGTTCAATATTGCAGAAAGGGAAAAATGGATAAAGAAGTTGTGGTACTAACGTACAATGCAATACCACTCAGCAATGAAATCTATGTCATCAGGCCACTAGCAGTATAATGAGTGGATTCAGGTACGATGATTCTAAGTGAAATAAGTCACACAGAAAAAGAAACATCATAAGATATCACTAATACACGGAATGTAAACTTGCCTACACAGGAACTGAATTACAAAACAGAATAGGGTCTCAAATGTAGAAAACCAACTTATGCTTGCTTAAGGGGAAAGGTGAGTTGGGGTGCTGCATAAAACCAGAGATTGAAATTAGCACAGATACCTTTCCATAAGCCAAATATGTAATAGACAAGAGCTACTGCTTGCTCAACGAAGTGGACTCAACACCCAATATTAAACGCCTAAGAATATACCTGACTAGTAAGAATCTTAAAACCTATGGATTGATATGTCTATGAAAGAGAATCAAGCGTGTGTACAGCGGCATAAACGCAGCAGTGATAGGAATGGTGACGTTCGGTGAGCAAATGCAGACCCTTTGAAGTCATATTGCATGGTACCCATTCCATGGTTCTCAACTCTCCAGGTTTAAGGGATTCTCCTTTCAGCTAAAACATGCATGTGGAACCCAGAGTATGATCCACCGTGTGATCGGGAAACGTGTTCAAATGTGTCTCAGTTTTCGTCCCCTCGTACTCGGGTGCAACATTCCAGATGCTTTACTAACACTCTCCCCACTTGGAGAGTCAGTGCCTTTAAACTCCTGTTTGGCCCAGTTTGCAATTTCTGCGGAAAATGAACAGGAATAGGGAGAACCAATGAGAGACTAGCTGGAGGTGTCTGGACGGGTAAATTGAACTCTCATTTCCCACCAGAAAGAGGAATTAACCAAAGGCTCAGCGAACCGTGCCGGAACCACACTAGGGCCTGAAGCAATCCTGCGGTGTTGCGGCCAGCTCACAAGAAAGCGAGTTGAAGAAAGTAGCTCAGCGGCACTGTAATTCACAAACCTTCAGAGTTCTAAATGACAGCTATCGTCCAAAAATATATTGAAGTAAGGCTGCCAAGAGGACTTGAAAGCGGGGCAGAATTGCAGGAAACCGTTTTCAGGAGGTAGACTGGAATTGCATGTAAAGCATAGGAAAAGAGGCAGAACGTCCACAATGATGCACTTGGCCAAAAAGGGCGTATGCGTTTTTTCCTGAATATATTCAGGAAAAAACGCATACGCCCTTTTTGGCCAACCAAGCAAGCTTGCAAAGGAAATCTGCACTACAATGAAGTCTCACTGCCCCCCGGTCAAAAGGGCCATCTGAAAAAACTGTAAAATCCAGAAAGGCAGGACAGACCATGGAGAACTGGGAGCCTACTTAGGCTGATGGGCGGGATGTAAATTGCCAACAGCCACTCTGGAGAAGTGTATGGTGTTTCCTGAAACATCTGAAAAACAAAGCAACAGAGCCTAGGGCACTTCCATTTTTCGTCCTATAGATTAGGGAAATTAAAATCAAAAAGACACAGCCACCCCAAAGTTTGGGACGGCTCTGTTTACCAGAACCTCATTTACGATAAAAGTTCAATATCGCAGAAAGCGAAAAATGGATAAACAAGTTGTGGTACTTAGGTACAATGCAATATCACTCAGCAATGAAATCTATGTCATCAGGCCAGTAGCAGCATAATGAGTGGATTCAGGTACGATGATTCTAAGTAAAATAAGTCACACAGAAAAAGAAACATCATAAGGTATCACTAATACACGGAATGTAAACTTGGCTACACAGGAACTGAATTACAAAACAGAATAGGGTCTCAAATGTAGAAAACCAACTTATGCTTGCTTAAGGGGAAAGCTGAGTTGGGGTGCTGCATAAAACCAGAGATTGAAATTAACACAGATACCTTTCCATAAGCCAAATATGTAATAGACAAGAGCTACTGCTTGCTCAACGAAGTGGACTCAACACCCCATATTAAACGCCTAAGAATATACCTGACTAGTAAGAATCTTAAAACCTATGGATTTATATGTCTCCGAAAGAGAATCCAGCGTGTGTACAGCGGCATAAACGCAGCAGTGATAGGATTGGTGAGGTTCGGTGAGCAAATGCAGACCCTTTGAAGTCATATTGCATGGTACCCATTCCATGGTTCTCAACTCTCCAGGTTTAAGGGATTCTTCCTTCAGCTAAAACATGCATGTGGAACCCAGAGTATGATCCACCGTGTGATCGGGAAACGTGTTCAAATGTGTCTCAGTTTTCGTCCCCTGGTACTCGGGTGCAACATTCCAGACGCTTTACTAACACTCTCCCCACTTGGAGAGTCAGTGCCTTTAACCTCCTGTTTGGCCCAGTTTGCAATTTTTGTGGAAAATGAACAGGAATAGGGAGAACCAATGAGAGACTAGCTGGAGGTGTCTGGACGGGCAAATTTAACTCTCACTTCCCACCAGGAAGAGGACTTAACCAAAGGCTCAGCGAGCCATGCCGGAACCACACTAGGGCCTGAAGCAATCCTGCGGTGTTGCGGCCAGCTCACAAGAAAGCCAGTTGAAAAAAGGAGCTCAGGGGCACTGTAATTCACAAACCTTCAGAGTTATAAATGACAGCTATCGTCCAAAAATCTATTGAAGTAAGGCTGCCAAGACGACTTGAAAGCGGGGAAGAATTGCAGGAAACCGATTTCAGGAGGTAGACTGGAATTAGATGTAAAGCATAGGAAAAGAGGCAGAACGTCCACAATGATGCACTTGGCCAAAAAGGGCGTATGCGTTTTTTCCTGAATATATTCAGGAAAAAACGCATACGCCCTTTTTGGCCAACCAAGCAAGCTTGCAAAGGAAATCTGCACTACAATGAAGTCTCACTGCTCCCCGGTCAAAAGGGCCATCTGAAAAAAGTGTAAAATCCAGAAAGGCAGGACAGGCCATGGAGAACTGGGAGCCTTCTTATGCTGATGGGTGGGATGTAAATTGCAAACGGCCACTCTGGAGAAGTGTATGGTGTTTCCTGAAATATCTAAAAAACAAAGCAACAGAGCCTAGGGCACTTCCACTTAGGGTCCTATAGCTTAGGGAAATTAAAATCAAAAAGACACAGCAACCCCAAAGTTTGGGACAGCTCTGTTTACAAGAACCTCGTTTACGGTACAAGTTCAATATCGCAGAAAGCGAAAAATGGATAAAGAAGTTGTGGTACTTACGTACAATGCAATATCACTCAGCAATGAAATCTATGTCATCAGGCCAGTAGCAGCATAATGAGTGGATTCAGGTACGATGATTCTAAGTGAAATAAATCACACAGAAAAAGAAACATCATAAGGTATCACTAATACACGGAATGTAAACATGGCTACACAGGAACTGAATTACAAAACAGAATAGGGTCTCAAATGTAGAAAACCAACTTATGCTTGCTTAAGGGGAAAGGTGAGTTGGGGTGCTGCATAAAACCAGAGATTGAAATTAGCACAGATACCTTTCCATAAGCCAAATATGTAATAGACAAGAGCTACTGCTTGCTCAACGAAGTGGACTCAACACCCCATATTAAACGCCTAAGAATATACCTGACTAGTAAGAATCTTAAAACCAATGGATTTATATGTCTCCGAAAGAGAATCAAGCGTGTGTACAGCGGCATAAACGCAGCAGTGATAGGATTGGTGAGGTTCGGTGAGCAAATGCAGACCCTTTGAAGTCATATTGCATGGTACCCATTCCATGGTTCTCAACTCTCAATGTTTAAGGGATTCTTCCTTCAGCTAAAACATGCATGTGGAACCCAGAGTATGATCCACCGTGTGATCGGGAAACGTGTTCAAATGTGTCTCAGTTTTCGTCCCCTGGTACTCGGGTGCAACATTCCAGACGGTTTACTAACACTCTCCCCACTTGGAGAGTCAGTGCCTTTAAACTCCTGTTTGGCCCAGTTTGCAATTTCTGCGGAAAATGAACAGGAATAGGGAGAACCAATGAGAGACTAGCTGGAGGTGTCTGGACGGGCAAATTTAACTCTCATTTCCCACCAGGAAGAGGAATTAACCAAAGGCTCAGCGAGCCATGCCGAAACTACACTAGGGCCTGAAGCAATCCTGCGGTGTTGCGGCCAGCTCACAAGAAAGCGAGTTGAAGAAAGAAGCTCAGGGGCACTGTAATTCACAAACCTGCAGCGTTATAAATGACAGCTATCATCCAAAAATATATTGAAGTAAGGCTGCCAAGAGGACTTGAAAGCGGGGCAGAATTGCAGGAAACCGATTTGAGGAGGTAGACTGGAATTGCATGTAAAGCAGAGGAAAAGAGGCAGAACGTCCACAATGATGCACTTGGCCAAAAAGGGCGTATGCGTTTTTTCCTGAATATATTCAGGAAAAAACGCATACGCCCTTTTTGGCCATCCAAGCAAGCTTGCAAAGGAAATCTGCACTACAATGAAGTCTCACTGCCCCCCGGTCAAAAGGGCCATCTGAAAAAAGTGTAAAATCCAGAAAGGCAGGACAGGCCATGGAGAACTGGGAGCCTTCTTATGCTGATGGGCGGGATGTTAATTGCCAACAGCCACTCTGGAGAAGTGTATGGTGTTTCCTGAAACATCTAAAAAACAAAGCAACAGAGTCTAGGGCACTTCCACTTATGGTCCTATAGCGTAGGGAAATTAAAATCAAAAAGACACAGCCACCCCAAAGTTTGGGATGGCTCTGTTTACAAGAAACTCGTTTACGGTACAAGTTCAATATCGCAGAAAGCGAAAAATGGATAAAGAAGTTGTGGTACTTACGTACAATGCAATATCACTCAGCAATGAAATCTATGTCATCAGGCCAGTAGCAGCATAATGACTGGATTCAGGTACGATGATTCTAAGTGAAATAAGTCACACAGAAAAAGAAACATCATAAGATATCACTAATACACGGAATGTAAACTTGCCTACACAGGAACTGAATTACAAAACAGAATAGGGTCTCAAATGTAGAACACCAACATATGCTTGCTTAAGGGGAAAGGTGAGTTGGGGTGCTGCATAAAACCAGAGATTGAAATTAGCGCAGATACCTTTCCATAAGCCAAATATGTAATAGACAAGAGCTACTGCTTGCTCAACGAAGTGGACTCAACACCCCATATTAAACGCCTAAGAATATACCTGACTAGTAAGAATCTTAAAACCAATGGATTTATATGTCTCCGAAAGAGAATCAAGCGTGTGTACAGCGGCATAAACGCAGCAGTGATAGGATAGGTGAGGTTCGGTGAGCAAATGCAGACCCATTGAAGTCATATTGCATGGTACCCATTCCATGGTTCTCAACTCTCCAGGTTTAAGGGATTCTTCCTTCAGCTAAAACATGCATGTGGAACCCAGAGTATGATCCCCCGTGTGATCAGGAAACGTGTTCAAATGTGTCTCAGTTTTCGTCCCCTGGTACTCGGGTGCAACATTCCAGAAGCTTTACTAACACTCTCCCCACTTGGAGAGTCAGTGCCTTTAACCTCCTGTTTGGCCCAGTTTGCAATTTCTGCGGAAAATGAACAGGAATAGGGAGAACCAATGAGAGACTAGCTGGAGGTGTCTGGACGGGTAAATTGAACTCTCATTTCCCGCCAGGAAGAGGAATTAACCAAAGGCTCAGCGAGCCATGCCAGAACCACACTAGGGCCTGAAGCAATCCTGCGGTGTTGCGGCCAGCTCACAAGAAAGCCAGTTGAAGAAAGGAGCTCAGGGGCCCTGTAATTCACAAACCTGCAGAGTTCTAAATGACAGCTATCGTCCAAAAATATATTGAAGTAAGGCTGCCAAGAGGACTTGAATGCGGGTCAGAATTGCAGGAAACCGATTTCAGGAGGTAGACTGGAATTGCATGTAAAGCATAGGAAAAGAGGCAGAACGTCCACAATGATGCACTTGGCCAAAAAGGGCGTATGCGTTTTTTCCTGAATATATTCAGGAAAAAACGCATACGCCCTTTTTGGCCAACCAAGCAAGCTTGCAAAGGAAATCTGCACTACAATGAAGTCTCACTGCCCCCCGGTCAAAAGGGCCATCTGAAAAAAGTGTAAAATCCAGAAAGGCAGGACAGGCCATGGAGAACTGGGAGCCTTCTTATGCTGATGGGCGGGATGTAAATTTCCAACAGCCACTCTGGAGAAGTGTATGGTGTTTCCTGAAACATCTAAAAAACAAAGCAACAGAGCCTAGGGCACTTCCACTTATGGTCCTATAGATTAGGGAAATTAAAATCAAAAAGACACAGCCACCCCAAAGTTTGGGACGGCTCTGTTTACAAGAACCTCATTTACGGTACAAGTTCAATATTGCAGAAAGCGAAAAATGGATAAAGAAGTTGTGGTACTTACGTACAATGCAATACCACTCAGCAATGAAATCTATGTCATCAGGCCAGTAGCAGCATAATGAGTGGATTCAGGTACGATGATTCTAAGTGAAATAAGTCACACAGAAAAAGAAACATCATAAGATATCACTAATACACGGAATGTAAACTTGCCTACACAGGAACTGAATTACAAAACAGAATAGGGTCTCAAATGTAGAAAACCAACTTATGCTTGCTTAAGGGGAAAGGTGAGTTGGGGTGCTACATAAAACCAGAGATTGAAATTAGCACAGATACCTTTCCATAAGACAAATATGTAATAGACAAGAGCTACTGCTTGCTCAACGAAGTGGACTCAACACCCCATATTAAACGCCTAAGAATATACCTGACTAGTAAGAATCTTAAAGCCTATGGATTTATATGTCTCCGAAAGAGAATCAAGCGTGTGTACAGCGGCATAAACGCAGCAGTGATAGGATTGGTGAGGTTCGGTGAGCAAATGCAGACCCTTTGAAGTCATATTGCATGGTACCCATTCCATGGTTCTCAACTCTCCAGGTTTAAGGGATTCTTCCTTCAGCTAAAACATGCATGTGGAACCCAGAGTATGATCCACCGTGTGATCGGGAAACGTGTTCAAATGTGTCTCAGTTTTCGTCCCCTGGTACTCGGGTGCAACATTCCAGATGCTTTACTAACACTCTCCCCACTTGGAGAGTCAGTGCCTTTAAACTCCTGTTTGGCCCAGTTTGCAATTTCTGTGGAAAATTAACAGGAATAGGGAGAACCAATGAGAGACTAGCTGGAGGTGTCTAGACGGGCAAATTTTACTCTCATTTCCCACCAGGAAGTGGAATTAACCAAAGGCTCAGCGAGCCATGCCGGAACCACACTAGGGCCTGAAGCAATCCTGCGGTGTTGCGGCCAGCTCACAAGAAAGCGAGTTGAAGAAAGTAGCTCAGGGGCACTGTAATTCACAAACCTTCAGAGTTCTAAATGACAGCTATCGTCCAAAAATATATTGAAGTAAGGCTGCCAAGAGGACTTGAAAGCGGGGCAGAATTGCAGGAAACCGTTTTCAGGAGGTAGACTGGAATTGCATGTAAAGCATAGGAAAAGAGGCAGAACGTCCACAATGATGCACTTGGCCAAAAAGGGCGTATGCGTTTTTTCCTGAATATATTCAGGAAAAAACGCATACGCCCTTTTTGGCCAACCAAGCAAGCTTGCAAAGGAAATCTGCACTACAATGAAGTCTCACTGCCCCCCGGTCAAAAGGGCCATCTGAAAAAAGTGTAAAATCCAGAAAGGCAGGACAGACCATGGAGAACTGGGAGCCTACTTAGGCTGATGGGCTGGATGTAAATTGCCAACGGCCACTCTGGAGAAGTGTATGGTGTTTCCTGAAACATCTGAAAAACAAAGCAACAGAGCCTAGGGCACTTCCACTTATGGTCCTATAGCTTAGGGAAATTAAAATCAAAAAGACACAACCACCCCAATGTTTGGGACGGCTCTGTTTACAAGAACCTCGGTTACGGTACAAGTTCAATATCGCAGAAAGCGAAAAATGGATAAAGAAGTTGTGGTACTAACGTACAATGCAATATCACTCAGCAATGAAATCTCTGTCATCAGGCCCATAGCAGCATAATGAGTGGATTCAGGTATGATGATTCTAAGTGAAATATGTCACACAGAAAAAAAAAACATCATAAGATAAAACTAATACACGGAATGTAAACTTGGCTACACAGGAACTGAATTACAAAACAGAATAGGGTCTCAAATGTAGAACACCAACATATGCTTGCTTAAGGGGAAAGGTGAGTTGGGGTGCTGCATAAAACCAGAGATTGAAATTAGCACAGATACCTTTCCATAAGCCAAATATGTAATAGACAAGAGCTACTGCTTGCTCAACGAAGTGGACTCAACACCCCATATTAAACGCCTAAGAATATACCTGACTAGTAAGAATCTTAAAACTAATGGATTTACATGTCTCCGAAAGAGAATCAAGCGTGTGTACAGCGGCATAAACGCAGCAGTGATAGGATTGGTGAGGTTCGGTGAGCAAATGCAGACCCTTTGAAGTCATATTGCATGGTACCCATTCCATGGTTCTCAACTCTCCAGGTTTAAGGGATTCTTCCTTCAGCTAAAACATGCATGTGGAACCCAGAGTATGATCCACCGTGTGATCGGGAAAAGTGTTCAAATGTGTCTCAGTTTTCGTCCCCTGGTACTCGGGTGCAACATTCCAGAAGCTTTACTAACACTCTCCCCACTTGGAGAGTCAGTGCCTTTAACCTCCTGTTTGGCCCAGTTTGCAATTTCTGCGGAAAATGAACAGGAATAGGGAGAACCAATGAGAGACTAGCTGGAGGTGTCTGGACGGGTAAATTGAACTCTCATTTCCCGCCAGGAAGAGGAATTAACCAAAGGCTCAGCGAGCCATGCCAGAACCACACTAGGGCCTGAAGCAATCCTGCGGTGTTGCGGCCAGCTCACAAGAAAGCGAGTTGAAGAAAGGAGCTCAGGGGCCCTGTAATTCACAAACCTGCAGAGTTATAAATGACAGCTATCGTCCAAAAATATATTGAAGTAAGGCTGCCAAGAGGACTTGAAAGCGGGGCAGAATTGCAGGAAACCGATTTCAGGAGGTAGACTGGAATTGCATGTAAAGCATAGGAAAAGAGGCAGAACGTCCACAATGATGCACTTGGCCAAAAAGGGCGTATGCGTTTTTTCCTGAATATATTCAGGAAAAAACGCAAACGCACTTTTTGGCCAACCAAGCAAGCTTGCAAAGGAAATCTGCACTACAATGAAGTCTCACTGCCCCCCGGTCAAAAGGGCCATCTGAAAAAAGTGTAAAATCCAGAAAGGCAGGACAGGCCATGGAGAACTGGGAGCCTTCTTATGCTGATGGGCGGGATGTAAATTGCCAACAGCCACTGTGGAGAAGTGTATGGTGTTTCCTGAAACATCTAAAAAACAAAGCAACAGAGCCTAGGGCACTTCCACTTATGGTCCTATAGCTTAGGGAAATTAAAATCAAAAAGACACAGCCACCCCAAAGTTTGGGACGGCTCTGTTTACAAGAACCTCGTTTACGGTACAAGTTCAATATCGCAGAAAGCGAAAAATGGATAAAGAAGTTGTGGTACTTACGTACAATGCAATATCACTCAGCAATGAAATCTATGTCATCAGGCCAGTAGCAGCATAATGAGTGGATTCAGGTACGATGATTCTAAGTGAAATAAATCACACAGAAAAAGAAAAATCATAAGGTATCACTAATACACGGAATGTAAACATGGCTACACAGGAACTGAATTACAAAACAGAATAGGGTCTCAAATGAAGAAAACCAACTTACGCTTGCTTAAGAGGAAAGGTTAGTTGGGGTGCTGCATAAAACCAGAGATTGAAATTAACACAGATACCTTTCCATAAGCCAAATATGTAATAGACAAGAGCTACTGCTTGCTCAACGAAGTGGACTCAACACCCCATATTAAACGCCTAAGAATATACCTGACTAGTAAGAATCTTAAAACCTATGGATTTATATGTCTCCGAAAGAGAATCAAGCGTGTGTACAGCGGCATAAACGCAGCAGTGATAGGATTGGTGAGGTTCGGTGAGCAAATGCAGACCCTTTGAAGTCATATTGCATGGTACCCATTCCATGGTTCTCAACTCTCCAGGTTTAAGGGATTCTTCCTTCAGCTAAAACATGCATGTGGAACCCAGAGTATGATCCACCATGTGATCGGGAAACGTGTTCAAATGTGTCTCAGTTTTCGTCCCCTGGTACTCGGGTGCAACATTCCAGAAGATTTACTAACACTCTCCCCACTTGGAGAGTCAGTGCCTTTAACCTCCTGTTTGGCCCAGTTTGTAATTTCTGTGGAAAATGAACAGGAATAGGGAGAACGAATGAGAGACTAGCTGGAGGTGTCTGGACGGGCAAATTTAACTCTCATTTCCCACCAGGAAGAGGAATTAACCAAAGGCTCAGCGAGCGATGCCGAAACCACACTAGGGCCTGAAGCAATCCTGCGGTGTTGCGGCCAGCTCACAAGAAAGCGAGTTGAAGAAAGGAGCTCAGGGGCACTGTAATTCACAAACCTGCAGAGTTATAAATGACAGCTATCGTCCAAAAATATATTGAAGTAAGGCTGCCAAGAGGACTTGAAAGTGGGCAGAATTGCAGGAAACCGATTTCAGGAGGTAGACTGGAATTGCATGTAAAGCATAGGAAAAGAGGCAGAACGTCCACAATGATGCACTTGGCCAAAAAGGACGTATGCGTTTTTTCCTGAATATATTCAGGAAAAAACGCATATGCCCTTTTTGGCCAACCAAGCAAGCTTGCAAAGGAAATCTGCACTACAATGAAGTCTCACTGCCCCCCGGTCAAAAGGGCCATCTGAAAAAAGTGTAAAATCCAGAAAGGCAGGACAGGCCATGGAGAACTGGGAGCCTAGTTAGACTGATGGGCGGGATGTAAATTTCCAACAGCCACTCTGGAGAAGTGTATGGTGTTTCCTGAAACATCTAAAAAACAAAGCAACAGAGCCTAGAGCACTTCCACTTATGGTCCTATAGCTTAGGGAAATTAAAATCAAAAAGACACAGCCACCCCAAAGTTTGGGACGGCTCTGTTTACAAGAACCTCATTTACGGTACAAGTTCAATATCGCAGAAAGCAAAAAATGGATAAAGAAGTTGTGGTACTTACGTACAATGCAATATCACTCAGCAATGAAATCTATGTCATCAGGCCAGTAGCAGCATAATGAGTGGATTCAGGTACGATGATTCTAAGTGAAATAAGTCACACAGAAAAAGAAACATCATAAGATATCACTAATACACGGAATGTAAACTTGCCTACACAGGAACTGAATTACAAAACAGAATAGGGTCTCAAATGTAGAAAACCAACTTATGCTTGCTTAAGGGGAAAGGTGAGTTGGGGTGCTGCATAAAACCAGAGATTGAAATTAGCACAGATACCATTCCATAAGACAAATATGTAATAGACAAGAGCTACTGCTTGCTCAACGAAGTGGACTCAACACCCCATATTAAACGCCTAAGAATATACCTGACTAGTAAGAATCTTAAAACCTATGGATTGATATGTCTACGAAAGAGAATCAAGCGTGTGTACAGCGGCATAAACGCAGCAGTGATAGGATTGGTGAGGTTCGGTGAGCAAATGCAGACCCTTTGAAGTCATATTGCATGGTACCCATTCCATGGGTCTCAACTCTCCAGGTTTAAGGGATTCTTCCTTCAGCTAAAACATGCATGTGGAACCCAGAGTATGATCCACCGTGTGATCGGGAAACGTGTTCAAATGTGTCTCAGTTTTCGTTCCCTGGTACTCGGGTGCAACATTCCAGAAGCTTTACTAACACTCTCCCCACTTGGAGAGTCAGTGCCTTTAACCTCCTGTTTGGCCCAGTTTGCAATTTCTGCGGAAAATGAACAGGAATAGGGAGAACCAATGAGAGACTAGCTGGAGGTGTCTGGACGGGTAAATTGAACTCTCATTTCCCGCCAGGAAGAGGAATAAACCAAAGGCTCAGCGAGCCACGCCAGAACCACACTAGGGCCTGAAGCAATCCTGCGGTGTTGCGGCCAGCTCACAAGAAAGCGAGTTGAAGAAAGGAGCTCAGGGGCCCTGTAATTCACAAACCTGCAGAGTTCTAAATGACAGCTATCGTCCACAAATATATTGAAGTAAGGCTGCCAAGAGGACTTGAAAGCGGGGCAGAATTGCAGGAAACCGATTTCAGGAGGTAGACTGGAATTGCATGTAAAGCATAGGAAAAGAGGCAGAACGTCCACAATGATGCACTTGGCCAAAAAGGGAGTATGCGTTTTTTCCTGAATATATTCAGGAAAAAACGCATACGCACTTTTTGGCCAACCAAGCAAGCTTGCAAAGGAAATCTGCACTACAATGAAGTCTCACTGCCCCCCGGTCAAAAGGGCCATCTGAAAAAAGTGTAAAATCCAGAAAGGCAGGACAGGCCATGGAGAACTGGGAGCCTAGTTAGACTGATGGGCGGGATGTAAATTTCCAACAGCCACTCTGGAGAAGTGTATGGTGTTTCCTGAAACATCTAAAAAACAAAGCAACAGAGCCTAGGGCACTTCCACTTATGGTCCTATAGATTAGGGAAATTAAAATCAAAAAGACACAGCCACCCCAAAGTTTGGGACGGCTCTGTTTACAAGAACCTCATTTACGGTACAAGTTCAATATCGCAGAAAGCGAAAAATGGATAAGGAAGTTGTGGTACTTACGTACAATGCAATATCACTCAGCAATGAAATCTATGTCATCAGGCCAGTAGCAGCATAATGAGTGGATTCAGGTACGATGATTCTAAGTGAAATAAGTCACACAGAAAAAGAAACATCATAAGATATCACTAATACACGGAATGTAAACTTGGCTACACAGGAACTGAATTACAAAACAGAATAGGGTCTCAAATGTAGAAAACCAACTTATGCTTGCTTAAGGGGAAAGGTGAGTTGGGGTGCTGCATAAAACCAGAGATTGAAATTAGCACACATACCTTTCCATAAGACAAATATGTAATAGACAAGAGCTACTGCTTGCTCAACGAAGTGGACTCAACACCCCATATTAAACGCCTAAGAATATACCTGACTAGTAAGAATCTTAAAACCTATGGATTGATATGTCTCCGAAAGAGAATCAAGCGTGTGTACAGCGGCATAAACGCAGCAGTGATAGGATTGGTGAGGTTCGGTGAGCAAATGCAGACCCTTTGAAGTCATATTGCATGGTACCCATTCCATGGTTCTCAACTCTCCAGGTTTAAGGGATTCTTCTTTCAGCTAAAACATGCATGTGGAACCCAGAGTATGATCCACCGTGTGATCGGGAAACGTGTTCAAATGTGTCTCAGTTTTCGTCCCCTGGTACTCGGGTGCAACATTCCAGATGCTTTACTAACACTCTCCCCACTTGGAGAGTCAGTGCCTTTAACCTCCTGTTTGGCCCAGTTTGCAATTTCTGTGGAAAATTAACAGGAATAGGGAGAACCAATGACAGACTAGCTGGAGATGTCTGGACGGGCAAATTTAACTCTCATTTCCCACCAGGAAGAGGAATTAACCAAAGGCTCAGCGAGCCATGCCGGAACCACACTAGGGCCTGAAGCAATCCTGCGGTGTTGCGGCCAGCTCACAAGAAAGCCAGTTGAAAAAAGGAGCTCAGGGGCACTGTAATTCACAAACCTTCAGAGTTATAAATGACAGCTATCGTCCAAAAATATATTGAAGTAAGGCTGCCAAGAGGACTTGAAAGCGGGGCAGAATTGCAGGAAACCGATTTCAGGAGGTAGACTGGAATTGCATGTAAAGCATAGGAAAAGAGGCAGAACGTCCACAATGATGCACTTGGCCAAAATGGCGTATGCGTTTTTTCCTGAATATATTCCTGAATATATTCAGGAAAAAACGCATACGCCCTTTTTGGCCAACCAAGCAAGCTTGCAAAGGAAATCTGCACTACAATGAAGTCTCACTGCCCCCCGGTCAAAAGGGCCATCTGAAAAAAGTGTAAAATCCAGAAAGGCAGGACAGGCCATGGAGAACTGGGAGCCTTCTTATGCTGATGGGCGGGATGTAAATTGCCAACAGCCACTGTGGAGAAGTGTATGGTGTTTCCTGAAACATCTAAAAAACAAAGCAACAGAGCCTAGGGCACTTCCACTTATGGTCCTATAGATTAGGGAAATTAAAATCAAAAAGACACAGCCACCCCACAGTTTGGGACGGCTCTGTTTACAAGAACCTCATTTACGGTACAAGTTCAATATCGCAGAAAGCGAAAAATGGATAAAGAAGTTGTGGTACTTACGTACAATGCAATATCACTCAGCAATGAAATCTATGTCATCAGGCCAGTAGCAGCATAATGAGTGGATTCAGGTACGATGATTCTAAGTAAAATAAGTCACACAGAAAAAGGAACATCATAAGGTATCACTAATACACGGAATGTAAACTTGGCTACACAGGAATTGAAATACAAAACAGAATAGGGTCTCAAATGTAGAAAACCAACTCATGCTTGCTTAAGGGGAAAGGTGAGTTGGGGTGCTGCATAAAACCAGAGATTGAAATTAGCACAGATACCTTTCCATAAGTCAAATATGTAATAGACAAGAGCTACTGCTTGCTCAATGAAGTGGACTCAACACCCCATATTAAACGCCTAAGAATATACCTGACTAGTAAGAATCTTAAAGCCTATGGATTTATATGTCTCCGAAAGAGAATCAAGCGTGTGTACAGCAGCATAAACGCAGCAGTGATAGGATTGGTGAGGTTCGGTGAGCAAATGCTGACCCTTTGAAGTCATATTGCATTGTACCCATTCCATGCGTCTCAACTCTCCAGGTAAGGGATTCTTCCTTCAGCTAAAACATGCATGTGGAACCCAGAGTATGATCCACCGTGTGATCGGGAAACGTGTTCATATGTGTCTCAGTTTTCGTCCCCTGGTACTCGGGTGCAACATTCCAGACGCTTTACTAACACTCTCCCCACTTGGAGAGTCAGTGCCTTTAACCTCCTGTTTGGCCCAGTTTGCAATTTCTGTGGAAAATTAACAGGAATAGGGAGAACCAATGAGAGACTAGCTGGAGGAGTCTGGACGGGCAAATTTAACTCTCATTTCCCACCAGGAAGAGGAATTAACCAAAGGCTCAGCGAGCCATGCCGACACTACACTAGTGCTTGAAGCAATACTGCGGTGTTGCGGCCAGCTCACAAGAAAGCGAGTTGAAGAAAGAAGCTCAGGGGCACTGTAATTCACAAACCTGCAGAGTTATAAATGACAGCTATCATCCAAAAATATATTGAAGTAAGGCTGCCAAGAGGACTTGAAAGCGGGGCAGAATTGCAGGAAACCGATTTCAGGAGGTAGACTGGAATTGCATGAAAAGCATAGGAAAAGAGGCAGAACGTCCACAATGATGCACTTGGCCAAAAAGGGCGTATGCGTTTTTTCCTGAATATATTCAGGAAAAAACGCATACGCCCTTTTTGGCCAACCAAGCAAGCTTGCAAAGGAAATCTGCACTACAATGAAGTCTCACTGCCCCCCGGTCAAAAGGGCCATCTGAAAAAAGTGTAAAATCCAGAAAGGCAGGACAGGCCATGGAGAACTGGGAGCCTAGTTAGACTGATGGGCGGGATGTAAATTTCCAACAGCCACTCTGGAGAAGTGTATGGTGTTTCCTGAAACATCTAAAAAACAAAGCAACAGAGCCTAGGGCACTTCCACTTATGGTCCTATAGATTAGGGAAATGAAAATCAAAAAGACACAGCCACCCCAAAGTTTGGGACGGCTCTGTTTACCAGAACCTCATTTACGGTACAAGTTCAATATCGCAGAAAGCGAAAAATGGATAAAGAAGTTGTGGTACTTACGTACAATGCAATATCACTCAGCAATGAAATCTATGTCATCAGGCCAGTAGCAGCATAATGTGTGGATTCAGGTACGATGATTCTAAGTGAAATAAGTCACACAGAAAAAGAAACATCATAAGATATCACTAATACACGGAATGTAAACTTGCCTACACAGGAACTGAATTACAAAACAGAATAGGGTCTCAAATGTAGAAAACCAACTTATGCTTGCTTAAGGGGAAAGGTGAGTTGGGGTGCTGCATAAAACCAGAGATTGAAATTAGCACAGATACCTTTCCATAAGCCAAATATGTAATAGACAAGAGCTACTGCTTGCTCAACGAAGTGGACTCAACACCCCATATTAAACGCCTAAGAATATACCTGACTAGTAAGAATCTTAAAACCTATGGATTGATATGTCTACAAAAGAGAATCAAGCGTGTGTACAGCGGCATAAACGCAGCAGTGATAGGATTGGTGAGGTTCGGTGAGCAAATGCAGACCCTTTGAAGTCATATTGCATGGTACCCATTCCATGGTTCTCAACTCTCCAGGTTTAAGGGATTCTTCCTTCAGCTAAAACATGCATGTGGAACCCAGAGTATGATCCACCGTGTGATCGGGAAACGTGTTCAAATGTGTCTCAGTTTTCGTCCCCTGGTACTCGGGTGCAACATTCCAGATGCTTTACTAACACTCTCCCCACTTGGAGAGTCAGTGCCTTTAACCTCCTGTTTGGCCCAGTTTGCAATTTCTGTGGAAAATTAACAGGAATAGGGAGAACCAATGACAGACTAGCTGGAGGTGTCTGGACGGGCAAATTTAACTCTCATTTCCCACCAGGAAGAGGAATTAACCAAAGGCTCAGCGAGCCATGCCGAAACTACACTAGTGCTTGAAGCAATACTGCGGTGTTGCGGCCAGCTCACAAGAAAGCCAGTTGAAGAAAGAAGCTCAGGGGCACTGTAATTCACAAACCTGCAGAGTTATAAATGACAGCTATCATCCAAAAATATATTGAAGTAAGGCTGCCAAGAGGACTTGAAAGCGGGGCAGAATTGCAGGAAACCGATTTCAGGAGGTAGACTGGAATTGCATGTAAAGCATAGGAAAAGAGGCAGAACGTCCACAATGATGCACTTGGCCAAAAAGGGCGTATGCGTTTTTTCCTGAATATATTCCTGAATATATTCAGGAAAAAACGCATACGCCCTTTTTGGCCAACCAAGCAAGCTTGCAAAGGAAATCTGCACTACAATGAAGTCTCACTGCCCCCCGGTCAAAAGGGCCATCTGAAAAAAGTGTAAAATCCAGAAAGGCAGGACAGGCCATGGAGAACTGGGAGCCTTGTTATGCTGATGGGCGGGATGTAAATTGCCAACAGCCACTCTGGAGAAGTGTATGGTGTTTCCTGAAACATCTAAAAAACAAAGCAACAGAGCCTAGGGCACTTCCACTTATGGTCCTATAGATTAGGGAAATTAAAATCAAAAAGACACAGCCACCCCAAAGTTTGGGACGGCTCTGTTTACAAGAACCTCATTTACGGTACAAGTTCAATATCGCAGAAAGCGAAAAATGGATAAAGAAGTTGTGGTACTTACGTACAATGCAATGTCACTCAGCAATGAAATCTATGTTATCAGGCCAGTAGCAGCATAATGAGTGGATTCAGGTACGATGATTCTAAGTGAAATAAGTCACACAGAAAAAGAAACATCATAAGGTATCACTAATACACGGAATGTAAACATGGCTACACAGGAACTGAATTACAAAACAGAATAGGGTCTCAAATGAAGAAAACCAACTTACGCTTGCTTAAGAGGAAAGGTTAGTTGGGGTGCTGCATAAAACCAGAGATTGAAATTAACACAGATACCTTTCCATAAGCCAAATATGTAATAGACAAGAGCTACTGCTTGCTCAACGAAGTGGACTCAACACCCCATATTAAACGCCTAAGAATATACCTGACTAGTAAGAATCTTAAAACCTATGGATTGATATGTCTACGAAAGAGAATCAAGCGTGTGTACAGCGGCATAAACGCAGCAGTGATAGGATTGGTGAGGTTCGGTGAGCAAATGCAGACCCTTTGAAGTCATATTGCATGGTACCCATTCCATGCGTCTCAACTCTCCAGGTAAGGGATTCTTCCTTCAGCTAAAACATGCATGTGGAACCCAGAGTATGATCCACCATGTGATCGGGAAACGTGTTCATATGTGTCTCAGTTTTCGTCCCCTGGTACTCGGGTGCAACATTCCAGACGCTTTACTAACACTCTCCCCACTTGGAGAGTCAGTGCCTTTAACCTCCTGTTTGGCCCAGTTTGCAATTTCTGTGGAAAATTAACAGGAATAGAGAGAACCAATGACAGACTAGCTGGAGGTGTCTGGACGGGCAAATTTAACTCTCATTTCCCACCAGGAAGAGGAATTAACCAAAGGCTCAGCGAGCCATGCCGAAACTACACTAGGGCCTGAAGCAATCCTGCGGTGTTGCGGCCAGCTCACAAGAAAGCGAGTTGAAGAAAGAAGCTCAGGGGCACTGTAATTCACAAACCTGCAGAGTTATAAATGACAGCTATCATCCAAAAATATATTGAAGTAAGGCTGCCAAGAGGACTTGAAAGCGGGGCAGAATTGCAGGAAACCGATTTCAGGAGGTAGACTGGAATTGCATGAAAAGCATAGGAAAAGAGGCAGAACGTCCAGAATGATGCACTTGGCCAAAAAGGGCGTATGCGTTTTTTCCTGAATATATTCAGGAAAAAACGCATACGCCCTTTTTGGCCAACCAAGCAAGCTTGCAAAGGAAATCTGCACTACAATGAAGTCTCAGTGCCCCGCAGTCAAAAGGGCCATCTGAAAAAAGTGTAAAATCCAGAAAGGCAGGACAGGCCATGGAGAACTGGGAGCCTTCTTATGCTGATGGGCGGGATGTAAATTGCAAACAGCCACTCTGGAGAAGTGTATGGTGTTTCCTGAAACATCTAAAAAACAAAGCAACAGAGCCTAGGGCACTTCCACTTATGGTCCTATAGCTTAGGGAAATTAAAATCAAAAAGACACAGCCACCCCAAAGTTCGGGATGGCTCTGTTTACAAGAACCTCGTTTACGGTACAAGTTCAATATCGCAGAAAGCGAAAAATGGATAAAGAAGTTGTGATACTTACGTACAATGCAATATCACTCAGCAATGAAATCTATGTCATCAGGCCAGTAGCAGCATAATGAGTGGATTCAGGTACGATGATTCTAAGTGAAATAAATCACACAGAAAAAGAAACATCATAAGGTATCACTAATACACGGAATGTAAACATGGCTACACAGGAACTGAATTACAAAACAGAATAGGGTCTCAAATGAAGAAAACCAACTTTCGCTGGCTTAAGAGGAAAGGTTAGTTGGGGTGCTGCATAAAACCAGAGATTGAAATTAACACAGATACCTTTCCATAAGCCAAATATGTAATAGACAAGAGCTACTGCTTGCTCAACGAAGTGGACTCAACACCCCATATTAAACGCCTAAGAATATACCTGACTAGTAAGAATCTTAAAACCTATGGATTGATATGTCTACAAAAGAGAATCAAGCGTGTGTACAGCGGCATAAACGCAGCAGTGATAGGATTGGTGAGGTTCGGTGAGCAAATGCAGACCCTTTGAAGTCATATTGCATGGTACCCATTCCATGGTTCTCAACTCTCCAGGTTTAAGGGATTCTTCCTTCAGCTAAAACATGCATGTGGAACCCAGAGTATGATCCACCGTGTGATCGGGAAACGTGTTCAAATGTGTCTCAGTTTTCGTCCCCTGGTACTCGGGTGCAACATTCCAGACGCTTTACTAACACTCTCCCCACTTGGAGAGTCAGGGCCTTTAACCTCCTGTTTGGCCCAGTTTGCAATTTCTGCGGAAAATGAACAGGAATAGGGAGAACCAATGAGAGACTAGCTGGAGGTGTCTGGACGGGCAAATTTAACTCTCATTTCCCACCAGGAAGAGGAATTAACCAAAGGCTCAGCGAGCCATGCCGGAACAACACTAGGGCCTGAAGCAATCCTGCGGTGTTGCGGCCAGCTCACAAAAAAGCCAGTTGAAAAAAGGAGCTCAGGGGCACTGTAATTCACAAAGCTTCAGAGTTATAAATGACAGCTATCGTCCAAAAATATATTGAAGTAAGGCTGCCAAGAGGACTTGAAAGCGGGGAAGAATTGCAGGAAACCGATTTCAGGAGGTAGACTGGAATTGCATGTAAAGCATAGGAAAAGAGGCAGAACGTCCACAATGATGCACTTGGCCAAAAAGGGCGTATGCGTTTATTCCTGAATATATTCAGGAAAAAACGCATACGCCCTTTTTGGCCAACCAAGCAAGCTTGCAAAGGAAATCTGCACTACAATGAAGTCTCACTGCCCCCCGGTCAAAAGGGCCATCTGAAAAAACTGTAAAATCCAGAAAAGCAGGACAGGCCATGGAGAACTGGGAGCCTTGTTATGCTGATGGGCGGGATGTAAATTGCCAACAGCCACTCTGGAGAAGTGTATGGTGTTTCCTGAAACATCTAAAAAACAAAGCAACAGAGCCTAGGGCACTTCCACTTATGGTCCTATAGATTAGGGAAATTAAAATCAAAAAGACACAGCCACCCCACAGTTTGGGACGGCTCTGTTTACAAGAACCTCATTTACAGTACAAGTTCAATATCGCAGAAAGAGAAAAATGGATAAAGAAGTTGTGGTACTTACGTACAATGCAATATCACTCAGCAATGAAATCTATGTCATCAGGCCAGTAGCAGCATAATGAGTGGATTCAGGTACGATGATTCTAAGTAAAATAAGTCACACAGAAAAAGGAACATCATAAGGTATCACTAATACACGGAATGAAAACTTGGCTACACAGGAATTGAATTACAAAACAGAATAGGGTCTCAAATGTAGAAAACCAACTCATGCTTGCTTAAGGGGAAAGGTGAGTTGGGGTGCTGCATAAAACCAGAGATTGAAATTAGCACAGATACCTTTCCATAAGTCAAATATGTAATAGACAAGAGCTACTGCTTGCTCAATGAAGTGGACTCAACACCCCATATTAAACGCCTAAGAATATACCTGACTAGTAAGAATCTTAAAGCCTATGGATTTATATGTCTCCGAAAGAGAATCAAGCGTGTGTACAGCAGCATAAACGCAGCAGTGATAGGATTGGTGAGGTTCGGTGAACAAATGCAGACCCTTTGAAGTCATATTGCATGGTACCCATTCCATGCGTCTCAACTCTCCAGGTAAGGGATTCTTCCTTCAGCTAAAACATGCATGTGGAACCCAGAGTATGATCCACCGTGTGATCGGGAAACGTGTTCATATGTGTCTCAGTTTTCGTCCCCTGGTACTCGGGTGCAACATTCCAGATGCTTTACTAACACTCTCCCCACTTGGAGAGTCAGTGCCTTTAACCTCCTGTTTGGCCCAGTTTGCAATTTCTGTGGAAAATTAACAGGAATAGGGAGAACCAATGACAGACTAGCTGGAGGTGTCTGGACGGGCAAATTTAACTCTCATTTCCCACCAGGAAGAGGAATTAACCAAAGGCTCAGCGAGCCATGCCGAAACTACACTAGTGCTTGAAGCAATACTGCGGTGTTGCGGCCAGCTCACAAGAAAGCCAGTTGAAGAAAGAAGCTCAGGGGCACTGTAATTCACAAACCTGCAGAGTTATAAATGACAGCTATCATCCAAAAATATATTGAAGTAAGGCTGCCAAGAGGACTTGAAAGCGGGGCAGAATTGCAGGAAACCGATTTCAGGAGGTAGACTGGAATTGCATGTAAAGCATAGGAAAAGAGGCAGAACGTCCACAATGATGCACTTGGCCAAAAAGGGCGTATGCGTTTTTTCCTGAATATATTCCTGAATATATTCAGGAAAAAACGCATACGCCCTTTTTGGCCAACCAAGCAAGCTTGCAAAGGAAATCTGCACTACAATGAAGTCTCACTGCCCCCCGGTCAAAAGGGCCATCTGAAAAAAGTGTAAAATCCAGAAAGGCAGGACAGGCCATGGAGAACTGGGAGCCTTGTTATGCTGATGGGCGGGATGTAAATTGCCAACAGCCACTCTGGAGAAGTGTATGGTGTTTCCTGAAACATCTAAAAAACAAAGCAACAGAGCCTAGGGCACTTCCACTTATGGTCCTATAGATTAGGGAAATTAAAATCAAAAAGACACAGCCACCCCAAAGTTTGGGACGGCTCTGTTTACAAGAACCTCATTTACGGTACAAGTTCAATATCGCAGAAAGCGAAAAATGGATAAAGAAGTTGTGGTACTTACGTACAATGCAATGTCACTCAGCAATGAAATCTATGTCATCAGGCCAGTAGCAGCATAATGAGTGGATTCAGGTACGATGATTCTAAGTGAAATAAGTCACACAGAAAAAGAAACATCATAAGGTATCACTAATACACGGAATGTAAACATGGCTACACAGGAACTGAATTACAAAACAGAATAGGGTCTCAAATGAAGAAAACCAACTTACGCTTGCTTAAGAGGAAAGGTTAGTTGGGGTGCTGCATAAAACCAGAGATTGAAATTAACACAGATACCTTTCCATAAGCCAAATATGTAATAGACAAGAGCTACTGCTTGCTCAACGAAGTGGACTCAACACCCCATATTAAACGCCTAAGAATATACCTGACTAGTAAGAATCTTAAAACCTATGGATTGATATGTCTACGAAAGAGAATCAAGCGTGTGTACAGCGGCATAAACGCAGCAGTGATAGGATTGGTGAGGTTCGGTGAGCAAATGCAGACCCTTTGAAGTCATATTGCATGGTACCCATTCCATGCGTCTCAACTCTCCAGGTAAGGGATTCTTCCTTCAGCTAAAACATGCATGTGGAACCCAGAGTATGATCCACCATGTGATCGGGAAACGTGTTCATATGTGTCTCAGTTTTCGTCCCCTGGTACTCGGGTGCAACATTCCAGACGCTTTACTAACACTCTCCCCACTTGGAGAGTCAGTGCCTTTAACCTCCTGTTTGGCCCAGTTTGCAATTTCTGTGGAAAATTAACAGGAATAGAGAGAACCAATGACAGACTAGCTGGAGGTGTCTGGACGGGCAAATTTAACTCTCATTTCCCACCAGGAAGAGGAATTAACCAAAGGCTCAGCGAGCCATGCCGAAACTACACTAGGGCCTGAAGCAATCCTGCGGTGTTGCGGCCAGCTCACAAGAAAGCGAGTTGAAGAAAGAAGCTCAGGGGCACTGTAATTCACAAACCTGCAGAGTTATAAATGACAGCTATCATCCAAAAATATATTGAAGTAAGGCTGCCAAGAGGACTTGAAAGCGGGGCAGAATTGCAGGAAACCGATTTCAGGAGGTAGACTGGAATTGCATGAAAAGCATAGGAAAAGAGGCAGAACGTCCAGAATGATGCACTTGGCCAAAAAGGGCGTATGCGTTTTTTCCTGAATATATTCAGGAAAAAACGCATACGCCCTTTTTGGCCAACCAAGCAAGCTTGCAAAGGAAATCTGCACTACAATGAAGTCTCAGTGCCCCGCAGTCAAAAGGGCCATCTGAAAAAAGTGTAAAATCCAGAAAGGCAGGACAGGCCATGGAGAACTGGGAGCCTTCTTATGCTGATGGGCGGGATGTAAATTGCAAACAGCCACTCTGGAGAAGTGTATGGTGTTTCCTGAAACATCTAAAAAACAAAGCAACAGAGCCTAGGGCACTTCCACTTATGGTCCTATAGCTTAGGGAAATTAAAATCAAAAAGACACAGCCACCCCAAAGTTCGGGATGGCTCTGTTTACAAGAACCTCGTTTACGGTACAAGTTCAATATCGCAGAAAGCGAAAAATGGATAAAGAAGTTGTGATACTTACGTACAATGCAATATCACTCAGCAATGAAATCTATGTCATCAGGCCAGTAGCAGCATAATGAGTGGATTCAGGTACGATGATTCTAAGTGAAATAAATCACACAGAAAAAGAAACATCATAAGGTATCACTAATACACGGAATGTAAACATGGCTACACAGGAACTGAATTACAAAACAGAATAGGGTCTCAAATGAAGAAAACCAACTTTCGCTGGCTTAAGAGGAAAGGTTAGTTGGGGTGCTGCATAAAACCAGAGATTGAAATTAACACAGATACCTTTCCATAAGCCAAATATGTAATAGACAAGAGCTACTGCTTGCTCAACGAAGTGGACTCAACACCCCATATTAAACGCCTAAGAATATACCTGACTAGTAAGAATCTTAAAACCTATGGATTGATATGTCTACAAAAGAGAATCAAGCGTGTGTACAGCGGCATAAACGCAGCAGTGATAGGATTGGTGAGGTTCGGTGAGCAAATGCAGACCCTTTGAAGTCATATTGCATGGTACCCATTCCATGGTTCTCAACTCTCCAGGTTTAAGGGATTCTTCCTTCAGCTAAAACATGCATGTGGAACCCAGAGTATGATCCACCGTGTGATCGGGAAACGTGTTCAAATGTGTCTCAGTTTTCGTCCCCTGGTACTCGGGTGCAACATTCCAGACGCTTTACTAACACTCTCCCCACTTGGAGAGTCAGGGCCTTTAACCTCCTGTTTGGCCCAGTTTGCAATTTCTGCGGAAAATGAACAGGAATAGGGAGAACCAATGAGAGACTAGCTGGAGGTGTCTGGACGGGCAAATTTAACTCTCATTTCCCACCAGGAAGAGGAATTAACCAAAGGCTCAGCGAGCCATGCCGGAACAACACTAGGGCCTGAAGCAATCCTGCGGTGTTGCGGCCAGCTCACAAAAAAGCCAGTTGAAAAAAGGAGCTCAGGGGCACTGTAATTCACAAAGCTTCAGAGTTATAAATGACAGCTATCGTCCAAAAATATATTGAAGTAAGGCTGCCAAGAGGACTTGAAAGCGGGGAAGAATTGCAGGAAACCGATTTCAGGAGGTAGACTGGAATTGCATGTAAAGCATAGGAAAAGAGGCAGAACGTCCACAATGATGCACTTGGCCAAAAAGGGCGTATGCGTTTATTCCTGAATATATTCAGGAAAAAACGCATACGCCCTTTTTGGCCAACCAAGCAAGCTTGCAAAGGAAATCTGCACTACAATGAAGTCTCACTGCCCCCCGGTCAAAAGGGCCATCTGAAAAAACTGTAAAATCCAGAAAAGCAGGACAGGCCATGGAGAACTGGGAGCCTTGTTATGCTGATGGGCGGGATGTAAATTGCCAACAGCCACTCTGGAGAAGTGTATGGTGTTTCCTGAAACATCTAAAAAACAAAGCAACAGAGCCTAGGGCACTTCCACTTATGGTCCTATAGATTAGGGAAATTAAAATCAAAAAGACACAGCCACCCCAAAGTTTGGGACGGCTCTGTTTACAAGAACCTCGTTTCCGGTACAAGTTCAATATCGCAGAAAGCGAAAAATGGATAAAGAAGTTGTGGTACTTACGTACAATGCAATATCACTCAGCAATGAAATCTATGTCATCAGGCCAGTAGAAGCATAATGAGTGGATTCAGGTACGATGATTCTAAGTGAAATAAGTCACACAGAAAAAGAAACATCATAAGGTATCACTAATACACGGAATGTAAACTTGGCTACACAGGAACTGAATTACAAAACAGAATAGGGTCTCAAATGTAGAAAACCAACTTATGCTTGCTTAAGGGGAAAGGTGAGTTGGGGTGCTGCATAAAACCAGAGATTGAAATTAGCATAGATACCTTTCCATAAGTCAAATATGTAATAGACAAGAGCTACTGCTTGCTCAACGAAGTGGACTCAACACCCCATATTAAACGCCTAAGAATATACCTGACTAGTAAGAATCTTAAAACCTATGGATTTATATGTCTCCGAAAGAGAATCCAGCGTGTGTACAGCGGCATAAACGCAGCAGTGATAGGATTGGTGAGGTTCGGTGAGCAAATGCAGACCCTTTGAAGTCATATTGCCTGGTACCCATTCCATGGTTCTCAACTCTCCAGGTTTAAGGGATTCTTCCTTCAGCTAAAACATGCATGTGGAACCCAGAGGATGATCCACCGTGTGATCGGGAAACGTGTTCAAATGTGTCTCAGTTTTCGTCCCCTGGTACTCGGGTGCAACATTCCAGACGCTTTACTAACACTCTCCCCACTTGGAGAGTCAGTGCCTTTAACCTCCTGTTTGGCCCAGTTTGCAATTTCTGTGGAAAATTAACAGGAATAGGGAGAACCAATGACAGACTAGCTGGAGGTGTCTGGACGGGCAAATTTAACTCTCATTTCCCACCAGGAAGAGGAATTAACCAAAGGCTCAGCGAGCCATGCCGAAACTACACTAGGGCTTGAAGCAATCCTGCGGTGTTGCGGCCAGCTCACAAGAAAGCGAGTTGAAGAAAGAAGCTCAGGGGCACTGTAATTCACAAACCTGCAGAGTTATAAATGACAGCTATCATCCAAAAATATATTGAAGTAAGGCTGCCAAGAGGACTTGAAAGCGGGGCAGAATTGCAGGAAACCGATTTCAGGAGGTAGACTGGAATTGCATGTAAAGCATAGGAAAAGAGGCAGAACGTCCACAATGATGCACTTGGCCAAAACGGGCGTATGCGTTTTTTCCTGAATATATTCCTGAATATATTCAGGAAAAAACGCATACGCCCTTTTTGGCCAACCAAGCAAGCTTGCAAAGGAAATCTGCACTACAATGAAGTCTCACTGCCCCCCGGTCAAAAGGGCCATCTGAAAAAAGTGTAAAATCCAGAAAGGCAGGACAGGCCATGGAGAACTGGGAGCCTTGTTATGCTGATGGGCGGGATGTAAATTGCCAACAGCCACTCTGGAGAAGTGTATGGTGTTTCCTGAAACATCTAAAAAACAAAGCAACAGAGCCTAGGGCACTTCCACTTATGGTCCTATAGATTAGGGAAATTAAAATCAAAAAGACACAGCCACCCCAAAGTTTGGGACGGCTCTGTTTACAAGAACCTCATTTACGGTACAAGTTCAATATCGCAGAAAGCGAAAAATGGATAAAGAAGTTGTGGTACTTACGTACAATGCAATATCACTCAGCAATGAAATCTATGTCATCAGGCCAGTAGCAGCATAATGAGTGGATTCAGGTACGATGATTCTAAGTGAAATAAGTCACACAGAAAAAGAAACATCATAAGGTATCACTAATACACGGAATGTAAACATGGCTACACAGGAACAGAATTACAAAACAGAATAGGGTCTCAAATGAAGAAAACCAACTTACGCTTGCTTAAGAGGAAAGGTTAGTTGGGGTGCTGCATAAAACCAGAGATTGAAATTAACACAGATACCTTTCCATAAGCCAAATATGTAATAGACAAGAGCTACTGCTTGCTCAACGAAGTGGACTCAACACCCCATATTAAACGCCTAAGAATATACCTGACTAGTAAGAATCTTAAAACCTATGGATTGATATGTCTACGAAAGAGAATCAAGCGTGTGTACAGCGGCATAAACGCAGCAGTGATAGGATTGGTGAGGTTCGGTGAGCAAATGCAGACCCTTTGAAGTCATATTGCATGGTACCCATTCCATGGTTCTCAACTCTCCAGGTTTAAGGGATTCTTCCTTCAGCTAAAACATGCATGTGGAACCCAGAGTATGATCCACCGTGTGATCGGGAAACGTGTTCAAATGTGTCTCAGTTTTCGTCCCCTGGTACTCGGGTGCAACATTCCAGACGCTTTACTAACACTCTCCCCACTTGGAGAGTCAGTGCCTTTAACCTCCTGTTTGGCCCAGTTTGCAATTTTTGTGGAAAATGAACAGGAATAGGGAGAACCAATGACAGACTAGCTGGAGGTGTCTGGACGGGCAAATTTAACTCTCATTTCCCACCAGGAAGAGGAATTAACCAAAGGCTCAGCGAGCCATGCCGGAACCACACTAGGGCCTGAAGCAATCCTGCGGTGTTGCAGCCAGCTCACAAGAAAGCCAGTTGAAAAAAGGAGCTCAGGGGCACTGTAAAATCACAAAACTTCAGAGTTATAAATGACAGCTATCGTCCAAAAATATATTGAAGTAAGGCTGCCAAGAGGACTTGAAAGCGGGGCAGAATTGCAGGAAACCGATTTCAGGAGGTAGACTGGAATTGCATGTAAAGCATAGGAAAAGAGGCAGAACGTCCACAATGATGCACTTGGCCAAAAAGGGCGTATGCGTTTTTTCCTGAATATATTCCTGAATATATTCAGGAAAAAACGCATACGCCCTTTTTGGCCAACCAAGCAAGCTTGCAAAGGAAATCTGCACTACAATGAAGTCTCACTGCCCCCCGGTCAAAAGGGCCATCTGAAAAAAGTGTAAAATCCAGAAAGGCAGGACAGGCCATGGAGAACTGGGAGCCTTGTTATGCTGATGGGCGGGATGTAAATTGCCAACAGCCACTCTGGAGAAGTATATGGTGTTTCCTGAAACATCTAAAAAACAAAGCAACAGAGCCTAGGGCACTTCCACTTATGGTCCTATAGATTAGGGAAATTAAAATCAAAAAGACACAGCCACCCCAAAGTTTGGGACGGCTCTGTTTACAAGAACCTCATTTACGGTACAAGTTCAATATCGCAGAAAGCGAAAAATGGATAAAGAAGTTGTGGTACTTACGTACAATGCAATATCACTCAGCAATGAAATCTATGTAATCAGGCCCTTAGCAGCATAATGAGTGGATTCAGGTACGATGATTCTAAGTAAAATAAGTCACACAGAAAAAGGAACATCATAAGGTATCACTAATACACGGAATGTAAACTTGGCTACACAGGAATTGAATTACAAAACAGAATAGGGTCTCAAATGTAGAAAACCAACTTATGCTTGCTTAAGGGGAAAGGTGAGTTGGGGTGCTGCATAAAACCAGAGATTGAAATTAGCACAGATACCTTTCCATAAGTCAAATATGTAATAGACAAGAGCTACTGCTTGCTCAATGAAGTGGACTCAACACCCCATATTAAACGCCTAAGAATATACCTGACTAGTAAGAATCTTAAAACCTATGGATTTATATGTCTCCGAAAGAGAATCAAGCGTGTGTACAGCAGCATAAACGCAGCAGTTATAGGATTGGTGAGGTTCGGTGAGCAAATGCAGACCGTTTGAAGTCATATTGCATGGTACCCATTCCATGCGTCTCAACTCTCCAGGTAAGGGATTCTTCCTTCAGCTAAAACATGCATGTGGAACCCAGAGTATGATCCACCGTGTGATCGGGAAACGTGTTCATATGTGTCTCAGTTTTCGTCCCCTGGTACTCGGGTGCAACATTCCAGACGCTTTACTAACACTCTCCCCACTTGGAGAGTCAGTGCCTTTAACCTCCTGTTTGGCCCAGTTTGCAATTTCTGTGGAAAATTAACAGGAATAGGGAGAAAAAATGACAGACTAGCTGGAGGTGTCTGGACGGGCAAATTTAACTCTCATTTCCCACCAGGAAGAGGAATTAACCAAAGGGTCATCGAGCCATGCCGAAACTACACTAGTGCTTGAAGCAATCCTGCGGTGTTGCGGCCAGCTCACAAGAAAGCGAGTTGAAGAAAGAAGCTCAGGGGCACTGTAATTCACAAACCTGCAGAGTTATAAATGACAGCTATCATCCAAAAATATATTGAAGTAAGGCTGCCAAGAGGACTTGAAAGCGGGGCAGAATTGCAGGAAACCGATTTCAGGAGGTAGACTGGAATTGCATGAAAAGCATAGGAAAAGAGGCAGAACGTCCACAATGATGCACTTGGCCAAAAAGGGCGTATGCATTTTTTCCTGAATATATTCAGGAAAAAACGCATACGCCCTTTTTGGCCAACCAAGCAAGCTTGCAAAGGAAATCTGCACTACAATGAAGTCTCACTGCCCCCTGGTCAAAAGGGACATCTGAAAAAAGTGTAAAATCCAGAAAGGCAGGACAGGCCATGGAGAACTGGGAGCCTTCTTATGCTGATGGGCGGGATGTAAATTGCCAACAGCCACTCTGGAGAAGTGTATGGTGTTTCCTGAAACATCTAAAAAACAAAGCAACAGAGCCTAGGGCACTTCCACTTATGGTCCTATAGATTAGGGAAATTAAAATCAAAAAGACACAGCCACCCCAAAGTTTGGGACGGCTCTGTTTACAAGAAGCTCATTTACGGTACAAGTTCAATATCGCAGAAAGCGAAAAATGGATAAAGAAGTTGTGCTACTTACGTACAATGCAATATCACTCAGCAATGAAATCTATGTCATCAGGCCAGTAGCAGCATAATGAGTGGATTCAGGTACGATGATTCTAAGTGAAATAAGTCACACAGAAAAAGAAACATCATAAGGTATCACTAATACACGGAATGTAAACTTGCCTACACAGGAACTGAATTACAAAACAGAATTGGGTCTCAAATGTAGAAAACCAACTTATGCTTGCTTAAGGGGAAAGGTGAGTTGGGGTGCTGCATAAAACCAGAGATTGAAATTAACACAGATACCTTTCCATAAGCCAAATATGTAATAGACAAGAGCTACTGCTTGCTCAACGAAGTGGACTCAACACCCCATATTAAACGCCTAAGAATATACCTGACTAGTAAGAATCTTAAAACCTATGGATTTATATGTCTCCGAAAGAGAATCCAGCGTGTGTACAGCGGCATAAACGCAGCAGTGATAGGATTGGTGAGGTTCGGTGAGCAAATGCAGACCCTTTGAAGTCATATTGCCTGGTACCCATTCCATGGTTCTCAACTCTCCAGGTTTAAGGGATTCTTCCTTCAGCTAAAACATGCATGTGGAACCCAGAGGATGATCCACCGTGTGATCGGGAAACGTGTTCAAATGTGTCTCAGTTTTCGTCCCCTGGTACTCGGGTGCAACATTCCAGACGCTTTACTAACACTCTCCCCACTTGGAGAGTCAGTGCCTTTAACCTCCTGTTTGGCCCAGTTTGCAATTTCTGCGGAAAATGAACAGGAATAGGGAGAACCAATGAGAGACTAGCTGGAGGTGTCTGGACGGGTAAATTTAACTCTCATTTCCCACCAAGAAGAGGAATTAACCAAAGGCTCAGCGAGCCATGCCGGAACCACACTAGGGCCTGAAGCAATCCTGCGGTGTTGCGGCCAGCTCACAAGAAAGCGAGTTGAAGAAAGGAGCTCAGGGGCCCTGTAATTCACACACCTGCAGAGTTATAAATGACAGCTATCGTCCAAAAATATATTGAAGTAAGGCTGCCAAGAGGACTTGAAAGCGGGGCAGAATTGCAGGAAACCGATTTCAGGAGGTAGACTGGAATTGCATGTAAAGCATAGGAAAAGAGGCAGAACGTCCACAATGATGCACTTGGCCAAAAAGGGCGTATGCGTTTATTCCTGAATATATTCAGGAAAAAACGCATACGCCCTTTTTGGCCAACCAAGCAAGCTTGCAAAGGAAATCTGCACTACAATGAAGTCTCACTGCCCCCCGGTCAAAAGGGCCATCTGAAAAAAGTGTAAAATCCAGAAAGGCAGGACAGGCCATGGAGAACTGGGAGCCTTGTTATGCTGATGGGCGGGATGTAAATTGCCAACAGCCACTCTGGAGAAGTGTATGGTGTTTCCTGAAACATCTAAAAAACAAAGCAACAGAGCCTAGGGCACTTCCACTTATGGTCCTATAGATTAGGGAAATTAAAATCAAAAAGACACAGCCACCCCAAAGTTTGGGACGGCTCTGTTTACAAGAACCTCATTTACGGTACAAGTTCAATATCGCAGAAAGCGAAAAATGGATAAAGAAGTTGTGGTACTTACGTACAATGCAATATCACTCAGCAATGAAATCTATGTCATCAGGCCAGTAGCAGCATAATGAGTGGATTCAGGTACGATGATTCTAAGTGAAATAAGTCACACAGAAAAAGAAACATCATAAGGTATCACTAATACACGGAATGTAAACATGGCTACACAGGAACTGAATTACAAAACAGAATAGGGTCTCAAATGAAGAAAACCAACTTACGCTTGCTTAAGAGGAAAGGTTAGTTGGGGTGCTGCATAAAACCAGAGATTGAAATTAACACAGATACCTTTCCATAAGCCAAATATGTAATAGACAAGAGCTACTGCTTGCTCAACGAAGTGGACTCAACACCCCATATTAAACGCCTAAGAATATACCTGACTAGTAAGAATCTTAAAACCTATGGATTGATATGTCTACGAAAGAGAATCAAGCGTGTGTACAGCGGCATAAACGCAGCAGTGATAGGATTGGTGAGGTTCGGTGAGCAAATGCAGACCCTTTGAAGTCATATTGCATGGTACCCATTCCATGGTTCTCAACTCTCCAGGTTTAAGGGATTCTTCCTTCAGCTAAAACATGCATGTGGAACCCAGAGTATGATCCACCGTGTGATCGGGAAACGTGTTCAAATGTGTCTCAGTTTTCGTCCCCTGGTACTCGGGTGCAACATTCCAGATGCTTTACTAACACTCTCCCCACTTGGAGAGTCAGTGCCTTTAACCTCCTGTTTGGCCCAGTTTGCAATTTCTGTGGAAAATTAACAGGAATAGGGAGAACCAATGACAGACTAGCTGGAGGTGTCTGGACGGGCAAATTTAACTCTCATTTCCCACCAGGAAGAGGAATTAACCAAAGGCTCAGCGAGCCATGCCGGAACCACACTAGGGCCTGAAGCAATCCTGCGGTGTTGCGGCCAGCTCACAAGAAAGCCAGTTGAAAAAAGGAGCTCAGGGGCACTGTAATTCACAAAACTTCAGAGTTATAAATGACAGCTATCGTCAAAAAATATATTGAAGGAAGGCTACCAAGAGGACTTGAAAGCGGGGCAGAATTGCAGGAAACCGATTTCAGGAGGTAGACTGGAATTACATGTAAAGCATAGGAAAAGAGGCAGAATGTCCACAATGATGCACTTGGCCAAAAAGGGCGTATGCGTTTTTTCCTGAATATATTCCTGAATATATTCAGGAAAAAACGCATACGCCCTTTTTGGCCAACCAAGCAAGCTTGCAAAGGAAATCTGCACTACAATGAAGTCTCACTGCCCCCCGGTCAAAAGGGCCATCTGAAAAAATTGTAAAATCCAGAAAGGCAGGACAGGCCATGGAGAACTGGGAGCCTTCTTATGCTGATGGGCGGGATGTAAATTGCCAACAGCCACTCTGGAGAAGTGTGTGGTGTTTCCTGAAACATCTAAAAAACAAAGCAACAGAGCCTAGGGCACTTCCACTTATGGTCCTATAGATTAGGGAAATTAAAATCAAAAAGACACAGTCACCCCAAAGTTTGGGATGGCTATGTTTACAAGAACCTCATTTACGGTACAAGTTCAATATCGCAGAAAGCAAAAAATGGATAAAGAAGTTGTGGTACTTACGTACAATGCAATATCACTCAGCAATGAAATCTATGTCATCAGGCCAGTAGCAGCATAATGAGTGAATTCAGGTACTATGATTCTAAGTAAAATAAGTCACACAGAAAAAGAAACATCATAAGGTATCACTAATACACGGAATGTAAACTTGGCTACACAGGAACTGAATTACAAAACAGAATAGGGTCTCAAATGTAGAAAACCAACTTATGCTTGCTTAAGGGGAAAGGTGAGTTGGGGTGCTGCATAAAACCAGAGATTGAAATTAGCACAGATACATTTCCATAAGTCAAATATGTAATAGACAAGAGCTACTGCTTGCTCAACGAAGTGGACTCAACACCCCATATTAAACGCCTAAGAATATACCTGACTAGTAAGAATCTTAAAGCCTATGGATTTATATGTCTCCGAAAGAGAATCAAGCGTGTGTACAGCGGCATAAATGCAGCAGTGATAGGATTGGTGAGGTTCGGTGAGCAAATGCAGACCCTTTGAAGTCATATTGCATGGTACACATTCCATGCGTCTCAACTCTCCAGGTAAGGGATTCTTCCTTCAGCTAAAACATGCATGTGGAACCCAGAGTATGATCCACCATGTGATCGGGAAACGTGTTCATATGTGTCTCAGTTTTCGTCCCCTGGTACTCGGGTGCAACATTCCAGACGCTTTACTAACACTCTCCCCACTTGGAGAGTCAGTGCCTTTAACCTCCTGTTTGGCCCAGTTTGCAATTTCTGTGGAAAATTAACAGGAATAGAGAGAACCAATGACAGACTAGCTGGAGGTGTCTGGACGGGCAAATTTAACTCTCATTTCCCACCAGGAAGAGGAATTAACCAAAGGCTCAGCGAGCCATGCCGAAACTACACTAGGGCCTGAAGCAATCCTGCGGTGTTGCGGCCAGCTCACAAGAAAGCGAGTTGAAGAAAGAAGCTCAGGGGCACTGTAATTCACAAACCTGCAGAGTTATAAATGACAGCTATCATCCAAAAATATATTGAAGTAAGGCTGCCAAGAGGACTTGAAAGCGGGGCAGAATTGCAGGAAACCGATTTCAGGAGGTAGACTGGAATTGCATGAAAAGCATAGGAAAAGAGGCAGAACGTCCAGAATGATGCACTTGGCCAAAAAGGGCGTATGCGTTTTTTCCTGAATATATTCAGGAAAAAACGCATACGCCCTTTTTGGCCAACCAAGCAAGCTTGCAAAGGAAATCTGCACTACAATGAAGTCTCAGTGCCCCGCAGTCAAAAGGGCCATCTGAAAAAAGTGTAAAATCCAGAAAGGCAGGACAGGCCATGGAGAACTGGGAGCCTTCTTATGCTGATGGGCGGGATGTAAATTGCAAACAGCCACTCTGGAGAAGTGTATGGTGTTTCCTGAAACATCTAAAAAACAAAGCAACAGAGCCTAGGGCACTTCCACTTATGGTCCTATAGCTTAGGGAAATTAAAATCAAAAAGACACAGCCACCCCAAAGTTCGGGATGGCTCTGTTTACAAGAACCTCGTTTACGGTACAAGTTCAATATCGCAGAAAGCGAAAAATGGATAAAGAAGTTGTGATACTTACGTACAATGCAATATCACTCAGCAATGAAATCTATGTCATCAGGCCAGTAGCAGCATAATGAGTGGATTCAGGTACGATGATTCTAAGTGAAATAAATCACACAGAAAAAGAAACATCATAAGGTATCACTAATACACGGAATGTAAACATGGCTACACAGGAACTGAATTACAAAACAGAATAGGGTCTCAAATGAAGAAAACCAACTTTCGCTGGCTTAAGAGGAAAGGTTAGTTGGGGTGCTGCATAAAACCAGAGATTGAAATTAACACAGATACCTTTCCATAAGCCAAATATGTAATAGACAAGAGCTACTGCTTGCTCAACGAAGTGGACTCAACACCCCATATTAAACGCCTAAGAATATACCTGACTAGTAAGAATCTTAAAACCTATGGATTGATATGTCTACAAAAGAGAATCAAGCGTGTGTACAGCGGCATAAACGCAGCAGTGATAGGATTGGTGAGGTTCGGTGAGCAAATGCAGACCCTTTGAAGTCATATTGCATGGTACCCATTCCATGGTTCTCAACTCTCCAGGTTTAAGGGATTCTTCCTTCAGCTAAAACATGCATGTGGAACCCAGAGTATGATCCACCGTGTGATCGGGAAACGTGTTCAAATGTGTCTCAGTTTTCGTCCCCTGGTACTCGGGTGCAACATTCCAGACGCTTTACTAACACTCTCCCCACTTGGAGAGTCAGGGCCTTTAACCTCCTGTTTGGCCCAGTTTGCAATTTCTGCGGAAAATGAACAGGAATAGGGAGAACCAATGAGAGACTAGCTGGAGGTGTCTGGACGGGCAAATTTAACTCTCATTTCCCACCAGGAAGAGGAATTAACCAAAGGCTCAGCGAGCCATGCCGGAACAACACTAGGGCCTGAAGCAATCCTGCGGTGTTGCGGCCAGCTCACAAAAAAGCCAGTTGAAAAAAGGAGCTCAGGGGCACTGTAATTCACAAAGCTTCAGAGTTATAAATGACAGCTATCGTCCAAAAATATATTGAAGTAAGGCTGCCAAGAGGACTTGAAAGCGGGGAAGAATTGCAGGAAACCGATTTCAGGAGGTAGACTGGAATTGCATGTAAAGCATAGGAAAAGAGGCAGAACGTCCACAATGATGCACTTGGCCAAAAAGGGCGTATGCGTTTATTCCTGAATATATTCAGGAAAAAACGCATACGCCCTTTTTGGCCAACCAAGCAAGCTTGCAAAGGAAATCTGCACTACAATGAAGTCTCACTGCCCCCCGGTCAAAAGGGCCATCTGAAAAAACTGTAAAATCCAGAAAAGCAGGACAGGCCATGGAGAACTGGGAGCCTTGTTATGCTGATGGGCGGGATGTAAATTGCCAACAGCCACTCTGGAGAAGTGTATGGTGTTTCCTGAAACATCTAAAAAACAAAGCAACAGAGCCTAGGGCACTTCCAATTATGGTCCTATAGATTAGGGAAATTAAAATCAAAAAGACACAGCCACCCCAAAGTTTGGGACGGCTCTGTTTACAAGAACCTCGTTTCCGGTACAAGTTCAATATCGCAGAAAGCGAAAAATGGATAAAGAAGTTGTGGTACTTACGTACAATGCAATATCACTCAGCAATGAAATCTATGTCATCAGGCCAGTAGAAGCATAATGAGTGGATTCAGGTACGATGATTCTAAGTGAAATAAGTCACACAGAAAAAGAAACATCATAAGGTATCACTAATACACGGAATGTAAACTTGGCTACACAGGAACTGAATTACAAAACAGAATAGGGTCTCAAATGTAGAAAACCAACTTATGCTTGCTTAAGGGGAAAGGTGAGTTGGGGTGCTGCATAAAACCAGAGATTGAAATTAGCATAGATACCTTTCCATAAGTCAAATATGTAATAGACAAGAGCTACTGCTTGCTCAACGAAGTGGACTCAACACCCCATATTAAACGCCTAAGAATATACCTGACTAGTAAGAATCTTAAAACCTATGGATTTATATGTCTCCGAAAGAGAATCCAGCGTGTGTACAGCGGCATAAACGCAGCAGTGATAGGATTGGTGAGGTTCGGTGAGCAAATGCAGACCCTTTGAAGTCATATTGCCTGGTACCCATTCCATGGTTCTCAACTCTCCAGGTTTAAGGGATTCTTCCTTCAGCTAAAACATGCATGTGGAACCCAGAGGATGATCCACCGTGTGATCGGGAAACGTGTTCAAATGTGTCTCAGTTTTCGTCCCCTGGTACTCGGGTGCAACATTCCAGACGCTTTACTAACACTCTCCCCACTTGGAGAGTCAGTGCCTTTAACCTCCTGTTTGGCCCAGTTTGCAATTTCTGTGGAAAATTAACAGGAATAGGGAGAACCAATGACAGACTAGCTGGAGGTGTCTGGACGGGCAAATTTAACTCTCATTTCCCACCAGGAAGAGGAATTAACCAAAGGCTCAGCGAGCCATGCCGAAACTACACTAGGGCTTGAAGCAATCCTGCGGTGTTGCGGCCAGCTCACAAGAAAGCGAGTTGAAGAAAGAAGCTCAGGGGCACTGTAATTCACAAACCTGCAGAGTTATAAATGACAGCTATCATCCAAAAATATATTGAAGTAAGGCTGCCAAGAGGACTTGAAAGCGGGGCAGAATTGCAGGAAACCGATTTCAGGAGGTAGACTGGAATTGCATGTAAAGCATAGGAAAAGGGGCAGAACGTCCACAATGATGCACTTGGCCAAAACGGGCGTATGCGTTTTTTCCTGAATATATTCCTGAATATATTCAGGAAAAAACGCATACGCCCTTTTTGGCCAACCAAGCAAGCTTGCAAAGGAAATCTGCACTACAATGAAGTCTCACTGCCCCCCGGTCAAAAGGGCCATCTGAAAAAAGTGTAAAATCCAGAAAGGCAGGACAGGCCATGGAGAACTGGGAGCCTTGTTATGCTGATGGGCGGGATGTAAATTGCCAACAGCCACTCTGGAGAAGTGTATGGTGTTTCCTGAAACATCTAAAAAACAAAGCAACAGAGCCTAGGGCACTTCCACTTATGGTCCTATAGATTAGGGAAATTAAAATCAAAAAGACACAGCCACCCCAAAGTTTGGGACGGCTCTGTTTACAAGAACCTCATTTACGGTACAAGTTCAATATCGCAGAAAGCGAAAAATGGATAAAGAAGTTGTGGTACTTACGTACAATGCAATATCACTCAGCAATGAAATCTATGTCATCAGGCCAGTAGCAGCATAATGAGTGGATTCAGGTACGATGATTTTAAGTGAAATAAGTCACACAGAAAAAGAAACATCATAAGGTATCACTAATACACGGAATGTAAACATGGCTACACAGGAACAGAATTACAAAACAGAATAGGGTCTCAAATGAAGAAAACCAACTTACGCTTGCTTAAGAGGAAAGGTTAGTTGGGGTGCTGCATAAAACCAGAGATTGAAATTAACACAGATACCTTTCCATAAGCCAAATATGTAATAGACAAGAGCTACTGCTTGCTCAACGAAGTGGACTCAACACCCCATATTAAACGCCTAAGAATATACCTGACTAGTAAGAATCTTAAAACCTATGGATTGATATTTCTACGAAAGAGAATCAAGCGTGTGTACAGCGGCATAAACGCAGCAGTGATAGGATTGGTGAGGTTCGGTGAGCAAATGCAGACCCTTTGAAGTCATATTGCATGGTACCCATTCCATGGTTCTCAACTCTCCAGGTTTAAGGGATTCTTCCTTCAGCTAAAACATGCATGTGGAACCCAGAGTATGATCCACCGTGTGATCGGGAAACGTGTTCAAATGTGTCTCAGTTTTCGTCCCCTGGTACTCGGGTGCAACATTCCAGACGCTTTACTAACACTCTCCCCACTTGGAGAGTCAGTGCCTTTAACCTCCTGTTTGGCCCAGTTTGCAATTTCTGTGGAAAATTAACAGGAATAGGGAGAACCAATGACAGACTAGCTGGAGGTGTCTGGACGGGCAAATTTAACTCTCATTTCCCACCAGGAAGAGGAATTAACCAAAGGCTCAGCGAGCCATGCCGGAACCACACTAGGGCCTGAAGCAATCCTGCGGTGTTGCAGCCAGCTCACAAGAAAGCCAGTTGAAAAAAGGAGCTCAGGGGCACTGTAAAATCACAAAACTTCAGAGTTATAAATGACAGCTATCGTCCAAAAATATATTGAAGTAAGGCTGCCAAGAGGACTTGAAAGCGGGGCAGAATTGCAGGAAACCAATTTCAGGAGGTAGACTGGAATTGCATGTAAAGCATAGGAAAAGAGGCAGAACGTCCACAATGATGCACTTGGCCAAAAAGGGCGTATGCGTTTTTTCCTGAATATATTCCTGAATATATTCAGGAAAAAACGCATACGCCCTTTTTGGCCAACCAAGCAAGCTTGCAAAGGAAATCTGCACTACAATGAAGTCTCACTGCCCCCCGGTCAAAAGGGCCATCTGAAAAAAGTGTAAAATCCAGAAAGGCAGGACAGGCCATGGAGAACTGGGAGCCTTGTTATGCTGATGGGCGGGATGTAAATTGCCAACAGCCACTCTGGAGAAGTATATGGTGTTTCCTGAAACATCTAAAAAACAAAGCAACAGAGCCTAGGGCACTTCCACTTATGGTCCTATAGATTAGGGAAATTAAAATCAAAAAGACACAGCCACCCCAAAGTTTGGGACGGCTCTGTTTACAAGAACCTCATTTACGGTACAAGTTCAATATCGCAGAAAGCGAAAAATGGATAAAGAAGTTGTGGTACTTACGTACAATGCAATATCACTCAGCAATGAAATCTATGTCATCAGGCCAGTAGCAGCATAATGAGTGGATTCAGGTACGATGATTCTAAGTAAAATAAGTCACACAGAAAAAGGAACATCATAAGGTATCACTAATACACGGAATGTAAACTTGGCTACACAGGAATTGAATTACAAAACAGAATAGGGTCTCAAATGTAGAAAACCAACTTATGCTTGCTTAAGGGGAAAGGTGAGTTGGGGTGCTGCATAAAACCAGAGATTGAAATTAGCACAGATACCTTTCCATAAGTCAAATATGTAATAGACAAGAGCTACTGCTTGCTCAATGAAGTGGACTCAACACCCCATATTAAACGCCTAAGAATATACCTGACTAGTAAGAATCTTAAAACCTATGGATTTATATGTCTCCGAAAGAGAATCAAGCGTGTGTACAGCAGCATAAACGCAGCAGTTATAGGATTGGTGAGGTTCGGTGAGCAAATGCAGACCCTTTGAAGTCATATTGCATGGTACCCATTCCATGCGTCTCAACTCTCCAGGTAAGGGATTCTTCCTTCAGCTAAAACATGCATGTGGAACCCAGAGTATGATCCACCGTGTGATCGGGAAACGTGTTCATATGTGTCTCAGTTTTCGTCCCCTGGTACTCGGGTGCAACATTCCAGACGCTTTACTAACACTCTCCCCACTTGGAGAGTCAGTGCCTTTAACCTCCTGTTTGGCCCAGTTTGCAATTTCTGTGGAAAATTAACAGGAATAGGGAGAAAAAATGACAGACTAGCTGGAGGTGTCTGGACGGGCAAATTTAACTCTCATTTCCCACCAGGAAGAGGAATTAACCAAAGGCTCATCGAGCCATGCCGAAACTACACTAGTGCTTGAAGCAATCCTGCGGTGTTGCGGCCAGCTCACAAGAAAGCGAGTTGAAGAAAGAAGCTCAGGGGCACTGTAATTCACAAACCTGCAGAGTTATAAATGACAGCTATCATCCAAAAATATATTGAAGTAAGGCTGCCAAGAGGACTTGAAAGCGGGGCAGAATTGCAGGAAACCGATTTCAGGAGGTAGACTGGAATTGCATGTAAAGCATAGGAAAAGAGGCAGAACGTCCACAATGATGCACTTGGCCAAAAAGGGCGTATGCGTTTTTTCCTGAATATATTCCTGAATATATTCAGGAAAAAACGCATACGCCCTTTTTGGTCAACCAAGCAAGCTTGCAAAGGAAATCTGCACTACAATGAAGTCTCACTGCCCCCCGGTCAAAAGGGCCATCTGAAAAAAGTGTAAAATCCAGAAAGGCAGGACAGGCCATGGAGAACTGGGAGCCTTGTTATGCTGATGGGCGGGATGTAAATTGCCAACAGCCACTCTGGAGAAGTATATGGTGTTTCCTGAAACATCTAAAAAACAAAGCAACAGAGCCTAGGGCACTTCCACTTATGGTCCTATAGATTAGGGAAATTAAAATCAAAAAGACACAGCCACCCCAAACTTTGGGACGGCTCTGTTTACAAGAACCTCATTTACGGTACAAGTTCAATATCGCAGAAAGCGAAAAATGGATAAAGAAGTTGTGGTACTTACGTACAATGCAATATCACTCAGCAATGAAATCTATGTCATCAGGCCAGTAGCAGCATAATGAGTGGATTCAGGTACGATGATTCTAAGTAAAATAAGTCACACAGAAAAAGGAACATCATAAGGTATCACTAATACACGGAATGTAAACTTGGCTACACAGGAATTGAATTACAAAACAGAATAGGGTCTCAAATGTAGAAAACCAACTTATGCTTGCTTAAGGGGAAAGGTGAGTTGGGGTGCTGCATAAAACCAGAGATTGAAATTAGCACAGATACCTTTCCATAAGTCAAATATGTAATAGACAAGAGCTACTGCTTGCTCAATGAAGTGGACTCAACACCCCATATTAAACGCCTAAGAATATACCTGACTAGTAAGAATCTTAAAACCTATGGATTTATATGTCTCCGAAAGAGAATCAAGCGTGTGTACAGCAGCATAAACGCAGCAGTTATAGGATTGGTGAGGTTCGGTGAGCAAATGCAGACCCTTTGAAGTCATATTGCATGGTACCCATTCCATGCGTCTCAACTCTCCAGGTAAGGGATTCTTCCTTCAGCTAAAACATGCATGTGGAACCCAGAGTATGATCCACCGTGTGATCGGGAAACGTGTTCATATGTGTCTCAGTTTTCGTCCCCTGGTACTCGGGTGCAACATTCCAGACGCTTTACTAACACTCTCCCCACTTGGAGAGTCAGTGCCTTTAACCTCCTGTTTGGCCCAGTTTGCAATTTCTGTGGAAAATTAACAGGAATAGGGAGAAAAAATGACAGACTAGCTGGAGGTGTCTGGACGGGCAAATTTAACTCTCATTTCCCACCAGGAAGAGGAATTAACCAAAGGCTCATCGAGCCATGCCGAAACTACACTAGTGCTTGAAGCAATCCTGCGGTGTTGCGGCCAGCTCACAAGAAAGCGAGTTGAAGAAAGAAGCTCAGGGGCACTGTAATTCACAAACCTGCAGAGTTATAAATGACAGCTATCATCCAAAAATATATTGAAGTAAGGCTGCCAAGAGGACTTGAAAGCGGGGCAGAATTGCAGGAAACCGATTTCAGGAGGTAGACTGGAATTGCATGAAAAGCATAGGAAAAGAGGCAGAACGTCCACAATGATGCACTTGGCCAAAAAGGGCGTATGCATTTTTTCCTGAATATATTCAGGAAAAAACGCATACGCCCTTTTTGGCCAACCAAGCAAGCTTGCAAAGGAAATCTGCACTACAATGAAGTCTCACTGCCCCCTGGTCAAAAGGGACATCTGAAAAAAGTGTAAAATCCAGAAAGGCAGGACAGGCCATGGAGAACTGGGAGCCTTCTTATGCTGATGGGCGGGATGTAAATTGCCAACAGCCACTCTGGAGAAGTGTATGGTGTTTCCTGAAACATCTAAAAAACAAAGCAACAGAGCCTAGGGCACTTCCACTTATGGTCCTATAGATTAGGGAAATTAAAATCAAAAAGACACAGCCACCCCAAAGTTTGGGACGGCTCTGTTTACAAGAACCTCATTTACGGTACAAGTTCAATATCGCAGAAAGCGAAAAATGGATAAAGAAGTTGTGGTACTTACGTACAATGCAATATCACTCAGCAATGAAATCTATGTCATCAGGCCAGTAGCAGCATAATGAGTGGATTCAGGTACGATGATTCTAAGTGAAATAAGTCACACAGAAAAAGAAACATCATAAGGTATCACTAATACACGGAATGTAAACTTGCCTACACAGGAACTGAATTACAAAACAGAATTGGGTCTCAAATGTAGAAAACCAACTTATGCTTGCTTAAGGGGAAAGGTGAGTTGGGGTGCTGCATAAAACCAGAGATTGAAATTAACACAGATACCTTTCCATAAGCCAAATATGTAATAGACAAGAGCTACTGCTTGCTCAACGAAGTGGACTCAACACCCCATATTAAACGCCTAAGAATATACCTGACTAGTAAGAATCTTAAAACCTATGGATTTATATGTCTCCGAAAGAGAATCCAGCGTGTGTACAGCGGCATAAACGCAGCAGTGATAGGATTGGTGAGATTCGGTGAGCAAATGCAGACCCTTTGAAGTCATATTGCATGGTACCCATTCCATGGGTCTCAACTCTCCAGGTTTAAGGGATTCTTCCTTCAGCTAAAACATGCATGTGGAACCCAGAGTATGATCCACCGTGTGATCGGGAAACGTGTTCAAATGTGTCTCAGTTTTCGTCCCCTGGTACTCGGGTGCAACATTCCAGACGCTTTACTAACACTCTCCCCACTTGGAGAGTCAGTGCCTTTAACCTCCTGTTTGGCCCAGTTTGCAATTTTTGTGGAAAATGAACAGGAATAGGGAGAACCAATGACAGACTAGCTGGAGGTGTCTGGACGGGCAAATTCAACTCTCATTTCCCACCAGGAAGAGGAATTAACCAAAGGCTCAGCGAGCCATGCCGGAACCACACTAGGGCCTGAAGCAATCCTGCGGTGTTGTGGCCAGCTCACAAGAAAGCGAGTTGAAGAAAGGAGCTCAGGGGCACTGTAATTCACAAACCTGCAGAGTTATAAATGACAGCTATCGTCCAAAAATATATTGAAGTAAGGCTGCCAAGAGGACTTGAAAGCGGGGCAGAATTGCAGGAAACCGATTTCAGGAGGTAGACTGGAATTGCATGTAAAGCATAGGAAAAGAGGCAGAACGTCCACAATGATGCACTTGGCCAAAAAGGGCGTATGCGTTTATTCCTGAATATATTCAGGAAAAAACGCATACGCCCTTTTTGGCCAACCAAGCAAGCTTGCAAAGGAAATCTGCACTACAATGAAGTCTCACTGCCCCCCGGTCAAAAGGGCCATCTGAAAAAAGTGTAAAATCCAGAAAGGCAGGACAGGCCATGGAGAACTGGGAGCCTTGTTATGCTGATGGGCGGGATGTAAATTGCCAACAGCCACTCTGGAGAAGTGTATGGTGTTTCCTGAAACATCTAAAAAACAAAGCAACAGAGCCTAGGGCACTTCCACTTATGGTCCTATAGATTAGGGAAATTAAAATCAAAAAGACACAGCCACCCCAAAGTTTGGGACGGCTCTGTTTACAAGAACCTCGTTTCCGGTACAAGTTCAATATCGCAGAAAGCGAAAAATGGATAAAGAAGTTGTGGTACTTACGAACAATGCAATATCACTCAGCAATGAAATCTATGTCATCAGGCCAGTAGAAGCATAATGAGTGGATTCAGGTACGATGATTCTAAGTGAAATAAGTCACACAGAAAAAGAAACATCATAAGGTATCACTAATACACGGAATGTAAACTTGGCTACACAGGAACTGAATTACAAAACAGAATAGGGTCTCAAATGTAGAAAACCAACTTATGCTTGCTTAAGGGGAAAGGTGAGTTGGGGTGCTGCATAAAACCAGAGATTGAAATTAGCATAGATACCTTTCCATAAGTCAAATATGTAATAGACAAGAGCTACTGCTTGCTCAGCGAAGTGGACTCAACACCCCATATTAAACGCCTAAGAATATACCTGACTAGTAAGAATCTTAAAACCTATGGATTTATATGTCTCCGAAAGAGAATCCAGCGTGTGTACAGCGGCATAAACGCAGCAGTGATAGGATTGGTGAGGTTCGGTGAGCAAATGCAGACCCTTTGAAGTCATATTGCCTGGTACCCATTCCATGGTTCTCAACTCTCCAGGTTTAAGGGATTCTTCCTTCAGCTAAAACATGCATGTGGAACCCAGAGGATGATCCACTGTGTGATCGGGAAACGTGTTCAAATGTGTCTCAGTTTTCGTCCCCTGGTACTCGGGTGCAACATTCCAGACGCTTTATTAACACTCTCCCCACTTGGAGAGTCAGTGCCTTTAACCTCCTGTTTGGCCCAGTTTGCAATTTCTGCGGAAAATGAACAGGAATAGGGAGAACCAATGAGAGACTAGCTGGAGGTGTCTGGACGGGTAAATTTAACTCTCATTTCCCACCAAGAAGAGGAATTAACCAAAGGCTCAGCGAGCCATGCCGGAACCACACTAGGGCCTGAAGCAATCCTGCGGTGTTGCGGCCAGCTCACAAGAAAGCGAGTTGAAGAAAGGAGCTCAGGGGCCCTGTAATTCACACACCTGCAGAGTTATAAATGACAGCTATCGTCCAAAAATATATTGAAGTAAGGCTGCCAAGAGGACTTGAAAGCGGGGCAGAATTGCAGGAAACCGATTTCAGGAGGTAGACTGGAATTGCATGTAAAGCATAGGAAAAGAGGCAGAACGTCCACAATGATGCACTTGGCCAAAAAGGGCGTATGCGTTTATTCCTGAATATATTCAGGAAAAAACGCATACGCCCTTTTTGGCCAACCAAGCAAGCTTGCAAAGGAAATCTGCACTACAATGAAGTCTCACTGCCCCCCGGTCAAAAGGGCCATCTGAAAAAAGTGTAAAATCCAGAAAGGCAGGACAGGCCATGGAGAACTGGGAGCCTTGTTATGCTGATGGGCATGATGTAAATTGCCAACAGCCACTCTGGAGAAGTGTATGGTGTTTCCTGAAACATCTAAAAAACAAAGCAACAGAGCCTAGGGCACTTCCACTTATGGTCCTATAGATTAGGGAAATTAAAATCAAAAAGACACAGCCACCAGTAAGTTTGGGACGGCTCTGTTTACAAGAACCTCGTTTACGGTACAAGTTCAATATCGCAGAAAGCGAAAAATGGATAAAGAAGTTGTGGTACTTACGTACAATGCAATATCACTCAGCAATGAAATCTATGTCATCAGGTCAGTAGCAGCATAATGAGTGGATTCAGGTACGATGATTCTAAGTGAAATAAGTCACACAGAAAAAGAAACATCATAAGATATCACTAATACACGGAATGTAAACTTGGCTACACAGGAACTGAATTACAAAACAGAATAGGGTCTCAAATGTAGAAAACCAACTTATGCTTGCTTAAGGGGAAAGGTGAGTTGGGGTGCTGCATAAAACCAGAGATTGAAATTAGCACAGATAACTTTCCATAAGCCAAATATGTAATAGACAAGAGCTACTGCTTGCTCAACGAAGTGGACTCAACACCCCATATTAAACGCCTAAGAATATACCTGACTAGTAAGAATCTTAAAACCTATGGATTTATATGTCTCCGAAAGAGAATCAAGCGTGTGTACAGCGGCATAAACGCAGCAGTGATAGGATTGGTGAGGTTCGGTGAGCAAATGCAGACCCTTTGAAGTCATATTGCATGGTACCCATTCCATGGTTCTCAACTCTCCAGGTTTAAGGGATTCTTCCTTCAGCTAAAACATGCATGTGGAACCCAGAGGATGATCCACCGTGTGATCGGGAAACGTGTTCAAATGTGTCTCAGTTTTCGTCCCCTGGTACTCGGGTGCAACATTCCAGACGCTTTACTAACACTCTCCCCACTTGGAGAGTCAGTGCCTTTAACCTCCTGTTTGGCCCAGTTTGCAATTTCTGCGGAAAATGAACAGGAATAGGGAGAACCAATGAGAGACTAGCTGGAGGTGTCTGGACGGGTAAATTTAACTCTCATTTCCCACCAAGAAGAGGAATTAACCAAAGGCTCAGCGAGCCATGCCGGAACCACACTAGGGCCTGAAGCAATCCTGCGGTGTTGCGGCCAGCTCACAAGAAAGCGAGTTGAAGAAAGGAGCTCAGGGGCCCTGTAATTCACACACCTGCAGAGTTATAAATGACAGCTATCGTCCAAAAATATATTGAAGTAAGGCTGCCAAGAGGACTTGAAAGCGGGGCAGAATTGCAGGAAACCGATTTCAGGAGGTAGACTGGAATTGCATGTAAAGCATAGGAAAAGAGGCAGAACGTCCACAATGATGCACTTGGCCAAAAAGGGCGTATGCGTTTATTCCTGAATATATTCAGGAAAAAACGCATACGCCCTTTTTGGCCAACCAAGCAAGCTTGCAAAGGAAATCTGCACTACAATGAAGTCTCACTGCCCCCCGGTCAAAAGGGCCATCTGAAAAAAGTGTAAAATCCAGAAAGGCAGGACAGGCCATGGAGAACTGGGAGCCTTGTTATGCTGATGGGCATGATGTAAATTGCCAACAGCCACTCTGGAGAAGTGTATGGTGTTTCCTGAAACATCTAAAAAACAAAGCAACAGAGCCTAGGGCACTTCCACTTATGGTCCTATAGATTAGGGAAATTAAAATCAAAAAGACACAGCCACCAGTAAGTTTGGGACGGCTCTGTTTACAAGAACCTCGTTTACGGTACAAGTTCAATATCGCAGAAAGCGAAAAATGGATAAAGAAGTTGTGGTACTTACGTACAATGCAATATCACTCAGCAATGAAATCTATGTCATCAGGTCAGTAGCAGCATAATGAGTGGATTCAGGTACGATGATTCTAAGTGAAATAAGTCACACAGAAAAAGAAACATCATAAGATATCACTAATACACGGAATGTAAACTTGGCTACACAGGAACTGAATTACAAAACAGAATAGGGTCTCAAATGTAGAAAACCAACTTATGCTTGCTTAAGGGGAAAGGTGAGTTGGGGTGCTGCATAAAACCAGAGATTGAAATTAGCACAGATACCTTTCCATAAGTCAAATATGTAATAGACAAGAGCTACTGCTTGCTCAATGAAGTGGACTCAACACCCCATATTAAACGCCTAAGAATATACCTGACTAGTAAGAATCTTAAAACCTATGGATTTTTATGTCTCCGAAAGAGAATCAAGCGTGTGTACAGCGGCATAAACGCAGCAGTGATAGGATTGGTGAGGTTCGGTGAGCAAATGCAGACCCTTTGAAGTCATATTGCATGGTACCCATTCCATGGGTCTCAACTCTCCAGGTTTAAGGGATTCTTCCTTCAGCTAAAACATGCATGTGGAACCCAGAATATGATCCACCGTGTGATCGGGAAACGTGTTCAAATGTGTCTCAGTTTTCGTCCCCTGGTACTCGGGTGCAACATTCCAGACGCTTTACTAACACTCTCCCCACTTGAGAGTCAGTGCCTTTAACCTCCTGTTTGGCCCAGTTTGCAATTTCTGCGGAAAATGAACAGGAATAGTGAGAACCAATGAGAGACTAGCTGGAGGAGTCTGTACGGGCAAATTTAACTCTCATTTCCCACCAGGAAGAGGAATTAACCAAAGACTCAGCGAGCCATGCAGGAACCACACTAGGGCCTGAAGCAATCCTGCGGTGTTGCGGCCAGCTCACAAGAAAGCGAGTTGAAGAAAGGAGCTCAGGGGCACTGTAATTCACACACCTGCAGAATTATAAATGACAGCTATCGTCCAAAAATATATTGAAGTTAGGCTGCCAAGAGGACTTGAAAGTGGGGCAGAATTGCAGGAAACCGATTTCAGGAGGTAGACTGGAATTGCATGTAAAGCATAGGAAAAGAGGCAGAACGTCCACAATGATGCACTTGGCCAAAAAGGGCGTATGCGTTTTTTCCTGAATATATTCAGGAAAAAACGCATACGCCCTTTTTGGCCAACCAAGCAAGCTTGCAAAGGAAATCTGCACTACAATGAAGTCTCAGTGCCCCGCAGTCAAAAGGGCCATCTGAAAAAAGTGTAAAATCCAGAAAGGCAGGACAGGCCATGGAGAACTGGGAGCCTTGTTATGCTGATGGGCGTGATGTAAATTGCCAACAGCCACTCTGGAGAAGTGTATGGTGTTTCCTGAAACATCTAAAAAACAAAGCAACAGAGCCTAGGGCACTTCCACTTATGGTCCTATAGATTAGGGAAATTAAAATCAAAAAGACACAGCCACCCCAAAGTTTGGGACGGCTCTGTTTACAAGAACCTCATTTACGGTACAAGTTCAATATCGCAGAAAGCGAAAAATGGATAAAGAAGTTGTGGTACTTACGTACAATGCAATATCACTCAGCAATGAAATCTATGTCATCAGGCCAGTAGCAGCATAATGAGTGGATTCAGGTACGATGATTCTAAGTAAAATAAGTCACACAGAAAAAGGAACATCATAAGGTATCACTAATACACGGAATGTAAACTTGGCTACACAGGAATTGAATTACAAAACAGAATAGGGTCTCAAATGTAGAAAACCAACTTATGCTTGCTTAAGGGGAAAGGTGAGTTGGGGTGCTGCATAAAACCAGAGATTGAAATTAGCACAGATACCTTTCCATAAGTCAAATATGTAATAGACAAGAGCTACTGCTTGCTCAATGAAGTGGACTCAACACCCCATATTAAACGCCTAAGAATATACCTGACTAGTAAGAATCTTAAAGCCTATGGATTTATATGTCTCCGAAAGAGAATCAAGCGTGTGTACAGCAGCATAAACGCAGCAGTTATAGGATTGGTGAGGTTCGGTGAGCAAATGCAGACCCTTTGAAGTCATATTGCATGGTACCCATTCCATGCGTCTCAACTCTCCAGGTAAGGGATTCTTCCTTCAGCTAAAACATGCATGTGGAACCCAGAGTATGATCCACCGTGTGATCGGGAAACGTGTTCATATGTGTCTCAGTTTTCGTCCCCTGGTACTCGGGTGCAACATTCCAGACGCTTTACTAACACTCTCCCCACTTGGAGAGTCAGTGCCTTTAACCTCCTGTTTGGCCCAGTTTGCAATTTCTGTGGAAAATTAACAGGAATAGGGAGAAAAAATGACAGACTAGCTGGAGGTGTCTGGACGGGCAAATTTAACTCTCATTTCCCACCAGGAAGAGGAATTAACCAAAGGCTCAGCGAGCCATGCCGAAACTACACTAGTGCTTGAAGCAATCCTGCGGTGTTGCGGCCAGCTCACAAGAAAGCCAGTTGAAGAAAGAAGCTCAGGGGCACTGTAATTCACAAACCTGCAGAGTTATAAATGACAGCTATCATCCAAAAATATATTGAAGTAAGGCTGCCAAGAGGACTTGAAAGCGGGGCAGAATTGCAGGAAACCGATTTCAGGAGGTAGACTGGAATTGCATGAAAAGCATAGGAAAAGAGGCAGAACGTCCACAATGATGCACTTGGCCAAAAAGAGCGTATGCATTTTTTCCTGAATATATTCAGGAAAAAACGCATACGCCCTTTTTGGCCAACCAAGCAAGCTTGCAAAGGAAATCTGCACTACAATGAAGTCTCACTGCCCCCTGGTCAAAAGGGCCATCTGAAAAAAGTGTAAAATCCAGAAAGGCAGGACAGGCCATGGAGAACTGGGAGCCTAGTTAGGCTGATGGGCGGGATGTAAATTGCCAACAGCCACTCTGCAGAAGTGTATGGTGTTTCCTGAAACATCTAAAAAACAAAGCAACAGAGCCTAGGGCACTTCCACTTATGGTCCTATAGATTAGGGAAATTAAAATCAAAAAGACACAGCCACCCCAAAGTTTGGGACGGCTCTGTTTACAAGAACCTCATTTACGGTACAAGTTCAATATTGCAGAAAGCGAAAAATGGATAAAGAAGTTGTGGTACTTACGTACAATGCAATACCACTCAGCAATGAAATCTATGTCATCAGGCCAGTAGCAGCATAATGAGTGGATTCAGGTACGATGATTCTAAGTGAAATAAGTCACACAGAAAAAGAAACATCATAAGATATCACTAATACACGGAATGTAAACTTGCCTACACAGGAACTGAATTACAAAACAGAATAGGGTCTCAAATGTAGAAAACCAACTTATGCTTGCTTAAGGGGAAAGGTGAGTTGGGGTGCTGCATAAAACCAGAGATTGAAATTAACACAGATACCTTTCCATAAGCCAAATATGTAATAGACAAGAGCTACTGCTTGCTCAACGAAGTGGACTCAACACCTCATATTAAACGCCTAAGAATATACCTGACTAGTAAGAATCTTAAAACCTATGGATTGATATGTCTACGAAAGAGAATCAAGCGTGTGTACAGCGGCATAAACGCAGCAGTGATAGGATTGGTGAGGTTCGGTGAGCAAATGCAGACCCTTTGAAGTCATATTGCATGGTACCCATTCCATGGTTCTCAACTCTCCAGGTTTAAGGGATTCTTCCTTCAGCTAAAACATGCATGTGGAACCCAGAGTATGATCCACCGTGTGATCGGGAAACGTGTTCAAATGTGTCTCAGTTTTCGTCCCCTAGTACTCGGGTGCAACATTCCAGATGCTTTACTAACACTCTCCCCACTTGGAGAGTCAGTGCCTTTAACCTCCTGTTTGGCCCAGTTTGCAATTTCTGTGGAAAATGAACAGGAATAGGGAGAACCAATGACAGACTAGCTGGAGATGTCTGGACGGGCAAATTTAACTCTCATTTCCCACCAGGAAGAGGAATTAACCAAAGGCTCAGCGAGCCATGCCGGAACCACACTAGGGCCTGAAGCAATCCTGCGGTGTTGCGGCCAGCTCACAAGAAAGCCAGTTGAAAAAAGGAGCTCAGGGGCACTGTAATTCACAAAGCTTCAGAGTTATAAATGACAGCTATCGTCCAAAAATATATTGAAGTAAGGCTGCCAAGAGGACTTGAAAGCGGGGAAGAATTGCAGGAAACCGATTTCAGGAGGTAGACTGGAATTGCATGTAAAGCATAGGAAAAGAGGCAGAACGTCCACAATGATGCACTTGGCCAAAAAGGGCGTATGCGTTTTTTCCTGAATATATTCCTGAATATATTCAGGAAAAAACGCATACGCCCTTTTTGGCCAACCAAGCAAGCTTGTAAAGGAAATCTGCACTACAATGAAGTCTCACTGCCCCCCGGTCAAAAGGGCCATCTGAAAAAAGTGTAAAATCCAGAAAGGCAGGACAGGCCATGGAGAACTGGGAGCCTTCTTATGCTGATGGGCGGGATGTAAATTGCCAACAGCCACTCTGGAGAAGTGTATGGTATTTCCTGAAACATCTAAAAAACAAAGCAACAGAGCCTAGGGCACTTCCACTTATGGTCCTATAGATTAGGGAAATTAAAATCAAAAAGACACAGCCACCCCAAAGTTTGGGACGGCTCTGTTTACAAGAACCTCATTTACGGTACAAGTTCAATATTGCAGAAAGCGAAAAATGGATAAAGAAGTTGTGGTACTTACGTACAATGCAATACCACTCAGCAATGAAATCTATGTCATCAGGCCAGTAGCAGCATAATGAGTGGATTCAGGTACGATGATTCTAAGTGAAATAAGTCACACAGAAAAAGAAACATCATAAGATATCACTAATACACGGAATGTAAACTTGCCTACACAGGAACTGAATTACAAAACAGAATAGGGTCTCAAATATAGAAAAACAACTTATGCTTGCTTAAGGGGAAAGGTGAGTTGGGGTGCTGCATAAAACCAGAGATTGAAATTAGCACAGATACCTTTCCATAAGACAAATATGTAATAGACAAGAGCTACTGCTTCCTCAACGAAGTGGACTCAACACCCCATATTAAACGCCTAAGAATATACCTGACTAGTAAGAATCTTAAAGCCTATGGATTTATATGTCTCCGAAAGAGAATCCAGCGTGTGTACAGCGGCATAAACGCAGCAGTGATAGGATTGGTGAGGTTCGGTGAGCAAATGCAGACCCTTTGAAGTCATATTGCATGGTACCCATTCCATGCGTCTCAACTCTCCAGGTAAGGGATTCTTCCTTCAGCTAAAACATGCATGTGGAACCCAGAGTATGATCCACCGTGTGATCGGGAAACGTGTTCATATGTGTCTCAGTTTTCGTCCCCTGGTACTCGGGTGCAACATTCCAGACGCTTTACTAACACTCTCCCCACTTGGAGAGTCAGTGCCTTTAACCTCCTGTTTGGCCCAGTTTGCAATTTCTGTGGAAAATTAACAGGAATAGGGAGAACCAATGACAGACTACCTGGAGGTGTCTGGACGGGCAAATTTAACTCTCATTTCCCACCAGGAAGAGGAATTAACCAAAGGCTCAGCGAGCCATGCCGAAACTACACTAGGGCTTGAAGCAATCCTGCGGTGTTGCGGCCAGCTCACAAGAAAGCGAGTTGAAGAAAGAAGCTCAGGGGCACTGTAATTCACAAACCTGCAGAGTTATAAATGACAGCTATCATCCAAAAATATATTGAAGTAAGGCTGCCAAGAGGACTTGAAAGCGGGGCAGAATTGCAGGAAACCGATTTCAGGAGGTAGACTGGAATTGCATGTAAAGCATAGGAAAAGAGGCAGAACGTCCACAATGATGCACTTGGCCAAAAAGGGCGTATGCGTTTTTTCCTGAATATATTCCTGAATATATTCAGGAAAAAACGCATACGCCCTTTTTGGCCAACCAAGCAAGCTTGCAAAGGAAATCTGCACTACAATGAAGTCTCACTGCCCCCTGGTCAAAAGGGACATCTGAAAAAAGTGTAAAATCCAGAAAGGCAGGACAGGCCATGGAGAACTGGGAGCCTTCTTATGCTGATGGGCGGGATGTAAATTGCCAACAGCCACTCTGGAGAAGTGTATGGTGTTTCCTGAAACATCTAAAAAACAAAGCAACAGAGCCTAGGGCACTTCCACTTATGGTCCTATAGATTAGGGAAATTAAAATCAAAAAGACACAGCCACCCCAAAGTTTGGGACGGCTCTGTTTACAAGAACCTCATTTACGGTACAAGTTCAATATCGCAGAAAGCGAAAAATGGATAAAGAAGTTGTGGTACTTACGTACAATGCAATATCACTCAGCAATGAAATCTATGTCATCAGGCCAGTAGCAGCATAATGAGTGGATTCAGGTACGATGATTCTAAGTGAAATAAGTCACACAGAAAAAGAAACATCATAAGGTATCACTAATACACGGAATGTAAACTTGGCTACACAGGAACTGAATTACAAAACAGAATTGGGTCTCAAATGTAGAAAACCAACTTATGCTTGCTTAAGGGGAAAGGTGAGTTGGGGTGCTGCATAAAACCAGAGATTGAAATTAACACAGATACCTTTCCATAAGCCAAATATGTAATAGACAAGAGCTACTGCTTGCTCAACGAAGTGGACTCAACACCCCATATTAAACGCCTAAGAATATACCTGACTAGTAAGAATCTTAAAACCTATGGATTTATATGTCTCTGAAAGAGAATCCAGCGTGTGTACAGCGGCATAAACGCAGCAGTGATAGGATTGGTGAGGTTCGGTGAGCAAATGCAGACCCTTTGAAGTCATATTGCATGGTACCCATTCCATGGGTCTCAACTCTCCAGGTTTAAGGGATTCTTCCTTCAGCTAAAACATGCATGTGGAACCCAGAGTATGATCCACCGTGTGATCGGGAAACGTGTTCAAATGTGTCTCAGTTTTCGTCCCCTGGTACTCGGGTGCAACATTCCAGACGCTTTACTAACACTCTCCCCACTTGGAGAGTCAGTGCCTTTAACCTCCTGTTTGGCCCAGTTTGCAATTTTTGTGGAAAATGAACAGGAATAGGGAGAACCAATGAGAGACTAGCTGGCGGTGTCTGGACGGGCAAATTTAACTCTCATTTCCCACCAGGAAGAGGAATTAACCAAAGGCTCAGCGAGCCATGCCGGAACCACACTAGGGCCTGAAGCAATCCTGCGGTGTTGTGGCCAGCTCACAAGAAAGCGAGTTGAAGAAAGGAGCTCAGGGGCACTGTAATTCACAAACCTGCAGAGTTATAAATGACAGCTATCGTCCAAAAATATATTGAAGTAAGGCTGCCAAGAGGACTTGAAAGCGGGGCAGAATTGCAGGAAACCGATTTCAGGAGGTAGACTGGAATTGCATGTAAAGCAGAGGAAAAGAGGCAGAACGTCCACAATGATGCACTTGGCCAAAAAGGGCGTATGCGTTTTTTCCTGAATATATTCAGGAAAAAAACGCATACGCCCTTTTTGGCCAACCAAGCAAGCTTGCAAAGGAAATCTGCACTACAATGAAGTCTCACTGCCCCCCGGTCAAAAGGGCCATCTGACAAAAGTGTAAAATCCAGAAAGGCAGGACAGGCCATGGAGAACTGGGAGCCTTGTTATGCTGATGGGCATGATGTAAATTGCCAACAGCCACTCTGGAGAAGTGTATGGTGTTTCCTGAAACATCTAAAAAACAAAGCAACAGAGCCTAGGGCACTTCCACTTATGGTCCTATAGATTACGGAAATTAAAATCAAAAAGACACAGCCACCAGTAAGTTTGGGACGGCTCTGTTTACAAGAATCTCGTTTACGGTACAAGTTCAATATCGCAGAAAGCGAAAAATGGATAAAGAAGTTGTGGTACTTACGTACAATGCAATATCACTCAACAATGAAATCTATGTCATCAGGTCAGTAGAAGCATAATGAGTGGATTCAGGTACGATGATTCTAAGTGAAATAAGTCACACAGAAAAAGAAACATCATAAGATATCACTAATACACGGAATGTAAACTTGGCTACACAGGAACTGAATTACAAAACAGAATAGGGTCTCAAATGTAGAAAACCAACTTATGCTTGCTTAAGGGGAAAGGTGAGTTGGGGTGCTGCATAAAACCAGAGATTGAAATTAGCACAGATAACTTTCCATAAGCCAAATATGTAATAGACAAGAGCTACTGCTTGCTCAACGAAGTGGACTCAACACCCCATATTAAACGCCTAAGAATATACCTGACTAGTAAGAATCTTAAAACCTATGGATTTATATGTCTCCGAAAGAGAATCAAGCGTGTGTACAGCGGCATAAACGCAGCAGTGATAGGATTGGTGAGGTTCGGTGAGCAAATGCAGACCCTTTGAAGTCATATTGCATGGTACCCATTCCATGGTTCTCAACTCTCCAGGTTTAAGGGATTCTTCCTTCAGCTAAAACATGCATGTGGAACACAGAATATGATCCACCGTGTGATCGGGAAACGTGTTCAAATGTGTCTCAGTTTTCGTCCCCTGGTACTCGGGTGCAACATTCCAGACGCTTTACTAACACTCTCCCCACTTGAGAGTCAGTGCCTTTAACCTCCTGTTTGGCCCAGTTTGCAATTTCTGCGGAAAATGAACAGGAATAGTGAGAACCAATGAGAGACTAGCTGGAGGAGTCTGGACGGGCAAATTTAACTCTCTTTTCCCACCAGGAAGAGGAATTAACCAAAGACTCAGCGAGCCATGCAGGAACCACACTAGGGCCTGAAGCAATCCTGCGGTGTTGCGGCCAGCTCACAAGAAAGCGAGTTGAAGAAAGGAGCTCAGGGGCACTGTAATTCACACACCTGCAGAATTATAAATGACAGCTATCGTCCAAAAATATATTGAAGTTAGGCTGCCAAGAGGACTTGAAAGTGGGGCAGAATTGCAGGAAACCGATTTCAGGAGGTAGACTGGAATTGCATGTAAAGCATAGGAAAAGAGGCAGAACGTCCACAATGATGCACTTGGCCAAAAAGGGCGTATGCGTTTTTTCCTGAATATATTCAGGAAAAAACGCATACGCCCTTTTTGGCCAACCAAGCAAGCTTGCAAAGGAAATCTGCACTACAATGAAGTCTCACTGCCCCCCGGTCAAAAGGGCCATCTGAAAAAAGTGTAAAATCCAGAAAGGCAGGACAGGCCATGGAGAACTGGGAGCCTTGTTATGCTGATGGGCGTGATGTAAATTGCCAACAGCCACTCTGGAGAAGTGTATGGTGTTTCCTGAAACATCTAAAAAACAAAGCAACAGAGCCTAGGGCACTTCCACTTATGGTCCTATAGCTTAGGGAAATTAAAATCAAAAAGACACAGCCACCCCAAAGTTTGGGACGGCTCTGTTTACAAGAACCTCGTTTCCGGTACAAGTTCAATATCGCAGAAAGCGAAAAATGGATAAAGAAGTTGTGGTACTAACGTACAATGCAATATCACTCAGCAATGAAATCTCTTTCATCAGGCCCATAGCAGCATAATGAGTGGATTCAGGTACGATGATTCTAAGTGAAATATGTCACACAGAAAAAGAAACATCATAAGATATCACTAATACATGGAATGTAAACTTGGCTACAGAGGAACTGAATTACAAAACAGAATAGGGTCTCAAATGTAGAAAACCAACTTATGCTTGCTGAAGGGGAAAGGTGTGTTGGGGTGCTGCATAAAACCAGAGATTGAAATTAACACAGATACCTTTCCATAAGCCAAATATGTAATAGACAAGAGCTACTGCTTGCTCAACGAAGTGGACTCAACACCCCATATTAAACGCCTAAGAATATACCTGACTAGTAAGAATCTTAAAACCTATGGATTTATATGTCTCTGAAAGAGAATCAAGCATGTGTACAGCGGCATAAACGCAGCAGTGATAGGATTGGTGAGGTTCGGTGAGCAAATGCAGACCCTTTGAAGTCATATTGCATGGTACCCATTCCATGGTTCTCAACTCTCCAGGTTTAAGGGATTCTTCCTTCAGCTAAAACATGCATGTGGAACCCAGAATATGATCCACCGTGTGATCGGGAAACGTGTTCAAATGTGTCTCAGTTTTCGTCCCCTGGTACTCGGGTGCAACATTCCAGACGCTTTACTAACACTCTCCCCACTTGGAGAGTCAGTGCCTTTAACCTCCTGTTTGGCCCAGTTGGCAATTTCTGCGGAAAATGAACAGGAATAGGGAGAACCAATGAGAGACTAGCTGGAGGTGTCTGGACGGGTAAATTTAACTCTCATTTCCCACCAAGAAGAGGAATTAACCAAAGGCTCAGCGAGCCATGCCGGAACCACACTAGGGCCTGAAGCAATCCTGCGGTGTTGCGGCCAGCTCACAAGAAAGCGAGTTGAAGAAAGGAGCTCAGGGGCCCTGTAATTCACACACCTGCAGAGTTGTAAATGACAGCTATCGTCCAAAAATATATTGAAGTAAGGCTGCCAAGAGGACTTGAAAGCGGGGCAGAATTGCAGGAAACCGATTTCAGGAGGTAGACTGGAATTGCATGTAAAGCATAGGAAAAGAGGCAGAACGTCCACAATGATGCACTTGGCCAAAAAGGGCGTATGCGTTTTTTCCTGAATATATTCAGGAAAAAACGCATACGCCCTTTTTGGCCAACCAAGCAAGCTTGCAAAGGAAATCTGCACTACAATGAAGTCTCACTGCCCCCCGGTCAAAAGGGCCATCTGAAAAAAGTGTAAAATCCAGAAAGGCAGGACAGGCCATGGAGAACTGGGAGCCTTGTTATGCTGATGGGCGTGATGTAAATTGCCAACAGCCACTCTGGAGAAGTGTATGGTGTTTCCTGAAACATCTAAAAAACAAAGCAACAGAGCCTAGGGCTTCCACTTATGGTCCTATAGCTTAGGGAAATTAATATAAAGACACAGCCACCCCAAAGTTTGGGACAACTCTGTTTACAAGAACCTCATTTACGGTACAAGTTCAATATGGCAGAAAGCGAACAATGGATAAAGAAGTTGTGGTACTTACGTACAATGCAATATCACTCAGCAATGAAATCTATGTCATCAGGCCAGTAGCAGCATAATGAGTGGATTCAGGTACGATGATTCTAAGTGAAATAAGTCACACAGAAAAAGAAACATCATAAGGTATCACTAATACACGGAATGTAAACTTGGCTACACAGGAACTGAATTACAAAACAGAATAGGGTCTCAAATGTAGAAAACCAACTTATGCTTGCTTAAGGGGAAGGTGAGTTGGGGTGCTGCATAAAACCAGACATTGAAATTAACACAGATACCTTTCCATAAGCCAAATATGTAATAGACAAGAACTACTCCTTGCTCAACGAAGTGGACTCAACACCCCATATTAAAAGCCTAAGAATACACCTGACTAGTAAGAATCTTAAAACGTATGGATTTATATGTCTCCAAAAGATAATCCAGCGTGTGTACAGCGACATAAAAGCAACAGTGATAGGATTGGTGAGGTTCGGTGAGCAAATGCAGACCCTTTGAAGTCATATTGCATGGTACCCATTCCATGGTTCTCAACTCTCCAAGTTTAAGGGATTCTTCCTTCAGCTAAAACATGCATGTGGAACCCAGAGTATGACCCACCGTGTGATAGGGAAACGTGTTCAAATGTGTCTCAGTTTTCGTCCCTTGGTACTCGGGTTCAACATTCCAGACGCTTTACTAACACTCTCCCCACTTGGAGAGTCAGTGCCTTTAACCTCCTGTTTGGCCCAGTTTGCAATTTCTGCGGAAAATGAACAGGAATAGGGAGAACCAATGAGAGACTAGCTGGAGGTGTCTGGACGGGCAAATTTAACTCTCATTTCCCACCAGGAAGAGGAATTAACCAAAGGCTCAGTGAGCCATGCCGGAACCACACTAGGGCCTGAAGCAATCCTGCGGTGTTGCGGCCAGCTCACAAAAAAGCGAGTTGAAGAAAGGAGCTCAGGGGCCCTGTAATTCACAAACCTGCAGAGTTGTAAATGACAGCTATAGTCCAAAAATATATTGAAGTAAGGTTGCCAAGAGGACTTGAAAGCGGGGCAGAATTGCAGGAAACCGATTTCAGGAGGTAGACTGGAATTGCATGTAAAGCATAGGAAAAGAGGCAGAACGTCCACAATGATGCACTTGGCCAAAAAGGGCGTATGCGTTTTTTCCTGAATATATTCAGGAAAAAACGCATACGCCCTTTTTGGCCAACCAAGCAAGCTTGCAAAGGAAATCTGCACTACAATGAAGTCTCACTGCCCCCCGGTCAAATGGGCCATCTGAAAAAAGTGTAAAATCCAGAAAGGCAGGACAGGCCATGGAGAACTGGGAGCCTTGTTATGCTGATGGGCGTGATGTAAATTGCCAACAGCCACTCTGGAGAAGTGTATGGTGTTTCCTGAAACATCTAAAAAACAAAGCAACAGAGCCTAGGGCTTCCACTTATGGTCCTATAGCTTAGGGAAATTAAAATAAAGACACAGCCACCCCAAAGTTTGGGACAGCTCTGTTTACAAGAACCTCGTTTACGGTACAAGTTCAATATCGCAGAAAGCAAAAAATGGATAAAGAAGTTGTGGTACTTACGTACAATGCAATATCACTCAGCAATGAAATCTATGTCATCAGGCCAGTAGCAGCATAATGAGTGGATTCAGGTACGATGATTCTAAGTGAAATAAGTCACACAGAAAAAGAAACATCATAAGATATCACTAATACACGGAATGTAAACTTGGCTACACAGGAACTGAATTACAAAACAGAATAGAGTCTCAAATGTAGAAAACCAACTTATGCTTGCTTAAGGGGAAAGGTGAGTTGGGGTGCTGCAGAAAACCAGAGATTGAAATTAGCACAGATACCTTTCCATAAGCCAAATATGTAATAGACAAGAGCTACTGCTTGCTCAACGAAGTGGACTCAACACCCCATATTAAACGCCTAAGAATATACCTGACTAGTAAGAATCTTAAAACCTATGGATTTATATGTCTCCGAAAGAGAATCAAGCGTGTGTACAGCGGCATAAACGCAGCAGTGATAGGATTGGTGAGGTTCGGTGAGCAAATGCAGACCCTTTGAAGTCATATTGCATGGTACCCATTCCATGGGTCTCAACTCTCCAGGTTTAAGGGATTCTTCCTTCAGCTAAAACATGCATGTGGAACCCAGAGGATGATCCACCGTGTGATCGGGAAACGTGTTCAAATGTGTCTCAGTTTTCGTCCCCTGGTACTCGGGTGCAACATTCCAGACGCTTTACTAACACTCTCCCCACTTGGAGAGTCAGTGCCTTTAACCTCCTGTTTGGCCCAGTTTGCAATTTCTGCGGAAAATGAACAGGAATAGGGAGAACCAATGAGAGACTAGCTGGAGGTGTCTGGACGGGTAAATTTAACTCTCATTTCCCACCAAGAAGAGGAATTAACCAAAGGCTCAGCGAGCCATGCCGGAACCACACTAGGGCCTGAAGCAATCCTGCGGTGTTGCGGCCAGCTCACAAGAAAGCGAGTTGAAGAAAGGAGCTCAGGGGCCCTGTAATTCACACACCTGCAGAGTTGTAAATGACAGCTATCGTCCAAAAATATATTGAAGTAAGGCTGCCAAGAGGACTTGAAAGCGGGTCACAATTGCAGGAAACCGATTTCAGGAGGTAGACTGGAATTGCATGTAAAGCATAGGAAAAGAGGCAGAACGTCCACAAAGATGCACTTGGCCAAAAAGGGCGTATGCGTTTTTTCCTGAATATATTCCTGAATATATTCAGGAAAAAACGCATACGCCCTTTTTGGCCAACCAAGCAAGCTTGCAAAGGAAATCTGCACTACAATGAAGTCTCACTGCCCCCCGGTCAAAAGGGCCATCTGAAAAAAGTGTAAAATCCAGAAAGGCAGGACAGGCCATGGAGAACTGGGAGCCTTGTTATGCTGATGGGAGGGATGTAAATTGCCAACAGCCACTCTGGAGAAGTGTATGGTGTTTCCTGAAACATCTGAAAAACAAAGCAACAGAGCCTAGGGCACTTCCATTTTTGGTCCTATAGATTAGGGAAATTAAAATCAAAAAGACACAGCCACCCCAAAGTTTGGGACGGCTCTGTTTACAAGAACCTCATTTACGATAAAAGTTCAATATCGCAGAAAGCGAAAAATGGATAAACAAGTTGTGGTACTTACGTACAATGCAATATCACTCAGCAATGAAATCTATGTCATCAGGCCAGTAGCAGCATAATGAGTGGATTCAGGTACGATGATTCTAAGTAAAATAAGTCACACAGAAAAAGAAACATCATAAGGTATCACTAATACACGGAATGTAAACTTGGCTACACAGGAACTGAATTACAAAACAGAATAGGGTCTCAAATGTAGAAAACCAACTTATGCTTGCTTAAGGGGAAAGCTGAGTTGGGGTGCTGCATAAAACCAGAGATTGAAATTAACACAGATACCTTTCCATAAGCCAAATATGTAATAGACAAGAGCTACTGCTTGCTCAACGAAGTGGACTCAACACCCCATATTAAACGCCTAAGAATATACCTGACTAGTAAGAATCTTAAAACCTATGGATTTATATGTCTCCGAAAGTGAATCCAGCGTGTGTACAGCGGCATAAACGCAGCAGTGATAGGATTGGTGAGGTTCGGTGAGCAAATGCAGACCCTTTGAAGTCATATTGCATGGTACCCATTCCATGGGTCTCAACTCTCCAGGTTTAAGGGATTCTTCCTTCAGCTAAAACATGCATGTGGAACCCAGAGTATGATCCACCGTGTGATCGGGAAACGTGTTCAAATGTGTCTCAGTTTTCGTCCCCTGGTACTCGGGTGCAACATTCCAGACGCTTTACTAACACTCTCCGCACTTGGAGAGTCAGTGCCTTTAACCTCCTGTTTGGCCCAGTTTGCAATTTTTGTGGAAAATGAACAGGAATAGGGAGAACCAATGAGAGACTAGCTGGAGGTGTCTGGACGGGCAAATTTAACTCTCATTTTCCACCAGGAAGAGGAATTAACCAAAGGCTCAGCGAGCCATGCCGGAACCACACTAGGGCCTGAAGCAATCCTGCGGTGTTGCGGCCAGCTCACAAGAAAGCCAGTTGAAAAAAGGAGCTCAGGGGCACTGTAATTCACAAACCTTCAGAGTTATAAATGACAGCTATCGTCCAAAAATATATTGAAGTAAGGCTGCCAAGAGGACTTGAAAGCGAGGAAGAATTGCAGGAAACCGATTTCAGGAGGTAGACTGGAAATGGATGTAAAGCATAGGAAAAGAGGCAGAACGTCCACAATGATGCACTTGGCCAAAAAGGGCGTATGCGTTTTTTCCTGAATATATTCAGGAAAAAACGCATACGCCCTTTTTGGCCAACCAAGCAAGCTTGCAAAGGAAATCTGCACTACAATGAAGTCTCACTGCTCCCCGGTCAAAAGGACCATCTGAAAAAAGTGTAAAATACAGAAAGGCAGGACAGGCCATGGAGAACTGGGAGCCTTCTTATGCTGATGGGTCGGATGTAAATTGCAAACAGCCACTCTGGAGAAGTGTATGGTGTTTCCTGAAATATCTAAAAAACAAAGCAACAGAGCCTAGGGCACTTCCACTTAGGGTCCTATAGCTTAGGGAAATTAAAATCATAAAGACACAGCCACCCCAAAGTTTGGGACAGCTCTGTTTACAAGAACCTCGTTTACGGTACAAGTTCAATATCGCAGAAAGCGAAAAATGGATAAAGAAGTTGTGGTACTTACGTACAATGCAATATCACTCAGCAATGAAATCTATGTCATCAAGCCAGTAGCAGCATAATGAGTGGATTCAGGTACGATGATTCTAAGTGAAATAAATCACACAGAAAAAGAAACATCATAAGGTATCACTAATACACGGAATGTAAACATGGCTACACAGGAACTGAATTACAAAACAGAATAGGGTCTCAAATGTAGAAAACCAACTTATGCTTGCTTAAGGGGAAAGGTGAGTTGGGGTGCTGCATAAAACCAGAGAGTGAAATTAGCACAGATACCTTTCCATAAGCCAAATATGTAATAGACAAGAGCTACTGCTTGCTCAACGAAGTGGACTCAACACCCCATATTAAACGCCTAAGAATATACCTGACTAGTAAGAATCTTAAAACCTATGGATTTATATGTCTCCGAAAGAGAATCCAGCGTGTGTACAGCGGCATAAACGCAGCAGTGATAGGATTGGTGAGGTTCGGTGAGCAAATGCAGACCCTTTGAAGTCATATTGCATGGTACCCATTCCATGGTTCTCAACTCTCCAGGTTTAAGGGATTCTTCCTTCAGCTAAAACATGCATGTGGAACCCAGAGTATGATCCACCGTGTGATCGGGAAACGTGTTCAAATGTGTCTCAGTTTTCGTCCCCTGGTACTCGGGTGCAACATTCCAAACGCTTTACTAACACTCTCCCCACTTGGAGAGTCAGTGCCTTTAAACTCCTGTTTGGCCCAGTTTGCAATTTCTTCGGAAAATGAACAGGAATAGGGAGAACCAATGAGAGACTAGCTGGAGGTGTCTGGACGGGAAAATTTAACTCTCATTTCCCACCAAGAAGAGGAATTAACCAAAGGCTCAGCGAGCCATGCCAGAACCACACTAGGGCCTGAAGCAATCCTGCGGTGTTGCTTCCAGCTCACAAGAAAGCGAGTTGAAGACAGGAGCTCAGGGGCACTGTAATTTACAAACCTGCAGAGTTCTAAATGACAGCTATCGTCCAAAAATATATTGAAGTAAGGCTGCCAAGAGGACTTGAAAGCGGGGCAGAATTGCAGGAAACCGATTTCAGGAGGTAGACTGGAATTGCATGTAAAGCATAGGAAAAGAGGCAGAACGTCCACAATGATGCACTTGGCCAAAAAGGGCATATGCGTTTTTTCCTGAATATATTCAGGAAAAAACGCATACGCCCTTTTTGGCCAACCAAGCAAGCTTGCAAAGGAAATCTGCACTACAATGAAGTCTCACTGCCCCCCGGTCAAAAGGGCCATCTGAAAAAAGTGTAAAATCCAGAAAGGCAGGACAGGCCATGGAGAACTGGGAGCCTTCTTATTCTCATGGGCGGGATGTTAATTGCCAACAGCCACTCTGGAGAAGTGTATGGTGTTTCCTGAAACATCTAAAAAACAAAGCAACAGAGTCTAGGGCACTTCCACTTATGGTCCTATAGCTTAGGGAAATTAAAATCAAAAAGACACAGCCACCCCAAAATTTGGGATGGCTCTGTTTACAAGAACCTCGTTTACGGTACAAGTTCAATATTGCAGAAAGCGAAAAATGGATAAAGAAGTTGTGGTACTTACGTACAATGCAATACCACTCAGCAATGAAATCTATGTCATCAGGCCAGTAGCAGCATAATGAGTGGATTCAGGTACGATGATTCTAAGTGAAATAAGTCACACAGAAAAAGAAACATCATAAGATATCACTAATACACGGAATGTAAACTTGCCTACACAGGAACTGAATTACAAAACAGAATAGGGTCTCAAATGTAGAACACCAACATATGCTTGCTTAAGGGGAAAGGTGAGTTGGGGTGCTGCATAAAACCAGGGATTGAAATTAGCGCAGATACCTTTCCATAAGCCAAATATGTAATAGACAAGAGCTACTGCTTGCTCAACGAAGTGGACTCAACACCCCATATTAAACGCCTAAGAATATACCTGACTAGTAAGAATCTTAAAACCAATGGATTTATATGTCTCCGAAAGAGAATCAAGCGTGTGTACAGCGGCATAAACGCAGCAGTGATAGGATAGGTGAGGTTCGGTGAGCAAATGCAGACCCTTTGAAGTCATATTGCATGGTACCCATTCCATGGTTCTCAACTCTCCAGGTTTAAGGGATTCTTCCTTCAGCTAAAACATGCATGTGGAACCCAGAGTATGATCCACCGTGTGATCAGGAAACGTGTTCAAATGTGTCTCAGTTTTCGTCCCCTGGTACTCGGGTGCAACATTCCAGAAGCTTTACTAACACTCTCCCCACTTGGAGAGTCAGTGCCTTTAACCTCCTGTTTGGCCCAGTTTGCAATTTCTGCGGAAAATGAACAGGAATAGGGAGAACCAATGAGAGACTAGCTGGAGGTGTCTGGACGGGTAAATTGAACTCTCATTTCCCGCCAGGAAGAGGAATTAACCAAAGGCTCATCGAGCCATGCCAGAACCACACTAGGGCCTGAAGCAATCCTGCGGTGTTGCGGCCAGCTCACAAGAAAGCCAGTTGAAGAAAGGAGCTCAGGGGCACTGTAATTCACAAACCTGCAGAGTTCTAAATGACAGCGATCGTCCAAAAATATATTGAAGTAAGGCTGCCAAGAGGACTTGAAAGCGGGGCAGAATTGCAGGAAACCAATTTCAGGAGGTAGACTGGAATTGCATGTAAAGCATAGGAAAAGAGGCAGAACGTCCACAATGATGCACTTGGCCAAAAAGGGCATATGCGTTTTTTCCTGAATATATTCAGGAAAAAACGCATACGCCCTTTTTGGCCAACCAAGCAAGCTTGCAAAGGAAATCTGCACTACAATGAAGTCTCACTGCCCCCCGGTCAAAAGGGCCATCTGAAAAAAGTGTAAAATCCAGAAAGGCAGGACAGGCCATGGAGAACTGGGAGCCTTCTTATGCTGATGGGCGGGATGTAAATTTCCAACAGCCACTCTGGAGAAGTGTATGGTGTTTCCTGAAACATCTAAAAAACAAAGCAACAGAGCCTAGGGCACTTCCACTTATGTTCCTATAGCTTAGGGAAATTAAAATCAAAAAGACACAGCCACCCCAAAGTTTGGGACGGCTCTGTTTACAGGAACCTCGTTTACGGTACAAGTTCAATATCGCAGAAAGCGAAAAATGGATAAAGAAGTTGTGGTACTAACGTACAATGCAATATCACTCAGCAATGAAATCTCTGTCATCAGGCCCATAGCAGCATAATGAGTGGATTCAGGTACGATGATTCTAAGTGAAATATGTGACACAGAAAAAGAAACAGCATAAGATATCACTAATACACGGAATGTAAACTTGGCTACACAGGAACTGAATTACAAAACAGAATAGGGTCTCAAATGTAGAAAACCAACTTATGCTTGCTTAAGGGGAAAGGTGAGTTGGGGTGCTGCATAAAACCAGAGATTGAAATTAGCACAGACACCTTTCCATAAGCCAAATATGTAATAGACAAGAGCTACTGCTTGCTCAACGAAGTGGACTCAACACCCCATATTAAACGCCTAAGAATATACCTGACTAGTAAGAATCTTAAAACCTATGGATTTATATGTCTCCGAAAGAGAATCAAGCGTGTGTACAGCGGCATAAACGCAGCAGTGATAGGATTGGTGAGGTTCGGTGAGCAAATGCAGACCCTTTGAAGTCATATTGCATGGTACCCATTCCATGGTTCTCAACTCTCCATGTTTAAGGGATTCTTCCTTCAGCTAAAACATGCATGTGGAACCCAGAGTATGATCCACCGTGTGATCGGGAAACGTGTTCAAATGTGTCTCAGTTTTCGTCCCCTGGTACTCGGGTGCAACATTCCAGACGCTTTACTAACACTCTCCCCACTTGGAGAGTCAGTGCCTTTAAACTCCTGTTTGGCCCAGTTTGCAATTTCTGCGGAAAATGAACAGGAATAGGGAGAACCAATGAGAGACTAGCTGGAGGTGTCTGGACGGGCAAATTTAAGTCTCATTTCCCACCAGGAAGAGGAATTAACCAAAGGCTCAGCGAGCCATGCCGAAACTACACTAGGGCCTGAAGCAATCCTGCGGTGTTGCGGCCAGCTCACAAGAAAGCGAGTTGAAGAAAGAAGCTCAGGGGCACTGTAATTCACAAACCTGCAGAGTTATAAATGACAGCTATCATCCAAAAATATATTGAAGTAAGGCTGCCAAGAGGACTTGAAAGCGGGGCAGAATTGCAGGAAACCAATTTCAGGAGGTAGACTGGAATTGCATGTAAAGCAGAGGAAAAGAGGCAGAACGTCCACAATGATGCACTTGGCCAAAAAGGGCATATGCGTTTTTTCCTGAATATATTCAGGAAAAAACGCATACGCCCTTTTTGGCCAACCAAGCAAGCTTGCAAAGGAAATCTGCACTACAATGAAGTCTCACTGCCCCCCGGTCAAAAGGGCCATCTGAAAAAAGTGTAAAATCCAGAAAGGCAGGACAGGCCATGGAGAACTGGGAGCCTTCTTATGCTGATGGGCGGGATGTTAATTGCCAACAGCCACTCTGGAGAAGTGTATGGTGTTTCCTGAAATATCTAAAAAACAAAGCAACAGAGTCTAGGGCACTTCCACTTATGGTCCTATAGCGTAGGGAAATTAAAATCAAAAAGACACAGCCACCCCAAAGTTTGGGATGGCTCTGTTTACAAGAAACTCGTTTACGGTACAAGTTCAATATCGCAGAAAGCTAAAAATGGATAAAGAAGTTGTGGTACTTACGTACAATGCAATATCACTCAGCAATGAAATCTATGTCATCAGGCCAGTAGCAGCATAATGACTGGATTCAGGTACGATGATTCTAAGTGAAATAAGTCACACAGAAAAAGAAACATCATAAGGTATCACTAATACACGGAATGTAAACTTGGCTACACAGGAACTGAATTACAAAACAGAATAGGGTCTCAAATGTAGAAAACCAACTTTTGCTTGCTTAAGGGGAAAGGTGAGTTGGGGTGCTGCATAAAACCAGAGATTGAAATTAGCACAGATACCTTTCCATAAGCCAAATATGTAATAGACAAGAGCTACTGCTTGCTCAACGAAGTGGACTCAACACCCCATATTAACCGCCTAAGAATATACCTGACTAGTAAGAATCTTAAAACCTATGGATTTATATGTCTCCGAAAGAGAATCAAGCGTGTGTACAGCGGCATAAACGCAGCAGTGATAGGATTGGTGAGGTTCGGTGAGCAAATGCAGACCCTTTGAAGTCATATTGCATGGTACCCATTCCATGGTTCTCAACTCTCCAGGTTTAAGGGATTCTTCCTTCAGCTAAAACATGCATGTGGAACCCAGAGTATGATCCACCATGTGATCAGGAAACGTGTTCAAATGTGTCTCAGTTTTCGTCCCCTGGTACTCGGATGCAATATTCCAGACGCTTTACTAACACTCTCCCCACTTGGAGAGTCAGTGCCTTTAACCTCCTGTTTGGCCCAGTTTGCAATTTTTGTGGAAAATGAACAGGAATAGGGAGAACCAATGAGAGACTAGCTGGAGGTGTCTGGACGTGCAAATTTAACTCTCATTTCCCACCAGGAAGAGGAATTAACCAAAGGCTCAGCGAGCCATGCCGAAATCACACTAGGGCCTGAAGCAATTCTGCGGCGTTGCGGCCAGATCACAAGAAAGCGAGTTGAAGAAAGGAGCTCAGGGGCACTGTAATTCACAAACCTACAGAGTTAAAAATGACAGCTATCGTCCAAAAATATATTGAAGTAAGGCTGCCAAGAGGACTTGAAATTGGGGCAGAATTGCAGGAAACCGATTTCAGGAGGTAGACTGGAATTGCATGTAAAGCAAAGGAAAAGAGGCAGAACGTCCACAATGATGCACTTGGCCAAAAAGGACGTATGCGTTTTTTCCTGAATATATTCAGGAAAAAACGCATACGCCCTTTTTGGCCAACCAAGCAAGCTTGCAAAGGAAATCTGCACTACAATGAAGTCTCACTGCCCCCCGGTCAAAAGGGCCATCTGAAAAAAGTGTAAAATCCAGAAAGGCAGGACAGGCCATGGAGAACTGGGAGCCTTCTTATGCTGATGGGCGGGATGTAAATTTCCAACAGCCACTCTGGAGAAGTGTATGGTGTTTCCTGAAACATCTAAAAAACAAAGCAACAGAGCCTAGGGCACTTCCACTTATGGTCCTATAGATTAGGGAAATTAAAATCAAAAAGACACAGCCACCCCAAAGTTTGGGACGGCTCTGTTTACAAGAACCTCATTTACGGTACAAGTTCAATATTGCAGAAAGCGAAAAATGGATAAAGAAGTTGTGGTACTTACGTACAATGCAATACCACTCAGCAATGAAATCTATGTCATCAGGCCAGTAGCAGCATAATGAGTGGATTCAGGTACGATGATTCTAAGTGAAATAAGGCACACAGAAAAAGAAACATCATAAGATATCACTAATACACGGAATGTAAACTTGCCTACACAGGAACTGAATTACAAAACAGAATAGGGTCTCAAATGTAGAAAAACAACTTATGCTTGCTTAAGGGGAAAGGTGAGTTGGGGTGCTACATAAAACCAGAGATTGAAATTAGCACAGATACCTTTTCATAAGACAAATATGTAATAGACAAGAGCTACTGCTTGCTCAACGAAGTGGACTCAACACCCCATATTAAACGCCTGAGAATATACCTGACTAGTAAGAATCTTAAAACCTATGGATTGATATGTCTACGAAAGAGAATCAAGCGTGTGTACAGCGGCATAAACGCAGCAGTGATAGGATTGGTGAGGTTCGGTGAGCAAATGCAGACCCTTTGAAGTCATATTGCATGGTACCCATTCCATGGTTCTCAACTCTCCAGGTTTAAGGGATTCTTCCTTCAGCTAAAACATGCATGTGGAACCCAGAGTATGATCCACCGTGTGATCGGGAAACGTGTTCAAATGTGTCTCAGTTTTCGTCCCCTGGTACTCGGGTGCAACATTCCAGATGCTTTACTAACACTCTCCCCACTTGGAGAGTCAGTGCCTTTAAACTCCTGTTTGGCCCAGTTTGCAATTTCTGTGGAAAATGAACAGGAATAGGGAGAACCAATGAGAGACTAGCTGGAGGTGTCTGGACGGGCAAATTTTACTCTCATTTCCCACCAGGAAGAGGAATTAACCAAAGGCTCAGCGAGCCGAGCCGGAACCACACTAGGGCCTGAAGCAATCCTGCGGTGTTGCGGCCAGCTCACAAGAAAGCGAGTTGAAGAAAGGAGCTCAGGGGCACTGTAATTCAAAAACCTGCAGAGTTAAAAATGACAGCTATCGTCCAAAAATATATTGAAGTAAGGCTGCCAAGAGGACTTGAAAGTGGGGCAGAATTGCAGGAAACCGATTTCAGGAGGTAGACTGGAATTGCATGTAAAGCATAGGAAAAGAGGCAGAACGTACACAACGATGCACTTGGCCAAAAAGGACGTATGCGTTTTTTCCTGAATATATTCAGGAAAAAACGCATACGCCCTTTTTGGCCAACCAAGCAAGCTTGCAAAGGAAATCTGCACTACAATGAAGTCTCACTGCCCCCCGGTCAAAAGGGCCATCTGAAAAAAGTGTAAAATCCAGAAAGGCAGGACAGGCCATGGAGAACTGGGAGCCTTCTTATGCTGATGGGCGGGATGTAAATTGCCAACAGCCACTCTGGAGAAGTGTATGGTGTTTCCTGAAACATCTAAAAAACAAAGCAACAGAGCCTAGGGCACTTCCACTTATGGTCCTATAGATTAGGGAAATTAAAATCAAAAAGACACAGCCACCCCAAAGTTTGGGACGGCTCTGTTTACAAGAACCTCATTTACGGTACAAGTTCAATATTGCAGAAAGCGAAAAATGGATAAAGAAGTTGTGGTACTTACGTACAATGCAATACCACTCAGCAATGAAATCTATGTCATCAGGCCAGTAGCAGCATAATGAGTGGATTCAGGTACGATGATTCTAAGTGAAATATGTCACACAGAAAAAAAAACATCATAAGATATCACTAATACACGGAATGTAAACTTGCCTACACAGGAACTGAATTACAAAACAGAATAGGGTCTCAAATGTAGAACACCAACATATGCTTGCTTAAGGGGAAAGGTGAGTTGGGGTGCTGCATAAAACCAGAGATTGAAATTAGCACAGATACCTTTCCATAAGCCAAATATGTAATAGACAAGAGCTACTGCTTGCTCAATGAAGTGGACTCAACACCCCATATTAAACGCCTAAGAATATACCTGACTAGTAAGAATCTTAAAACCAATGGATTTATATGTCTCCGAAAGAGAATCAAGCGTGTGTACAGCGGCATAAACGCAGCAGTGATAGGATTGGTGAGGTTCGGTGAGCAAATGCAGACCCTTTGAAGTCATATTGCATGGTACCCATTCCATGGTTCTCAACTCTCCAGGTTTAAGGGATTCTTCCTTCAGCTAAAACATGCATGTGGAACCCAGAGTATGATCCACCGTGTGATCGGGAAACGTGTTCAAATGTGTCTCAGTTTTCGTCCCCTGGTACTCGGGTGCAACATTCCAGAAGCTTTACTAACACTCTCCCCACTTGGAGAGTCAGTGCCTTTAAACTCCTGTTTGGCCCAGTTTGCAATTTCTGCGGAAAATGAACAGGAATAGGGAGAACCAATGAGAGACTAGCTGGAGGTGTCTGGACGGGCAAATTGAACTCTCATTTCCCACCAGGCAGAGGAATTAACCAAAGGCTCAGCGAGCCATGCCAGAACCACACTAGGGCCAGAAGCAATCCTGCGGTGTTGCGGCCAGCTCACAAGAAAGCGAGTTGAAGAAAGGAGCTCAGGGGCCCTGTAATTCACAAACCTGCAGAGTTCTAAATGACAGCTATCGTCCAAAAATATATTGAAGTAAGGCTGCCAAGAGGACTTGAAAGCGGGGCAGAATTGCAGGAAACCGATTTCAGGAGGTAGACTGGAATTGCATGTAAAGCATAGGAAAAGAGGCAGAACGTCCACAATGATGCACTTGGCCAAAAAGGGCGTATGCGTTTTTTCCTGAATATATTCAGGAAAAAACGCATACGCCCTTTTTGGCCAACCAAGCAAGCTTGCAAAGGAAATCTGCACTACAATGAAGTCTCACTGCCCCCCGGTCAAAAGGGCCATCTGAAAAAACTGTAAAATCCAGAAAGGCAGGACAGGCCATGGAGAACTGGGAGCCTTCTTATGCTGATGGGCGGGATGTAAATTGCCAACAGCCACTCTGGAGAAGTGTATGGTGTTTCCTGAAACATCTAAAAAACAAAGCAACAGAGCCTAGGGCACTTCCACTTATGGTCCTATAGCTTAGGGAAATTAAAATCAAAAAGACACAGCCACCCCAAAGTTTGGGACGGCTCTGTTTACAAGAACCTCGTTTACGGTACAAGTTCAATATCGCAGAAAGCGAAAAATGGATAAAGAAGTTGTGGTACTTACGTACAATGCAATACCACTCAGCAATGAAATCTATGTCATCAGGCCAGTAGCAGCATAATGAGTGGATTCAGGTACGATGATTCTAAGTGAAATAAGTCACACAGAAAAAGAAACATCATAAGATATCACTAATACACGGAATGTAAACTTGCCTACACAGGAACTGAATTACAAAACAGAATAGGGTCTCAAATGTAGAAAACCAACTTATGCTTGCTTAAGGGGAAAGGTGAGTTGGGGTGCTGCATAAAACCAGAGATTGAAATTAGCACAGATACCTTTCCATAAGCCAAATATGTAATAGACAAGAGCTACTGCTTGCTCAATGAAGTGGACTCAACACTCCATATTAAACGCCTAAGAATATACCTGACTAGTAAGAATCTTAAAGCCTATGGATTTATATGTCTCCGAAAGAGAAACCAGCGTGTGTACAGCGACATAAACGCAGCAGTGATAGGATTGGTGAGGTTCGATGAGCAAATGCAGACCCTTTGAAGTCATATTGCATGGTACCCATTCCATGCGTCTCAACTCTCCAGGTAAGGGATTCTTCCTTCAGCTAAAACATGCATGTGGAACCCAGAGTATGATCCACCGTGTGATCGGGAAACGTGTTCATATGTGTCTCAGTTTTCGTCCCCTGGTACTCGGGTGCAACATTCCAGACGCTTTACTAACACTCTCCCCACTTGGAGAGTCAGTGCCTTTAACCTCCTGTTTGGCCCAGTTTGCAATTTCTGCGGAAAATGAACAGGAATAGGGAGAACCAATGAGAGACTAGCTGGAGGTGTCTGGACGGGCAAATTTAACTCTCATTTCCCACCAGGAAGAGGAATTAACCAAAGGCTCAGCGAGCCATGCCGGAACCACCCTAGGGCCTGAAGCAATCCTGCGGTGTTGCGGCCAGCTCACAAGAAAGCGAGTTGAAGAAAGGAGCTCAGGGGCACTGTAATTCACAAAGCTGCAGAGTTATAAATGACAGCTATCGTCCAAAAATATATTGAAGTAAGGCTGCCAAGAGGACTTGAAAGCGGGGCAGAATTGCAGGAAACCGATTTCCGGAGGTAGACTGGAATTGCATGTAAAGCTTAGGAAAAGAGGCAGAACGTCCACAATGATGCACTTGGCCAAAAAGGGCGTATGCGTTTTTTCCTGAATATATTCAGGAAAAAACGCATACGCCCTTTTTGGCCAACCAAGCAGGCTTGCAAAGGAAATCTGCACTACAATGAAGTCTCACTGCCCCCCGGTCAAAAGGGCCATCTGAAAAAACTGTAAAATCCAGAAAGGCAGGACAGACCATGGAGAACTGGGAGCCTACTTAGGCTGATTGGCGGGATGTAAATTGCCAACAGCCACTCTGGAGAAGTGTATGGTGTTTCCTGAAACATCTGAAAAACAAAGCAACAGAGCCTAGGGCACTTCCATTTTTGGTCCTATAGATTAGGGAAATTAAAATCAAAAAGACACAGCCACCCCAAAGTTTGTAATGGCTCTGTTTACAAGAACCTCGTTTACGATTCAAGTTCAATATCGCAGAAAGCGAAAAATGGATAAAGAAGTTGTGGTACATACGTACAATGCAATATCACTCAGCAATGAAATCTATGTCCTCAGGCCAGTAGCAGCATAATGAGTGGATTCAGGTACGATGATTCTAAGTGAAATAAGTCACACAGAAAAAGAAACATCGTAAGATATCACTAACACACGGATTGTAAACTTGGCTACACAGGAACTGAATTACAAAACAGAATAGGGTCTCAAATGTAGAAAACCAACTTATGCTTGCTTAAGGGGAAAGGTGAGTTGGGGTGCTGCAGAAAACCAGAGATTGAAATTAGCACAGATACCTTTCCATAAGCCAAATATGTAATAGACAAGAGCTACTCCTTGCTCAACGAAGTGGACTCAACACCCCATATTAAACGCCTAAGAATAAACCTGACTAGTAAGAATCTTAAAACCTATGGATTTATATGTCTCCGAAAGAGAACCACGCGTGTGTACAGGGCATAAACGCAGCAGTGATAGGATTGGTGAGGTTCGGTGAGCAAATGCAGACCCTTGGAAGTCATATTGCATGGTACCCATTCCATGGGTCTCAACTCTCCAGGTTTAAGGGATTCTTCCTTCAGCTAAAACATGCATGTGGAACCCAGAGTATGATCCACCGTGTGATCGGGAAACGTGTTCAAATGTGTCTCAGTTTTCGTCCCCTGGTACTCGGGTGCAACATTCCAGACGCTTTACTAACACTCTCCCCACTTGGAGAGTCAGTGCCTTTAACCTCCTGTTTGGCCCAGTTTGCAATTTCTGCGGAAAATGAACAGGAATAGGGAGAACCAATGAGAGACTAGCTGGGGGTGTCTGGACGGGCAAATTTAACTCTCATTTCCCACCAGGAAGAGGAATTAACCAAAGGCTCAGCGAGCCATGCCGGAACCACACTAGGGCCTGAAGCAATCCTGCGGTGTTGCGGCCAGCTCACAAGAAAGCCAGTTGAAAAAAGGAGCTCAGGGGCACTGTAATTCACAAACCTTCAGAGTTATAAATGACAGCTATCGTCCAAAAATATATTGAAGTAAGGCTGCCAAGCGGACTTGAAAGCGGGGCAGAATTGCAGGAAACCGATTTAAGGAGGTAGACTGGAATTGCATGTAAAGCATAGGAAAAGAGGCAGAACGTCCACAATGATGCACTTGGCCAAAAAGGGCGTATGCGTTTTTTCCTGAATATATTCCTGAATATATTCAGGAAAAAACGCATACGCCCTTTTTGGCCAACCAAGCAAGCTTGCAAAGGAAATCTGCACTACAATGAAGTCTCACTGCCCCCCGGTCAAAAGGGCCATCTGAAAAAACTGTAAAATCCAGAAAGGCAGGACAGGCCATGGAGAACTGGGAGCCTTCTTATGCTGATGGGCGGGATGTAAATTGCCAACAGCCACTCTGGAGAAGTGTATGGTGTTTCCTGAAACATCTAAAAAACAAAGCAACAGAGCCTAGGGCGCTTCCACTTATGGTCCTATAGATTAGGGAAATTAAAATCAAAAAGACACAGCCACCCCAAAGTTTGGGACGGCTCTGTTTACAAGAACCTCATTTACGGTACAAGTTCAATATCGCAGAAAGCGAAAAATGGATAAAGAAGTTGTGGTACTTACGTACAATGCAATACCACTCAGCAATGAAATCTATGTCATCAGGCCAGTAGCAGCATAATGAGTGGATTCAGGTATGATGATTCTAAGTGAAATAAGTCACACAGAAAAAGAAACATCATAAGATATCACTAATACACGGAATGTAAACTTGCCTACACAGGAACTGAATTACAAAACAGAATAGGGTCTCAAATGTAGAAAACCAACTTATGCTTGCTTAAGGGGAAAGGTGAGTTGGGGTGCTGCATAAAACCAGAGATTGAAATTAGCACAGATACCTTTCCATAAGCCAAATATGTAATAGACAAGAGCTACTGCTTGCTCAACGAAGTGGACTCAACACCCCATATTAAACGCCTAAGAATATACCTGACTAGTAAGAATCTTAAAGCCTATGGATTTATATGTCTCCGAAAGAGAATCAAGCGTGTGTACAGCGGCATAAACGCAGCAGTGATAGGATTGGTGAGGTTCGATGAGCAAATGCAGACCCTTTGAAGTCATATTGCATGGTACCCATTCCATGCGTCTCAACTCTCCAGGTAAGGGATTCTTCCTTCAGCTAAAACATGCATGTGGAACCCAGAGTATGATCCACCGTGTGATCGGGAAACGTGTTCATATGTGTCTCAGTTTTCGTCCCCTGGTACTCGGGTGCAACATTCCAGACGCTTTACTAACACTCTCCCCACTTGGAGAGTCAGTGCCTTTAACCTCCTGTTTGGCCCAGTTTGCAATTTCTGCGGAAAATGAACAGGAATAGGGAGAACCAATGAGAGACTAGCTGGAGGTGTCTGGACGGGCAAATTTAACTCTCATTTCCCACCAGGAAGAGGAATTAACCAAAGGCTCAGCGAGCCATGCCGGAACCACCCTAGGGCCTGAAGCAATCCTGCGGTGTTGCGGCCAGCTCACAAGAAAGCGAGTTGAAGAAAGAAGCTCAGGGACACTGTAATTCACAAACCTGCAGAGTTATAAATGACAGCTATCGTCCAAAAATATATTGAAGTAAGGCTGCCAAGAGGACTTGAAAGCGGGGAAGAATTGCAGGAAACCGATTTCAGGAGGTAGACTGGAATTGCATGAAAAGCATAGGAAAAGAGGCAGAACGTCCACAATGATGCACTTGGCCAAAAAGGGCGTATGCGTTTTTTCCTGAATATATTCAGGAAAAAACGCATACGCCCTTTTTGGCCAACCAAGCAAGCTTGCAAAGGAAATCTGCACTACAATGAAGTCTCACTGCCCCCCGGTCAAAAGGGCCATCTGAAAAAACTGTAAAATCCAGAAAGACAGGACAGGCCATGGAGAACTGGGAGCCTTCTTATGCTGATGGGCGGGATGTAAATTGCCAACAGCCACTCTGGAGAAGTGTATGGTGTTTCCTGAAACATCTAAAAAACAAAGCAACAGAGCCTAGGGCACTTCCACTTATGGTCCTATAGATTAGGGAAATTAAAATCAAAAAGACACAGCCACCCCAAAGTTTGGAATGGCTCTGTTTACAAGAACCTCGTTTACGATTCAAGTTCAATATCGCAGAAAGCGAAAAATGGATAAAGAAGTTGTGGTACTTACGTACAATGCAATATCACTCAGCAATGAAATCTATGTCATCAGGCCAGTAGCAGCATAATGAGTGGATTCAGGTACGATGATTCTAAGTAAAATAAGTCACACAGAAAAAGAAACATCGTAAGATATCACTAATACATGGATTGTAAACTTGGCTACACAGGAACTGAATTACAAAACAGAATAGGGTCTCAAATGTAGAAAACCAACTTATGCTTGCTTAAGGGGAAAGGTGAGTTGGGGTGCTGCATAAAACCAGAGATTGAAATTAGCACAGATACCTTTCCATAAGCCAAATATGTAATAGACAAGAGCTACTGCTTGCTCAACGAAGTGGACTCAACACCCCATATTAAACGACTAAGAATATACCTGACTAGTAAGAATCTTAAAACCTATGGATTTATATGTCTCCGAAAGAGAATCAAGCGTGTGTACAGCGACATAAACGCAGCAGTGATAGGATTGGTGAGGTTCGGTGAGCAAATGCAGACCCTTGGAAGTCATATTGCATGGTACCCATTCCATGGTTCTCAACTCTCCAGGTTTAAGGGATTCTTCCTTCAGCTAAAACATGCATGTGGAACCCAGAGTATGATCCACCGTGTGATCGAGAAACGTGTTCAAATGTGTCTCAGATTTCATCCCCTGGTACTCGGGTGCAACATTCCAGACACTTTACTAACACTCTCCCCACTTGGAGAATCAGTGCCTTTAACCTCCTGTTTGGCCCAGTTTGCAATTTCTGCGGAAAATGAACAGGAATAGGGAGAACCAATGACAGACTAGCTGGAGGTGTCTGGACGGGCAAATTTAACTCTCATTTCCCAACAGGAAGAGGAATTAACCAAAGGCTCAGCGAGCCATGCCGAAACTACACTAGGGCCTGAAGCAATCCTGCGGTGTTGCGGCCAGCTCACAAGAAAGCGAGTTGAAGAAAGGAGCTCAGGGGCACTGTAATTCACAAAGCTTCAGAGTTATAAATGACAGTTATCGTCCAAAAATATATTGAAGTAAGGCTGCCAAGAGGACTTGAAAGCGGGGCAGAATTGCAGGAAACCGATTTCAGGAGGTAGACTGGAATTGCATGTAAAGCATAGGAAAAGAGGCAGAACGTCCACAATGATGCACTTGGCCAAAAAGGGCGTATGGGTTTTTTCCTGAATATATTCAGGAAAAAACGCATACGCCCATTTTGGCCAACCAAGCAAGCTTGCAAAGGAAATCTGCACTACAATGAAGTCTCACTGCCCCCCGGTCAAAAGAGCCATCTGAAAAAAGTGTAATATCCAGAAAGGCAGGACAGGCCATGGAGAACTGGGAGCCTTCTTATGCTGATGGGCGGGATGTAAATTGCCAACAGCCACTCTGGAGAAGTGTATGGTGTTTCCTGAAACATCTAAAAAACCAAAGCAACAGAGCCTAGGGCACTTCCACTTATGGTCCTATAGATTAGGGAAATTAAAATCAAAAAGACACAGCCACCCCAAAGTTTGGGATGGCTATGTTTACAAGAACCTCATTTACGGTACAAGTTCAATATCGCAGAAAGCGAAAAATGGATAAAGAAGTTGTGGAACTTACGTACAATGCAATATCACTCAGCAATGAAATCTATGTCATCAGGCCAGTAGCAGCATAATGAATGGATTCAGGTACGATGATTCTAAGTAAAATAAGTCACACAGAAAAAGAAACATCATAAGGTATCACTAATACACGGAATGTAAACTTGGCTACACAGGAACTGAATTACAAAACAGAATAGGGTCTCAAATGTAGAAAACCAACTTATGCTTGCTTAAGGGGAAAGGTGAGTTGGGGTGCTGCATAAAACCAGAGATTGAAATTAACACAGATACCTTTCCATAAGCCAAATATGTAATAGACAAGAGCTACTGCTTGCTCAACGAAGTGGACTCAACACCCCATATTAAACGCCTAAGAATATACCTGACTAGTAAGAATCTTAAAACCTATGGATTTATATGTCTCCGAAAGAGAATCCAGCGTGTGTACAGGGCATAAACGCAGCAGTGATAGGATTGGTGAGGTTCGGTGAGCAAATGCAGACCCTTTGAAGTCATATTGCATGGTACCCATTCCATGGGTCTCAACTCTCCAGGTTTAAGGGATTCTTCCTTCAGCTAAAACATGCATGTGGATCCCAGAGTATGATCCACCATGTGATCGGGAAACGTGTTCAAATGTGTCTCAGTTTTCGTCCCCTGGTACTCGGGTGCAACATTCCAGACGCTTTACTAACACTCTCCCCACTTGGAGAGTCAGTGCCTTTAACCTCCTGTTTGGCCCAGTTTGCAATTTCTGCGGAAAATGAACAGGAATAGGGAGAACCAATGAGAGACTAGCTGGGGGTGTCTGGACGGGCAAATTTAACTCTCATTTCCCACCAGGAAGAGGAATTAACCAAAGGCTCAGCGAGCCATGCCGGAACCACACTAGGGCCTGAAGCAATCCTGCGGTGTTGCGGCCAGCTCACAAGAAAGCCAGTTGAAAAAAGGAGCTCAGGGGCACTGTAATTCACAAACCTTTAGAGTTATAAATGACAGCTATCGTCCAAAAATATATTGAAGTAAGGCTGCCAAGCGGACTTGAAAGCGGGGCAGAATTGCAGGAAACCGATTTAAGGAGGTAGACTGGAATTGCATGTAAAGCATAGGAAAAGAGGCAGAACGTCCACAATGATGCACTTGGCCAAAAAGGGCGTATGCGTTTTTTCCTGAATATATTCCTGAATATATTCAGGAAAAAACGCATACGCCCTTTTTGGCCAACCAAGCAAGCTTGCAAAGGAAATCTGCACTACAATGAAGTCTCACTGCCCCCCGGTCAAAAGGGCCATCTGAAAAAACTGTAAAATCCAGAAAGGCAGGACAGGCCATGGAGAACTGGGAGCCTTCTTATGCTGATGGGCGGGATGTAAATTGCCAACAGCCACTCTGGAGAAGTGTATGGTGTTTCCTGAAACATCTAAAAAACAAAGCAACAGAGCCTAGGGCACTTCCACTTATGGTCCTATAGATTAGGGAAATTAAAATCAAAAAGACACAGCCACCCCAAAGTTTGGGACGGCTCTGTTTACAAGAACCTCATTTACGGTACAAGTTCAATATCGCAGAAAGCGAAAAATGGATAAAGAAGTTGTGGTACTTACGTACAATGCAATACCACTCAGCAATGAAATCTATGTCATCAGGCCAGTAGCAGCATAATGAGTGGATTCAGGTACGATGATTCTAAGTGAAATAAGTCACACAGAAAAAGAAACATCATAAGATATCACTAATACACAGAATGTAAACTTGCCTACACAGGAACTGAATTACAAAACAGAATAGGGTCTCAAATGTAGAAAACCAACTTATGCTTGCTTAAGGGGAAAGGTGAGTTGGGGTGCTGCATAAAACCAGAGATTGAAATTAGCACAGATACCTTTCCATAAGCCAAATATGTAATAGACAAGAACTACTGCTTGCTCAACGAAGTGGACTCAACACTCCATATTAAACGCCTAAGAATATACCTGACTAGTAAGAATCTTAAAGCCTATGGATTTATATGTCTCCAAAAGAGAAACCAGCGTGTGTACAGCGACATAAACGCAGCAGTGATAGGATTGGTGAGGTTCGATGAGCAAATGCACACCCTTTGAAGTCATATTGCATGGTACCCATTCCATGCGTCTCAACTCTCCAGGTAAGGGATTCTTCCTTCAGCTAAAACATGCATGTGGAACCCAGAGTATGATCCACCGTGTGATCGGGAAACGTGTTCATATGTGTCTCAGTTTTCGTCCCCTGGTACTCGGGTGCAACATTCCAGACGCTTTACTAACACTCTCCCCACTTGGAGAGTCAGTGCCTTTAACCTCCTGTTTGGCCCAGTTTGCAATTTCTGCGGAAAATGAACAGGAATAGGGAGAACCAATGAGAGACTAGCTGGAGGAGTCTGGACGGGCAAATTTAACTCTCATTTCCCACCAGGAAGAGGAATTAACCAAAGGCTCAGCGAGCCATGCCGGAACCACCCTAGGGCCTGAAGCAATCCTGCGGTGTTGCGGCCAGCTCACAAGAAAGCGAGTTGAAGAAAGGAGCTCAGGGGCACTGTAATTCACAAAGCTGCAGAGTTATAAATGACAGCTATCGTCCAAAAATATATTGAAGTAAGGCTGCCAAGAGGACTTGAAAGCGGGGCAGAATTGCAGGAAACCGATTTCCGGAGGTAGACTGGAATTGCATGTAAAGCTTAGGAAAAGAGGCAGAACGTCCACAATGATGCACTTGGCCAAAAAGGGCGTATGCGTTTTTTCCTGAATATATTCAGGAAAAAACGCATACGCCCTTTTTGGCCAACCAAGCAGGCTTGCAAAGGAAATCTGCACTACAATGAAGTCTCACTGCCCCCCGGT